>NC_139157.1:9501519-10087627 GCF_964270905.1 Leucopleurus acutus
AGACAGGCCAAAGATTTCGAGGATGGAGTCATGTCATCTGGAGTTACACAGAGACATCGGCTGAAGATACAAACTGGACGCCCCCAGCAAACAGAAGGTACTTAAAATCATGAGAGTGGGGGAGATGGTCTGGGGAGTGCGTGGAGGGGACAGCATGTCTAAAGGCTGGCGAGACGGAGGAGAAGAAGCCAAAAATGGGCTTCCCTGGTGACACACGGTTAAGAATCCGCCTGCCAATGCAGGGGACACGGGTCCGAGCCCTGGTCTGGGAAGATCCCACATGCCACAGAGCAGCTGGGCCCGTGTGCCCCAACTACTGAGCCTGCGTGTCACAAGTACTGAAGCATGCGCGCCACAACTACTGAAGCCCACACACCTACAGCCCGTGCTCCGCAACAAGAGAAGCCACCGCAATGAGAAGCACGCGTACCACAATGAAGAGTAGCCCCCGCTCGCTGCAACCAGAGAAAGCCCGCACGCAGCAACGAAGACCCAACACAGGCAAAAATAAATAAATAATTTTTTAAAAAATCATTTGTATTTAAAATATATATATATATATATATATATATGTATGTATATATAAGAAGCCAAAAAGATATAAGAAAAGCCAGCAGTGTGTGGTGTCAGGAGCCCGGAGGATAGTGCTGACAGTGGGCATGAAGGGTCAGTGAGGTTGGATGCTGCCCTGAGTCCCATCCCACCAGGACTGAGCATTCATCACTCTAGGTACACACAGGTGAACCAGGAAAGAGCAGTTTCCGAAAAGTTGAGGGACAAAAACCTGAATGGAGAGGAAGAGAAAAAAACAGAGACCGTGAGTAGAGACAATTCCTTGAGGAACTCGTGTGTGTGTGTGTGTGTGTGTGTGTGTGTGTGTGTGTGTGTGTGTGTGTGTGTGTAGAAATGGGAGGCTGTAGAGCGGGAAGTGGGGTCTAAAGATTTCCCGAAGGTTTGCACGCTGGTAGAACTGATGCAAGGGAGGTAACAGCTGCTGGAGGAGGAGAGAGAGGGGACCCGCCAGCAGTGCCCTGGACTGGCGATGTGTGAATGGGGGCTGCCTTAACACAGAGTCCATCCACTTAACAGGAGAGAAGGAGGACACAGGGACAGATATGGTAGGTGGGTGAGGCAGAGCTGCAGGGGGAGGTGTGCAGGAGCTGTCTGGGGACGCAGGAAGGTGAACGGGATATAGGAGCATCACTGAAGGGCCTGGGGACCCTGAAGGGGCAATGAGACCCGGTGGTGTGGTAGTGGGCTGTCTCCAGAAACTTCCAGCCACACAGAAGCAGGTACAGGTGAGGAGAGGAGGACCTACCCAGTGGCTTACCAGGTGAGTAACGAGCGGGAGCGAGAGGGCAGGGGTGGGAGCGTGTGAAGGGAGGAGAGGCGTGGGGGTCGGGAAGCGACTGGAAGAGGTGGCAGGTTCACCTCCTGCACTGTTGGTGGGAATGTAAGTTGGTGCAGCCACTATGGAAAACAGTGTGGAGGTTCCTCAAAAGGCTAAAAATAGAGCTACCACATGATCCAGCAATCCCACTCCTGGGCATATATCCTGACAAAACTCTAATTTGAAAAGATATATGCACCCCAATGTTCATAGCAGCACTGTCTGCGATAGCCAAGACATGGAAGCAAGCTAAATGTCCATCGACAGATGAATGGATAAAGATGTGGTACACACACACACACACACACACACACACACACACATGGAATACTACTCAGCCATAAAAAGGAATGAAATAATGTCATTTTCAGCAACGTGGATGGTGGATTGGGAGTTTGGGGTTAGCAGATGCAAACTATTATATAGAGAATGGTTAAACAAGGTCCTACCGTATAGCACAGGGAACTATATTTGATATCCTATGATAAACCATAATGGAAAAGAATATGAAAAAGAATGCATGTATATGTAAAACAACATTTTAAAAGAGGTGGCAGGTTCACGGGATCGCAGTCCTAGCAGGGTCAAGGTGGTTGGAATTGGGGAAGTGAGGGATGAGCTGGAAAGATGAAGGTGGAGGATGAAAAGTGGGATGTCTGACACAGAGGGTGGATGGAGTGTCTGGGCCGACAGGGAAGAAGGTAAAATCGTCAAGGAACCAGGCGATTTCAAGGAGGGCCAGGGGGCAACAAGGTTCCTTGGTGTGCATGGACAAAGGGTCAACAGAGCCTGCAAGAGAGTTTGACCCTAGATTAACCTCCAAGTCCTGTTTCCCTGGTAACCTGATAAACCCTGTCTACAATACTAGATGAGATGGCTTATGATAAAAATAGACCTGTCTGGTAGCAGGCACTGGACCGGGAGGAACCACAGGTGACCAGAACAACGATGAGGCCACAGGAGACTCTTGGATGGAGCTGTCCTTTGAGGTAACCTGGAAGCTCAGCTGACCACCGACACCAGATCCTATCGGGGAGTGAGGCTTCTCAGCAAGGCAGCCCTGGCAACCACACCTCCCCAGCGCCCACACCCCGTGAGTGACCTTACAGAGCTGCTGTGAGGATGACTCCGGAGAAGAACGCTCCGTGCAGCCCCGCCAGCGAGCTCTGGTTCCTGTCCTGGATGCCAAGTGGGGTGCTGACAGTTTGGATGTTTAGATGGGCCTAGGAAGACCTCCTGGTGGGCGCTGGACATGATATTCCTAGTTGACTGCTTTTATGGTGGAGGGAAAGAGGATGGCCTGGAGGTGGCAAAGAGGAGCCTGGGGGGACACGCATCCCACCCCCGGGTCCAGTGGGTCAAGAGGAGTGGAAGAGAAAGGGCTCCACTGCAGGGGGGACAGTGCTTGCCCCAAAGCAGAGCAAAGCTGGCCCGGGATTCTGGTTCTCAGGACGGACCTCTGTCATCAGACAGAGCTGGGGGGGCCGGGGCAGGTCTTGTGGGAGCCACAGGCTGCAGCGGGAGTCTGCTCTGCTCCGGGCCAAGCAGGCCGCGCTCCTGGTCAGCAGGCCAGCAGTCTGGATCAATAATCAAACCAACCACGCGCGCTTCTTTCTTCCATAATATTTTCCACAATAACGCCCCTTAAGGAAATTCCATCAAAGCCCAGCCCACAGGTCAGAAAAATAAGTAGGTCAATTTAACAACGCAGACGGCCCAAGTCTGAGGCACCATTTGTGGCTGCGTTCTTGTGCCCGACCTTACACCAGCTTCTTCTATTTCAAGGTCTCAAGAGGACAGAATCATCAAGATCAAGGTCAACGACTTCTTCATGTGCTAATTCTGAGCGCAGCTCAGACTGGCTTGTGGCCCTTCCTTCCAGAGTTATCAGTTGGGAGCTAAAGCAGATCTCCAGAAAGACAATGGTTTTCCTCGGGCAGGCGGGCTGGTGGATGGAGGCTGCTGGAGGGTTGCTAAGCAACGTGGAAATCAAAACACCAGCCTGAAACAGAAGCTCGAGAGCCCAGACAAAAGCCAACTGGGCAGACACATCAGTCCCGCTAAGAAACCTTCCTGCTCTCCCCACCACCTCTCCCTCTCCCAGAAGTCCAAGCCACGTGAAGGGCGGGTTGGGGAGTGCACCCCAAAAACACGACCTAAGCAGAAGCATTGTCTCCCAGCAAGGCTGTGCATACGTGCGCCACCCAGCCAGAGAAAGTAAGAAGACAATGTATGGTCTCAGCTGCGGCCACAGCTGGAGAAGCAGCTGGATAAACTCCCCTCCCCGCACCGAGGTCAGCAGTGGCTGAGGTGACCAGCCTGGAAGAGGAGGCCGGCTCCTCGGACAAGAGGGCATGAGTGCTGGGCTGCACACTGAGCCTTTAGAGTTGAGTCTTTTTTTTTTCCCTAAAAAGAAGGGATCTGGGCCTTTAAAACATACTGACACAGGGCTTCCCTGGTGGCGCAGTGGTTGAGAGTCCGCCTGCCGATGCAGGGGACACGGGTTCGTGCCCCGCTCCGGGAAGATCCCACATGCCGCGGAGCGGCTGGGCCCGTGAGCCATGGCCGCTGAGCCTGCGCGTCCGGAGCCTGTGCTCCGCAACGGGAGAGGCCACAACAGTGCGAGGCCCGCGTACCGCAAAAAAAAAAAAAAAAAAAAAAAGAATGAGCATCAATTATCCCCTTTTCCACAAATGCGTGCAAGCTATCTTTAGACATGGGGGAGAGGTAAATCCTTCAGGGCAGAGTTCACAGGCTGACCAGAGACCTCACTCCTGGGCCTCCTGTCCCCCTCCCAGGCCCCCACAGTGACACCCCCCCCCCCCGGGGCAAGTCCCGACATGTCACTCCCTCCTATAACAAACCCTTCAGTGTGCTTCCCTTGACTAGCAACTTAGACCCAAGGCCTGGGCTGAGTGCTGAAGGTTCCACTCCCAGCTACATTCCCAGTTTCTTCTCTAACTGACCAGCCCAGCCAGTTGCTGACTATTTTCCCCTTTTCTTCCTTACTCAGGAAGAAGTACTTCCTTACTCTACCTGAGTGCCCCTCCCAGCCCTGCTACGACCCCACTGGAGTGCCTCGTCCCTCACCAAGAAGCCATTTCCATCCATGTACACACACAGACACACACACACACACCCTTACCTTTAGAAACCTTGTCGTGTGATCCATATACACCTTCTGATGCTACATGAGGTGCAGGGAGGGAGGGGGAGAGAAGGGGAAAGTCACACCCTCTCACACTTCAATCCCATCACTCAACACGGACGCTAGATGCCTACTGTGTGCCAGGCACTGGGGGAAGCAGCAGTGAGGCAGGAATATGACCAGGAGGAGAAGCATCCTTCAGGAAGCAGGTGTGATCACCTGGGTGATGCTACGGGCAGACCTGCGTGGGATCCGGCAAGGTAGCCATCTCTGGTGACCCTGATGGAGGGCTTCAGAGTACCAAAGGGCGAGCACCAAAGCCTGGCTGAAACTGCGTCGCAGAGAGTGGGAGGAGGGAGAGCGGGGACAGCCCCTTCACGTGGGGGAACGGAGCAGAGAAAGGAGGCGGGGCGTTGGGGTCGAGAGAGGGTGTTTCTAAACATGAACTGTCTGTTGGTGTACCGGTGGAAATCATCCAGCTAGGAAGGGAAGGGAGGAGGCCGGGGAGCAGAGTCTTCAGAGGTGAGAGGGGACGGGAGCAGAGCAAAGGAGGAAGAGAAGGGGCACAGAGGGCACGCACCCTAACAGAGGGGGGCGGCGCCGCCGACGCGGGGCAGGCGGAGGAGGTGACTGGGTTTGTCAGAGTTCTGTTTTAGTTACTTTCATTCTCTCAGTGACACAGGGAGTGAAATTAGTGGAGAGGGACAAGGTGTTGAAGGCCTGAGATGAGAAACAGTCATCCCGGAGGGTAGAAGAGGAACCTGGCTAGGCAGATGCAACCCGGCCACCGAACCAGCACGGGGGCCCTTAGGGAGCTGTGACAGACAGATCAGTGCGGTCGGGTTCTCCCCCAGCTGCGCCCAGCAACATGAGGGTGTTCTCGTAGTCGGGGGAGGGGACTAACTCAGGGCCAGGGGTTTTGCCTGGCAAGTGTGAAGGAGAGCGTGGTTGAAAGAGGGGAGAGCGTGCGCAAGAGGAATGATCAGCATGGATGGGAATCGAAGCAGGACAAGGAGGCAAGAGAGGATGTGAGGGGAGGGAAGGTGCTGGGAAGGGTCGCGGGCCACAGACTCAAGGTCTGAGTAGGGGTCCTGAGTGGGTTAGGAGGGCAGAAGGTGGCGGAGAGGATGCTTGATGCTGCACTTCCAGGGCGGTATGATGACCGGTGATGAGAAGGCCGGCGGCGTGAAGGGGGATGGAAGGAAAGACTTGGCAGTGAGGAGTGAGAGCAGCTAATGGGCACGACCATAGCTAGGATGGGACAGGAGAGGTGGCGGAAGAGTGGGGGGAGCCAGGAGCCCAGCCCTCCATGAATGGGAACATGGCCGAGAGGCAGGCAGTCTTCCAGGGAGGGATAGGGACCTGCGGGGGGGAGCAGCGGTGAGGAACACAGACAATGACCCCGCCTCCAGCAAGGCCGCCGGCTTTGGGGGAATGCATGAAGGTGAGGTTGGGACACAGTTCCAGGAGGCTGGGATGAGAGCTGATCAACCTCCCCAAGGTCGATTACTACTATTTTCATCCAGAATCCAGACAACAGTCGATAATTCATTTCCTAGGCTTCTCTGATTTAAAAACTTCTTTGTTTGGTCAGATTCATTAGGGATCTGACAGAGCAGTCTGTTCACCTGTGTTAGATGCTCAGAGACTGTCACCAGCGCTGCAGCCACGCTCTTTGGGGACCTCTGACCTCTGACAAACTCAGGAGCACAGAGGTCCAGGGAAGATGAGGGAAGTTCAACTCAGCGCAGACACGTTATTATCGATTACCGACACCCCACCCATAGGTAATATCTGGGGGCGTAGTTTGTGACAGGTGTGGCCTCTTTCTCCATATACGTCTATTAACTAAACACACCTGCTTACTCACGAGGCCCCCACCCAACAACAACAGGAAACGGTCACAGGTTTTTTTGTTTTTTTTAACAAAAGGGCGGAAGAAACCTTCTCAAATGAACCTAGTTACACTGTTTTGTTGATTTGGAAACTGTCTCCTCCAAACTACCCTCCAGCCAAAGGCTTTCTGTACCTGGAATTAGCTCTAGTCTCCAAACAGAGAAGCCTGTGGCTGGCTCAGAACCTGGCCTTAGAATCTTCATCCCCTCACAGCAGGGATTCCCCAAGTGGACCCTAGGGACACTGGTCACCGGCAGGTGTTGATGTATGTTCTGTGAACTAAAGGTCAAAGGTGTTTGGGGAAGGCAGGGCTGTCTCAGTAGGTGGCTTTACTGCAGGGCCTGGCCATCTTTCATATGCTAACTCAATGCTGGACATCTCCAAGGGGTCGCCGTGTCCAGACTCCCCCAGTCATTTGCCACAAAATCCCTTCTGGGGAAGTTTGCCTTTACAGAATGCCTCTGAAGCCTGTCCCACACTCCTTCCAGGGGCCAATTCTGTCCTCCCCAACCCTGGCTTTTTGTGACAGGTGCCACACCTCTCACCAGCCCCAACCTCTGGCCATGGTGGCCCCGTCCTACTTACTGCCACTCCTGGCCCGGCCACAGCTGTTGTTCATGTCCCAAGCACCTGAGCCCTGCCCTGACGTTCCCAGCACTGAGCTGGGCAGGTGTGTCCCCAGAGGACAAGTTAAATCTGGGCTTGTCTGGGAGCCCACGGGGCTGACCTGGGGAGCCAGTCATGAGAACCAAACATCTGCTGGGAGAGGGATGAGCCTAAGGGGACGGACAGGTATGTGGGCACAGCTGCAGGCCAGGGGGGAGGGGTGGATAGGAGGGGTGATGCTGAGGAAGTACATCATCTGTCACCCAGGGCTCCCACTGAATCTCAGGAGGGAGAAGGCAAGAGAAGTGGAGAAAGAGAGAGAAAAGCACTCATCCATCTAACGTGGATGGCGGCGCTCAGCAGAGCTGGCAGTGTTGGCTCCACTGCCTGGACCATTGTATTTTTCCTCTTGAGAATTACTTAGTGTGGCTTTTGCCAATTTTTCTGTCGAATGATTGGTCCTTCTTCTTCGCGATCCGTAGGCGTGTTTTTATAGCTACAATGGTCGTCAGTCCTGTATATGTCCCTGTATATGTTGCAAAGGGCTGGACATAGTTTCCTTCCAGCCTGCTGCTGGTCTTTTAACTATATTTATGGCGTCTTTTGATATCCCAGAGTTTAAAATGTTTCCCTAGTCAAATCTATCAGTCTGACACGGGGTAAAGGAGGAGCAGGGGGCCCTAGGGTACCAGGGAAACAGGCCCTAGGGAAACGCTGTTTCCAGATCTTCACGCTGGTTATGCGACATGTTCACTTGGTGAAAATTCACGGAACTGTCCGCTTAGGATTTGTTCATTTTTATGTATATGTTATACTTCAATAAAAAACAGTTCTTAAATCTCTCAGGTTATTTTTTCCTTTACGACTTCTGAGTTTTATGCTTTGCTTAGAAGAGCTTTCTGTACCATTACACTGTGGAAGCTTCTCCTATTTTTTTTTTTTTTGCGGTACACGGGCCTCTCACTGTTGTGGTCTCTCCCGTTGCGGAGCACAGGCTCCGGACGCGCAGGCTCAGCGGCCATGGCTCACGGGCCCAGCCGCTCCGCGGCATGTGGGATCTTCCCGGACCGGGGCACGAACCCGCGTCTCCTGCATCGGCAGGCGGACTCTCAACCACTGCGCCACCAGGGAAGCCCTCTCCTATGTTTTTTTCTAAAACTTTAAAAGTGGGATTTCTTTACATTTAACTCTTAAGTACCTCTGGAATTTATATATGACTTAATGTAGGGCTCTAACTTAATTCGTGTCCACATGGGCTTCACAAAACCTTTTCCTGACTCTCCAGCTCTGGTTTCCTGGGAACCCCATAAAGGTAAAACGTAAACCACGTCACTAGATAACACTGCTTATGGTCAAAATGAACTTCATGAATGAGGAAGCCCCAGTGGGGACGCCAGGCTTGGGGCTTCCTTAAGTGTGACAACTTTTGTAGCCGAGCACGCCCCTTTGTGAACCCCGGAAACTATACCTATGGCGGTTTTATAAGGGATCCTAGCTCCTGCGGGCACAAGGCTGTAAGCTGGCGAGATGCTAGCTAGCGACAGACAGCTGTGTGAACAGTCACCTGCATGACCTGCGGCAAAGACCACTCACTCCCTGGAAGAGGAACCGCCCGGCATGGACCTGCGGGCAAGCCCTTTTCCCTTCTGACCAGACAGCCAAGGCGGACCTGCTCTGAAATAAATATCTGGCTGAACAAAGCAAGTGCCAAGCTGCACAAACACCCTTTACTGAGCGTCCACCTTTTCCCCCAATGATTTAAACTGCTACCTTAATAATAAACTAAATGACTCTATTTACATGAGTCTGCTTTGAGCCCTCTCCTCCAGTCTACTGATTTTTGCCTATTAGATCATTGTTCGGGCTTTATAGCATGATTCACTGTCTAGTAGATCAAGACTGTCCTGATCTTTTTCAAAATCTTCTTGGCTATTCTGGCCATTTCTTCATCATTTGGCAGTGTTTTCTGAGCCTCTCACGTCAGACAGTGTTGAGAACACCTCCCCGTATTAGTTTCTTGGGGCTGCCGAACAAAATACCACAAGCTGGAGAATTAAAGCAACTCGCACTTGATTAATCAACTGCAAAATCCAGCTGTGGGCAGGGCCAGGCTCCCTCTGGAGGCTCCAGGGAGGATCCTTCCTGCCTGTTCCCGCTTCTGGGAGCCCCAGGCATTCCTTGGCTAGTGGGAGCATCACTTCCATCTCCGCCTGTCTCCATGTGGCCATCCCCCCTCTGTGTGTGTGTGTCTTCACATGACATTCTCCCCTCTGTAAGTAACTGTCTCTGTGCCTCCTCTTCTTACAAGGACACCAGTCCTACAGGATTAAGGGCCCACCCTACTTCAGGATGACCTAATCTTAATTCACACCTTAATTATGGCGACAAAGACCCTACTTCCAAGTAAGGTGACATTCAGTTAGAGGGGTTAGGACTTGAACATATCTTTCTGAGGTGGACAGTGCAACCTACAACATCCTGCTCCCAAGGAGCTGGCATGCTTAAGACCCAACAGATGTTGCAAGCAAATAAATAAGGTAATTTCAGTGACACGTGCTATAGAGACAAGAAAACAGGTGAGGGGACGGAGACAGCTGAGGCGTGGAGGCCGTGGGCTGGTTTGGCTAAGGGTGGGTCAGGAACGTCTTGCCAAAGTCACCGAGTTAGGCCTGAATGAGGACAAGGTGGCTAGGTAGAGGTCTGGGAAGGGCACTGTAGGCAGAGGGCACAGCCAGTGCAGAGACGCTGAGGCAGGAACCGGTCAGGGTCACTCAAGAAGAGTGAGCCCGGGATATAGGGGGGAGACAGGCTGGAGGAAGAGCCGGGGCAGAGGACACAGGCCGTGCAGGCTCCGTCAAGCCATTGTCTGGGGTCAAGGGGACGGCCCGGGAGTGGCAGCCAAGAGGCCACTTAGGAGGTGGCGTGTGGTCCAAGGGAGAGAAGCAGTGGCTGGACTAGTGCCGTAGCAACTGCAACAGGGGAACCGGTGGATTCAGACATATTTTGGAGGCAGTGGTCTGGACGTCCTTGTGGACTGGACGGAACTGAGGAGGAGACAGGGATCTGGATGACTCACAGGTTCTGTCTGGAGCAACAGGCCCACCCATGGGGGGCTGCCATTACTCAAAACGGGCTAAGCCCATGCACCACAACCACTGAGCCTGCGCTCTAGAGCCCGCAAGCCACAACTACTGAGCCCACGTGCCACAACTACTGAGCCTGCGCTCTAGAGCCCGCGAGCCACAACTACTGAGCCCACGTGCCACAACTACTGAAGCCTGTGCGCCTAGAGCCCGTGCTCTGCAACGAGAAGCCACCGCAATGAGAAGCCCACGCACCGCAACGAAGAGTAGCCCCCACTCACCACAACCAGAGAAAGCCTGCGTGCAGCAACAAAGACCCAATGCAGCCAAAAAGAGAATAATAAATAAGTAAATTTATATTAAAAAACCCCAAACACTCCTGTTGATTGCATTTTACTCATAGGTCCTTGCATTTACAGATTTATTGAGAACATTTTTACAATGTTGATGTTCCTTTCCCAAGAATATGCTGTACCTTTCCACTTATTCAGTGCAGCCATAAAGTTTTATAGCTTTACGTATTTGATTATGTTTATTCCCAGAAACTGCTGTTACTGCGAGTGGAACCTGTTTTTCCTATTACACACTCTAATTGACTAATGACGGTATGCGGGAAAACTCCCGATCTTCATCTGTTGAGCTTGAAAAGCAGCCCGTTTATTAATTCACTAAGTCTAATGAACTATCACCTGCCTATCACCCAGCTCCAACAGGCATCAACATTTTCCCAATCTTATTTCACCTGTTGTGTCCCCACTGTGTGTGTGCACATGAGTCCATCTGTCTCCTGGAGGGTTGCCACACAAGTGCCAGACGTGATATCGCTGCACTCACGGAGACTTCAGGGACTGTCTCCTGGATTTCCTCAGTGCACAATCTTATCATCCGCACCCAAAGACCTGAGAGTGTTCAGGAGAGGGGAAGACAGAAGCCACAAATGTGACGACTTTCCTGCAAGACCCAGGAGAAAGGTAGGGACCAAACTGAAGTCACAAAGTTCATCCTCTACAGCTCGCAAACCTTCCTCACAGGATCGCTCCTCAAGTTTTCGTCTGGGTTTATTTTCTCTTGTAAGACAAAATTCTAATAAGCTCTCAGTAACCTAATTTTTCTAACAGCAAACTAACCCAGAAACCTAAAGGGGGAGCGCTGCTGAAATCAGACACACACCCAGAAACCCCTGAAGTCTGGAGCCATCCCTGTGCAGGCAGTGGTATTTCATTACAATTTCTCACTCCATGTATGTGTCTTAGGTCATTTGTTCCAGTTCTGTGGCTGGACTAAAATTTTATCACTACCACATGAGTTAGAAAAGGCCATGACCTGTCCACCTTTTCCAGGGCAGTCTCCAGCTGGCATGGTGCCTTTCTGTGAATTAGTAAAAAGCGTCCCCTCTGGACAGATTCAGACCCACAGTCGCAGCTTGGAAAGCAGGGGAGCTTGGGAGGGGACAGGAGTTCAGCCCGCCTCTCCCAGGCCTCCCACCCCACCACCTCACCCCAGAAGCTGGCACGGAGGCCTGGACCTTTCCCCTGTGTTCCCATCCCAGACTCCTGGGGTCTTTGCAAATGTCAATATTCTTAACACCCTAATGGACATCATACCTCTTTCCCTGTCAACAAACAGCAAAACTTAAAGAATAATAGCAATAAAGTTCTGTTACTTCTGGTTAAAATCAGTTTATACTATCAGACGAAATCTCTGAGTCCTCACTCCAAGCACTGTGTCTGGAGAAAGCAGAAAGTAGCCCTTAGAAATGGGAAGTGTAAGATTCTGTTTGTCCACTCCAGAGACCTACAGTTTCAACATGGAATTCCATTCCTGCAGCTCTACTGCTGGCCCTCTTGTGTTACCGCCACAGATGTGCTCTAACCATGGCTCTTGCCCCCTCGGCCAGCAGCATAGGGTCCTGGTCCACAGGCTCCTCCCCTCCTGGTCCACAGGCTCCTCCTCCCTGGTCCACAGGCTCCTTCTCCCTGGTTCACAGGCTCCTCCTCCCTGGTCCACAGGCTCCTCCTCCCTGGTCCACAGGCTCCTCCCTCCCTGGTCCACAGGCTCCTCCCCTCCTGGTCCACAGGCTCCTCCTCCCTGGTCCACAGGCTCCTCCCCTCCTGGTCCACAGGCTCCTCCTCCCTGGTCCACAGGCTCCTCCCCTCCTGGTCCACAGGCTCCTCCTCCCTGGTCCACAGGCTCCTCCTCCCTGGTCCAAGGGGTCCTCCCCTCCTAGTGGTCCCAGTGAAAAGAGAAGCAGGTGCCACCAGGCAGATGGACACTGTTATAAGTGCCTGGCTCAGGCTGAGTGGATGGCAAGTTATTTCCAGCCCTCGTGTTCCAATATTCCTTTCTCTATCCACACCATTTAAATGAAAACAACAAACAAGTCCATTGTTGACACAGGCCGTGAGGCGAGTGTCACTGTTCTGTTAAGCGGAGCCTGTGCACTGCTGCTGCAACTGATAGCCTTCCATCACTCCCCTCCGCCAGCAGGATCCAGCTCAGCTCTGCCTGACCTCAGCTCTGCCTGGTTGGGAAGCAGGAGCGGCAGAGGACCATCTCTGATTAAAGAGTTTTTCCAACATACAATATTTATCAGCCACGGATAAGATTCATGGTGAAGCTAAGTCCATGCAATGTACAGGCAATCAACACAGACAAACAAGCCCACTCACCCCCAGACGCACAACTCGCCCCACTCCAATCCAGAGTGTTGAAAACATGTTATTCAATATGAGGAAAGGTGTGATTTTCAGAATGCCAGTGGATACTAATAAGAATCCGCTAAAAGAGCTACTCAATTAGCATAGCTTAGTTTAACAAATACCATATGTTCCTAATTTAAGCTTAAATTGTTATGGCTTAAAATTTTTTTGGGCTGGTTACAGTAAAGGGGCAGAATCAAGAGAGAATTTCATGCATTTTAATTAATTCATAAGTCTCCAATAAAAAATGTATAGCATCAGATTCCTAAGTTTAGCTCAGACTTAGATCTGAGCCATCTTACATTTTACTCTGCCAGGTCATTTCTCCTAAGATTCAAATTTCTGGGTGGTTTATAATTTTAACTAGGTGTGTAAAGTAGGGGTGTTGCTCATTTGCTTATGCTTAGTGTTTAACTTTTTGTTTTGTTTTGTTTTGTTTTTTTAAAGACACATGGAATCTGAGAGTAGGGAAGCCAGAAGAGGTTGTCCTGCATTTGTTTTCAGATTAGGATTCTGAGGCCTGGGGGAATTAACTAAATTCCCCCAGATAAGGAAGAGCTTAGGGAGTCAGGGCTAGAATTCAGGTCTTCAGGTAAGGGAACCGATGAAGGGTTTGGAGGACTTATCACTAGAACATTCCAGGGTCAGACCTGAGGAAAGGAGTTTGCTTTTTCTGAGTACAGATTACTACCACCCGTCAGGAATGTCAGTACAAGTTGAATACAAAAAGGCAGCCGGCCAGCAGAGCTAAGCTGTACATTAGGCTCACCTTAAATGTGGCCATTTTCCTCGCTCTTGATGGGTGACCGGCCCATCCCAGTCCTCCGCTGGGTCTGAGCATCAGTCCTGAACACCCTGCCCTCTCCCTACCCCACCCCCAAATCCCACATCAACACGGTAAGCGGGAGAGCATTTGGTGGCCCATTCTGCTCCATGAGACCTCACAGTGCTTTAAAGGACACAGGAAAAGTCCCTCTTCCTTTCTTACCACGTGTTTTGCCCTGAGCATCACCTCAGACCTTGTCAAAGAGCAGAAGTGGCAGAAGACGATGCCCTGTTCTCAGGGAGGATATGGTTCCAGTGAAACACACAAGAAAGAGCCGGAGAGTGGAGCACAAGGGTCCAGCAGGTGGGGCAGGGGGGACGGCCCCATCACGCCCCAGCAGCCTGGGGAGGGGGGGTGGAGGGGCGGAAATGGGCACAGATGCAGGAACAGAATTAAGTACCAGCTCCCGTGATGTTACAGAAGCCTCGCCGGGAGAGTCCCATATCCTCAAAAAACTGCCTTAAAATTAAGTTCAGACTTCTGCATTCATACTTTGGAATTGCTCGCATGAACTGGGCCACCGGAAGGAGCTGTTCTGCCCACCCTCCACAGCTAATATGCTCAGTGAATCCTCCCACCCGGAGTCATTTTCTGAACCAAGAAGCTATATAAGCAAATGGCAACCCTCCAGCTTCCTATGCCCCGAGTTCAGACTGCTGCCCCCCAGCACCCGGCCAGATGCATCCAGCCTTCCTGGACGGGGCCCTGTGCTCCACAACAGGTGCCCAGTGCCCACCTTGGGTGCAAAGCAGTCTATCCACCCACGTGGCAGAGCCGTCCTCAGGGCCCCAGAACAGAGGACAGGAAGATACAGGACAGGAGGACAGGAAGATACAGGACAGGAGGACAGGAAGTGTGCAGGGCGCCCAGCACACTCACTCAGGAACCTTTCCCCACTCCAAATCGAGGAGAGGTTCCGGACGACACCAACGTGTCATCTGTTTGACTGTCCTCACATTGAGATGCACGTCCTTGGGGAGCCTGGGGTCCACTGCCACCTCTACACCGAGAAACCCAGCACTTCCTTCAGAGCCTTAAGTCCTAACCAGGCTCTGTTCTAGGTGTCAGGACATCCACTCAGAAGGACAAGCCCCGGGACAAGCCTCAGATCTGCTAGAACACAGGACTGAAGCCCACACATTTCTCTTGAAGATCTCCCCCTTGTAATATCACACGCACTGCTCGGAAAGTGGGTGACTGCTTCCCCAAGCCTGAACACCCCGCTATAAAAAGGTGTCAGGTGGAGAGCCAGTCGGGATTCCATGTGATGCTCACACGCGCCGGCAGCCCTTCTCTCCACTGACTACACGTGTGTTTTGAAACCCAAGATAAGCAGAGAGACAACAGGACACTGCTGGTGTTTTTCATACACACACTGAAATTTCTGTTTTTCTAGGCATGGGATTTTAGCAAACAGACTGCTCTCTGGAGCCTCCTGGACTTGTTCAAATCACAGCTCGGCCACTAACTAGAAACAGAACCTCATGCAAGTTCTTACACTTCCCTGTGCCTCAGTTTCTCCGAGTGTCAATGGAGATGATTAGGACCTGCCTCTTTGTGAGGACTGAATAAGTCAATACATATAAACCACAAACAGTGCCGGGTGCGTGGTAAGCACAAGTGTTAGCTATTATGACCAAGTGAACCAACGCTTACCTGACCAGCCGAAAATTCAAAACACTTTGCAATACGTATCCTTGAAGCAAAATGAGTTCATGTGTGTATTTCCTGAGATAGTCTACCCATAGAATACTGGATCAAGGACGGGCATGTTTTTAAGGGTTTCATTAAAGTGCCCTCAATAATGACTTACATTTACATAACAGGGTCCCAGGTCTCCTTCCAGCAAGTCCCTGAAACAGGAAATGCCTGTAACTGGGCTGTTTTGTGTTGACTTTCGCTGAGAATCCGCCACCTAGCAAAGCGCCCACTGTAACTGCAGCCTGGAGACGCCAGCGCAGCGCTAGGGCCTCGCTTTCAAGCCCTCAGCTTACTTTGGTGCACGCACCTTTGCCAGCCTGATTTGATTTTCCCCTGGAGATGGGCTGGCCACCACACACACCCTAATAATAGGGACCCCAATCTAATTCCCAGGTCTGAGCCTGGGGCAGTTTGCCAGGGCTTTAAGGACACTTTGAGTGGGGAAAGAAACATCATCCTCAGGTGAAAAGGTGACACCGTCCATCAACAGAAGCTGAGCAACCACAAATCACAAAGGGGTGCCTGGGCGCCCAAGGAACGCCCCAGAGTAAGACCTCGGCACGCCTGGCCTGACACCTCCAGGGTCTGAGCCGGGTACCATCGGAGCCCTGCACCCCGTGCGTGGAGCTATTTGTAAGGTTTCAATCAAGCTCACAAACTGTTAAGTAAAATATGTTTTATTCTTTGGCTTGAGAAGGACACGCCCGGGACTAACCGGAAGGCCAGGCCCAGAATGCGCCCAGGAGGGAGAGCCGCCCCCAGCCTGGGCCCCTTTTCCATCCACCGATCCCAGCCCCCTCTGGGCTTCATACCACCTTGTAGGGGCCTCGTGCACACACCTGAGGACACCCCAGCAAGTGTGCGTCCACTTCCACTCACACCCTGCACCCTTGCTACCCCTCCTCCAGACCTGGGTAGACACACCCACTGCACAGTCTGTCGGGGGCCCTGGGAGGAGACCAGAGCAGGCTGGAGATTCCAGGATCCTGTGTACCCGGACTGTGGTCCAGAGGTAGTCAGGGAGAGGGCCACAAACAGCACGGGACACAGCCCCTTGGCCCAACTCCTCATTCTGGTGAGAGGCACAGGGCAAGGCCCCCTCTTGCCGTGGTCTAGGGGCAGTACCTCCACTGGGTCCAGACCATCTCCTTCGAGCCTATCAATGCTGTCCCAAGAGGGGGGACACCCGGCTCTTCCAGGCTGTGGTTTACTCTTTCCGTGTGATCACTTCACTCTTAAAAATGTATCTTGGGGCTTCCCTGGTGGCGCAGTGGTTGAGAGTCCGCCTGCCGATGCAGGGGACACGGGTTCGTGCCCCAGTCCGGAAAGATCCCGGGCCCGTGAGCCTTGGCCGCTGGGCCTGCGCATCCGGAGCCTGTGCTCCACAACGGGAGAGGCCACGACAGTGAGAGGCCCACGTACCACAAAAAAAAAAAAAAAAAAAAAAAAAAATGTATCTTGGCCAGAGTCTCAGAATCAATTCACACCACTATTTCTGTTGTTGGTCACATTTCAATCCCTCAAGTAAATCTGAACTTACACACATACAAATGCAAGTCAGGAAGAAAAAAAAAAAAGCCAAGCCAAATTAATTAAAACCTTGCTGGCAATACACCAACTAAATTTTAGGAAATTTATTTTTCATATAAAATACAGGACGGGTGACACAGATAGCCATCCACAGTGAGTGACAGGTACAGCAGATTCCTTTTTCCTTCCACTCTGCGTACATCTGAACATTTTCACAGGTAAAGGTTAAAGGAAAAGTTTTGGAGCCACGCAGCCCAAAAAAGGAGCCTGGCGAGATCTGATATCCCATTCCTCCTGGTGAGTTACCAAAACAGCCAGGCAGAAGCACACCTGCTCAGTTTGCCATCTTGTCAACCTTACGAGGAGCAAACCTGCAACTGGGAAAGGCCTGTTCAGGAGCCACGGACACAACAGGCCGCTGCGACCTGGGGTCACCACCCAGGTTTCCCAAGGCCGGAGCCCGAAGCCCCCAGCAGGACTTCACCCCGGAGGATTCGCTCGACTCCCCCAGATGCCCTCAGGCAGGTCAAACTTCAAGTCACTGACCGAATAAACCCAGGCCACGAAGCCTGACAAAGTGGCCAAGGTGGCAGTTTACACAGAGCCTTGCTCGGCTCCATGGCCACGTCTCCAAGTCAAACGAAACTTGACACTGTGGCCTCTCCCACAGCAGCTGGGAGAACCCAGGCCCGTGTTCACACAGGACCTCTTCCCCCAGAAGCTCAGGGAATTTCGGGACACTCACTAATCAGCTTCATTAAGTCTCGCGGAGCCTCCTGCCCACCCCGCTCCCTGCTCCACGGCAGGCACAGCTGGGGGTGGGAGAGGCAGGGCTGCACGACTCACACCCACGTGTAAACACACACGCACTTGCAGACCACCCTTCCTGGGGGGCCGTCTGGAGAACTCTGGAGCATTGCTGCTGGCTCTAAAAATGGACGAAATGCATGAACAACAGGCACAGTTCCCTTCATCTGGTCTGCACGACGTCTAAAAGCGACCAAGAGAGACAAGACGGCAAGCGCTTTTTGTCCCAGCACACAAATAAGAGAACATCTGTGTGTTAACTGTGGACGGCAGACCCAGGGGAACGGTTACAGGCTCTGGCTTTGTATCTATACTTGAGATGCCTCCTACCGTTGAATCAGGTCATCGAGAAAACTTTATAAAAACCTTTGAAATTGGTGCCAACCTGTTTGGCTTTTCTGCCTCTGGAATTCCTGTTCCCGCTGATCCACATTAAAGACAGATTCTCAACCTAATTCTTTTAGAAGCTGGAACTTGGAAGTATTCCTCCAGCAACCCTCCTGCTGGCAGGCTGGGTGGCCGCCTAAGTCACGTTGGAATAGGACTAACCTAGAAATCGGCCAATCAACGATCATCGGTTTTTCCTAAACTCACCACCCAACCCAAGCTCCTATCTCAGCACTGCCTGAAAACATCAAGCAAAGGTGAGCCCCTTTCCCTGGGAAGCCTTTTCAAGTTATGATCCTTACGGGTTGAAATGTGCCTTGAAGAGCTGTGCTTATGCCTGTTGGGCCCACCTAGCTCGCCTGCCAGTCCCCGTAAAAGCAGCAGTGTGCACCTGCCGCACAGCTGCACAGGATTTAGGACCACTCAGGGGCCAGGGAGAAACCACTGCCCTCGACAGTGGGAATAAACCCTCGACTTAAGTCTGCTTGACCTCTCATTCCTCACTGGGGAGACCCATCACAGGAAACCACAGCTGATGTGAAAAGAAAGCTGCCCCCAACCTTGAACCTCATGGAATGGCCAGGGTTCCACTGCCAGCTTTGCCAGCTGCCGCCAGAGGTGTACTGCCCCTCGCAAAAGTAGAGACTGCAACCTTCTAGGGGGAAAAAAATGAAAGCACTCTTAACCTTATCCAGAAAAGGAAAGCAAAAAGCTAGACTTTTAGAACACAGATGGGAATTTCAAGTTCAGAGCCGGTCTATCCAACTGTGATGTGTTTAGAATACTCTAAAAGTCTGAGACAACAGCTTTCTAGTAACAGAAGGCTCCCACAATCCTTCTCTGGACCAGCAACATCACCAAATGCTACAGCTGCCTTTTAAAAATAGTTTCACTTGAAGAGACCATTGTTTCGGAGTGCACGAGGACAGGGGATTCAGAGTACTGCCTAAACGAGCTCCAGAGACGGGCATGAGACGCTAAGGCTGCTGCTGCCGCCACCAAAAAGCCTGTGTGCGAGCACAGGTCACTCTCCACACCTCCCCTCCCGGGAGCCTGTGCAGCCCGCCAACGCCAGGGTCCCGGGATCCAGGGACAACTTCCCACGGAGAATGCATGGCGCGCCTCAGGCTAGTGCGACGTGCAGGCTCACCCCGCAGCTGTACCCCTCCCTCCCCACCGGCCTGAGTGAGCCAGAGCCCCCTAATCAGCTGCTCCTTTAACCCCGCCCTGTCTGAGCCAAGAACAGATGCCCTCCGGTGACCTACACACAGAGGCGGGTCCAAATCCAAAGCTGAGCCCCGGGAGCTGTGCGAACAAAGAAGCGAAAGGGAAACCTCTCCCAGCAGCCTCAGGAGCAGCGGATTAAAGCTCCACAATCAACTTGACGTACCTGCATCTGTGCAATACCTGAATAGACAGCGAACCATCCCAGATTGAGGCGGTGGGCTCTGGGGGCAGCTGTAGACTTGGGGCTTGCTTTCTGCATCTGATTCGTTTCTGGTTTTGTGTTTATCATGGTTTACTATTTAGAGCTTCTCACCACTGGTAGATTCGTTACTGATGTGCTTGCTCTCTTCCTTTTTTGTAGCATATATATAGTTGTTGTTTCCTTTGCTCTTTTTGTGAGTGTGAGGTGTGTGCGCTTCTTTGTGTGATTTTGCCGGTGCAGCCTTGCTTTTACACTTGCCCTAGGGTTCTGTCTGTCTGTTTTCTGTGGGTTTTCATCGCTTGTTACCATTGGTGGATTTGTTTTTCGGTTTGATTGCTCTTCTTTCTTTTTTAATTACTTAAAAATTTTTTTATTTTTAATAATTTTTTTAATTCTTCATTTTAATAATTTTGTTTACTTATTTTCTTTTTTGTTTTCTCCCTTTTCTTCTGAGCCATGTGGCTGACAGGGTCTTGGTGCTCCAGCCGGGTGTCAGGCCTGTGCCTCTGAGGCAGGAGAGCCCAGTTCAGGACACTGGTCCACCAGAGACCTCCCCAGCTCCACATAATATCAAATGGTGAAAGCTCTCCAGAGACCTCCATCTCAATACTAAGACCCAGCTCCACTCAACGACCAGCAAGCTACAGCGTTGGACACCCTATGCCAGACAATTAGCAAGACAGGAACACAACCCCACCCATTAGCAGAGAGGCTGCCTAATATCATAATAAGGCCAGACACCCCAAGACACATCACCAGATGCGGTCCTGCCCACCAGTAAGACAAGATCCAGCGTCATCCACCAGAACGCAGGCACCAGTCCCCTAAACCAGGAAGCCTACACAACCCACTGAACCAACCTTAGCCACTGGGGGCAGACACCAAAAACAACGGGAACTACGAACCTGCAGCCTGCAAAAACGAGACCCCAAACACAATAAGTTAAGCAAAATGAGAAGACAGAAAAACACACAGCAGATGAAGGAGCAAGGTAAAAACCCACCAGACCAAACAAATGAAGAGGAAATAGGCAGTCTACCTGAAAAAGAATTCAGAGTAATGATAGGAGAGATGATCCAAATTCTTGGAAACAGAATGGAGAAAATACAAGAAACGTTTAACAAGGACCTAGAAGAACTAAAGACCAAACAAACAATAATGAACAACACAAAAAATGGAACTAAAAATTCTCTACAAGGAATCAATAGCAGAATAACTGAGGCAGAAGAACGGATAAGTGACATAGAAGATAAAATAGTGGAAATAACTACCACAGAGCAGAATAAAGAAAAAAGAATGAAAAGAACTGAGGACAGTCTCAGAGACCTCTGGGACAACATTAAATGCACCAACATTCGAATTATAGGGGTTCCAGAAGAAGAAGAGAAAAAGGAAGGGACTGACAAAATATTTGAAGAGATTATAGTTGAAAACTTCCCTAATATGGGAAAGGAAATAGTCAATCAAGTCCAGGAAGCACAGAGAGTCCCATAGAGGATAAATCCAAGGAGAAACAGACCAAGACACATATTAATCAAACTATCAAAAATTAAATACAAAGAAAAATATTAAAAGCAGCAAGGGAAAAACAAAAAAAATAATAACATACAAGGGCATGCCCATAAGGTTAAGAGCTGATCTTTCAGCAGAAACTCTACAAGCTAGAAGGGAGTGGCAGAATATATTTAAAGTGATGAAAGGGAAAAACCTACAATCAAGATTACTCTACCCAGCAAGGATCTCAGTCAGATTCGATGGAGAAATTAAAACCTTTACAGACAAGCAAAAGCTAAGAGAGTTCAGCACCACCAAACCAGCTTTACAACAAATGCTAAAGAACTTCTCTAGGCAGGAAACACAAGAGAAGGAAAAGACCTACAATAACAAACCAAAAACAATTAAGAAAATGATAATAGGAACATACATATCGATAACTACCTTAAATGTAAATGGATTAAATGTTCCAACCAAAGGACATAGACTGGTTGAACGGATACAAAAACAAGACCTGTATATATGCTGTTTACAAGAGACCCACTTCAGACCTAGGAACACATACAGACTGAAAGTGAGGGGATGGAAAAAGATATTCCATGCAAATGGAAATCAAAAGAATGCTGGAGTAGCAATTCTCATATCACACAAAATAGACTTTAAAATAAAGTCTATTACAAGAGACAGAGAACGACACTACGTAATGATCAAGGGATCAATCCAAGAAGAAGATATAACAATTGTAAATATTTATGCACCCAACATAGGAGCACCTCAATACATAAGGCAAATGCTAACAGCCATAAAAGGGGAAATCGACAGTAACACATTCATAGTAGGGGACTTTAACTTCCCACTTTCACCAATGGACAGATCATTCAAAATGAAAATAAATAAGGAAACACAAGCTCTAAATGATACATTAAACAAGATGGACTTAATTGATATTTATAGGACATTCCATCCAAAAACAACAGAATACACTTTCTTCTCAAGTGCTCATGGAATATTCTCCAGGATAGATCATGTCTTAGGTCACAAATCAAGCCTTGGTAAATTTAAGAAAACGGAAATCATATCAAGTACCTTTTCCGACCACTACGCTGTGAGACTAGATATCAATTACAGGAAAAAAATCTGTAAAAACTACAAACACATGGAGGCTAAACAACTCACTACTAAATAACCAAGAGATCACTGAAGAAATCAAAGAGGAAATCAAAAAATACCTAGAGACAAATGACAATGAAAACACAATGACCCAAAACCTATGGGATGCAGCAAAAGCAGTTCTAAGAGGGAAGCTTATAGCAATACAATCCTACCTCAAGAAACAAAAAAATCTCAAATAAACAACCTAACCTTATACCTAAAGCAATTAGAGAAAAAAGAACAAAAAAACCCCAAAGTTAGCAGAAGGAAAGAAATCATAATGATCAGAGCAGAAATAAATGAAAAAGAAATGAAGGAAACAATAGCAAAGATCAATAAAACTAAAAGCTGGTTCTTTGAGAAGATAAACAAAATTGATAAACCATTAGCCAGACTCATCAAGAAAAAAAGGGAGAGGACTTAAATCAATAGAATTAGAAATGAAAAAGGAGAAGTAACAACTGACATTGCAGAAATAAAAAGGATCATGAGAGATTACTATAAGCAAGTACATGCCAATAAAATGGAAAACCTGGGAGAAATGGACAAATTCTTAGAAAAGCACAACCTTCTGAGATTGAACCAGGAAGAAATAGAAAATATAAACAGACCAATCACAAGCACTGAAATTGAGACTGTGATTAAAAATCTTCCAGCAAACAAAATCCCAGGACCAGATGGCTTCACAGGCGAATTCTATCAAACATTTAGAGAAGAGCTAACACCTAACCTTCTCAAACTCTTCCAAAATATAGCACGGGGGGAACACTCCCAAACACATTCTATGAGGCCACCATCACCCTGATACCAAAACCAGACAAAGATGTCACAAAGAAAGAAAACTACAGGCCAATATCACTGATGAACATACATGCAAAACTCCTCAACAAAATGCTAACAAACAGAATCCAACAGCACATTAAAAGGATCATACAACATGATCAATTGGGGTTTATCCCAGGAATGCAAGAATTCTTCAATATACACAAATCAATCAATGTGATAAACCACAATAACAAACTGAAGGAGAAAAACCATACGATCATCTCAGTAGATGCAGAAAAAGCTTTCAACAAAATTCAACACCCATTTATGACAAAAACCCTGCAGAAAGTAGGAATAGAGGGAACTTACCTCAACATAATAAAGGCCATATATGACAAATTCACAGCAAACATCATTCATAATGGTGAAAAACTGAAACCATTTCCACTAAGATCAGGAACAAGACAAGGTTGTCCACTCTCACCACTATTATTCAACATAGTTTTGGAAGTTTTAGCCACAGCAATCAGAGCAGAAAAAGAAATAAAAGGAATCCAAATCGGAAAAGGAGAAGTAAAGCTGTCACTGTTTGCAGATGACATGATACTATACATAGAGAATCCTAAAGATGCTACCAGAAAACTACTAGAGCTAATCAATGAATTTGGTAAAGTAGCAGGATACAAATTAATGCACAGAAATCTCTTGCATTCCTATATACTAATGATGAAAAATCTGCAAGAGAAATTAAGGAAACACTCCCATTTACCACTGCAACAACAAAAAAATAAAATACCTAGGAATAAACCTACCTAAGGAGACAAAAGACCTGTATGCAGAAAACTATAAGACACTGATGACAGAAATTAAAGATGATACAAACAGATGGAGAGCTATACCATGTTCTTGGATTGGAAGAATCAACATTGTGAAAATGACTATACTGCCCAAAGCAATCTACAGATTCAGTGTAATCCCTATCAAACTATCAATGGTATTTTTCATAGAACCAGAACAAAAAATTTCACAATTTGTATGGAAACACAAAAGACCCTGAACAGCCCAAGCAATCTGGAGAAAGAAAAACAGAGCTGGAGGAATCAGGCTCCTAGACTTCAGACTACACTACAAAGCTACAGTAATCAAGACAGTATGGTACTGGCACAAAAACAGAAATATAGATCAATGGAACAGGATAGAAAGCCCAGAGATAAACCCATGTACATATGGTCACCTTATTTTTGATAAAGGAGCAAGAATATACAATGGAGAAAAGACAGCCTCTTCAATAAGTGGTGCTAGGAAAACTGGACAGCTACATGTAAAAGAATGAAATTAGAACACTCCCTAACACCACACACAAAAATGAACTCAAAATGGATTAAAGACCTAAATGTAAGACCAGACACTATAAAACTCTTAGAGGAAAACACAGGCAGAACACTGTATGACATAAATCACAGAAAGATGCTTTTTGACCCACCTCCTAGAGAAATGGAAATAAAAACAAAAATAAACAAATGGGACCTAATGAAACTTCAAAGCTTTTGCACAGCAAAGGAAACCATAAACAAGACAAAAAGACAACCCTCAGAATGAGAGAAAATATTTGCAAATGAAGCAACTGACAAAGGACTAATCTCCAAAATTTACAAGCAGCTCATGCAGCTCAATATCAAAAAAACAAACAAACAATCCAATCCAAAAATGGGCAGAAGACCTAAATAGACATTTCTCCAAAGAAGATATACAGATGGCCAACAAACACATGAAAGGATGCTCAACATCACTAATCATTAGAGAAATGCAAGTCGAAACTACAATGAGTTATCACCTCACACCAGTCAGAATAGCCATCATAAAAAATCTACAAACAATAAATGCTGGAGAGGGTGTGGAGACAAGGGAGCCCTCTTGCACTGTTGGTGGGAATGTAAACTGACACAGCCACTATGGAGAACAGTATGGAGGTTCCTCAAAAAACTAAAAATAGAACTACCCTACGACCCAGCAATCCCACTACTGGGCATATACCCTGAGAAAACCATAATTTAAAGAGTCATGTACCACAGTGTTCACTGCAGCTCTATTTACAATAGCCAGGACATGGAAGCAACCTAAGTGTCCATCGACAGATGAATGGATAAAGAAGATGTGGCACATATATACATGGAATATTACTCAGCCATAAAAAGAAACAAAATTAAGTTATTTGTAGTGAGTTGGATGGACCTAGAGTCTGTCATACAGAGTGAAGTAAGTCCGAAAGAGAAAAACAAATAGCGTATGCTAACACATACATATGGAATCTAAAAAAACAAAAACCAAAAAAAGGTTCTGAAGAACCTAGGGGCAGGACAGGAATAAAGACGCAGACATAGAGAACGGACTTGGGGACACGGGGAGGGGGAAGGGTAAGCTAGGACAAAGTGAGAGAGTGGCATGTACATACATACACTACCAAAAGTAAAATAGATAGCTAGTGGGAAGCAGCCGCATAGCACAGGGACATTAGCTTGGTGCTTTGTGACCACCTAGAGAGGTGGGATAGGGAGGGTGTGGCGGGAGACGCAAGAGGGAGGATATATGGGGATATATGTACAGCTGATTCACTTTGTTATAAAGCAGAAACTAACACACCATTGTAAAGCAATTATACTCCAATAAAGGTGTTTCAAAAAATAAATAAAAATAGTTTCACTTAATTTAAGAAGACTCCACAAGCTAAGTATTCAGCCCAAAGTCTACTGAAAAATGAATGCTAGGTTAAGTGACAAATGTGGACTGCACGTGAGCTGAGGCCCATTCCTGTCATTACACCCTCTGTTCTAGAATCCAGACTATTGTAATCACCAACATAATATACATGATTTCAGCCCAAACCTAATTTCCAACAGAAAATATGCATTGCATTACTTTCATTAATCATTTTAAAATCTTCACTTTTGAAAAAATAAAGTCTTTTTATCCCAGTGGCTTGAAAGGAACTCAAATATATAGGAACCTTGCTTAAAGTTGCTGTCATCCAACTGAATAATATTTTAATCTCTTTGAGGAAGCAGTAGTTTTGTACCATGCAATTTAATCTCTCAGCTCTGATACATGTGGTATGAAGTAGACATCTAAAATGGAATGGAGATTTTTGTGGTTTTCTTTCAAGACCTTAGCAAATGACCAAACTTGGACTTTTCGGGACAGAGCACAAACTGGAATAATCTGATAATAATTTAATCCATGATTACTGCACACTTATGGTGCTGACAATACTGGAGATGTGTTTTAGTAACCAAGTGACTGAAAACAAGCCAGATAACTATATGCTAATGAAATGATTAGGGAAGCAGAAAGAGAAGAGATGGTCCTTCCAAGATGTATACCGAAGAATCTAATTGAAGAATTGATGCATACAATCTGAAAAAAAAGATGATTCAATTATAAAATGTGGTGGGCGTGACTGCACAGGTCATCTACCTAAAGAACTGGTGATCCTCCTCTGAGCTTTGTTTAGCTACAAACAGGGGAGATGATGGACACCAGTTGTAAGCCTGCTCTCTACTGTTCAGGTTGAAGTTCTAACAATTCTACCTGGTTTCGCTCCCTTTGTTACCTGGCCTTCATCATGAATGTTAGCCACAAAACAAGGTGATTCCAAGAAGCCGCACACTGTACAACAATACAGAAATAGTCATTGGAAGTCAGGTAGAGCTGTTTGTCACCTTGGGCAAGCACGTTTCTTAGCCTCTTCAGGCCTCAGTTTACTCCTCTGTAGTATGGAGATAATACTAGTCCTTTTGTAGAATTGTGAAAATTAAATGAGATGGTCTCTAAAGCCCTTGACACAATGTTAGTGTCAAGACTTCCTGGAGCTCACAGGTGAAATACATTGACTTGGCAACCGCCTAATGTCAAATACACCCAGCACTGGTTTTTGTGGGGTTTTTTTTTGCCTCCAAGTTCTATACTTTACAGTACTGATGCTTCTCAGCCAAGTATTTACATGAGGCAAAGGTGCCATCAGCGCTTTCTCCGGAGTCTATGTTACGGTGCTTTCGTCCCCATCCCCCCCGGGAGTGAAGGAGGCCATCACAAGGGAACGGGCATTCACTGGTTTCATCAACAGGTGCCAAAGAAAAACAGCGCCAGGCACTTGGTCGGACCGCCTCCTAAGTCACCCCTCTTAGATGGTCTTGAATCTGTAACGGGTCCCAGGGGAGCGCGGGGCAGAAGGGACCAGAGGCGGCTCTCCAAGAACGGACCCCGCCGGCAGGCGCGCAGACCGCAGACCCCTGTGCACCCGGGAGCAGCCACACGTGTCTTCTGGCGTCCCCGGCGTCACTTCATTCAAACTGGCCACCCGCCACCCTGCGCGTGCGACGCCCACGCCTCCGCCACCTCCGCGCCGCCCGGGACTGGTCGGCGACCAGGCGACCTTCCCTCCCGGCATCCTCCCCGGGACAGGGGACCAGGGCGCGGCCCGAGCCCCGGCGCCGTTGCGGAGTCGCCGGCCCGGAGCCCCGGGCGGCGCCGCCTGCCGCACTCACCGAGCGTGGCCACCGTGCCGGCCTCGAAGAGCAAGCAGTCCCCGCGGCCGCGCGCCTCCAGAAGGATGCTGCTCTCCCCCGAGGCCTCCAGCCGCCCGAGCAGCCGCAGCCCTTTGCTTAAAGCCATGGGCGCGCGGCCCGCCGCCGCGGCTCCCCGCGCTCCCGCAACTTCCAGGAGTTTCACTTCGCGCCCACGCCGCCGCCCGGCGCAGGCTCCTCCCCGGCCTCCGCCCCGCCGCCTCCTCTGCGCCCGCGCGCGCCGCCCCGGGCAGGTGAGGGCGCGCGGTCGCCTCCCCGCCTCCCGGCCGGCTCAGACGAGGCGCCGCGCTCCCCCCAGCGGCCAGGCAGTGGTGGGAGGCCTCCGGGCTCGCTCGGGGGCTAATCCGGGGCCCGGGTGCGGAGGGGAAGTCCCCCTGCGGTGGGCGGCAGTCAGGAAGGAGGATTCCACACATTCCTCGGCGCGGAGGAGGCTGCAGTCTGCCGGGCGCCCTAATGCGCCTGAAACGTTACAGGACGCCCGCGGCCTTATATGGGCAGCCGGGGCCTGGCCGGCGCCGCGATGCTGGAAACCACCGGGCCCTCCGCTGTCCTCACTGGTCCTCCCAGTCCCGCTCACGCCTCCCTCTCTCGTCTACTTCTGCGACCATGGACGAGTCCCTGCTTCTCTGGGCCTCAGTAGCCCTACGGGTGAAGCGGGATTAGAAACTGTACCTACTTCGTAAAGTTGCGGTGAGGATGGAGTTAATTCGTGTAAAGGGCTTGGTGAGTGCCTGGCGAGTGGAAAGTGTTCCGTAAGTGTTGCCTTCTACTAGCTTTCTGTACGGAGGGTACTGCGGTCCACTGTCCCCCGCCCAGGTAGAATTTGGGAGGATCAAAGGTGTGTTTTCTCGGAGAGAACTGAGACCCTGATCTCTAGACCTGCCACTTACCGTGTGAGCTTGACTTCTCTGAGCCCGCTTTTCTCCTTTGTCGGATGGTGACCGGCACCTGCCCCACCGGCTTACAGGATGGGTGCGGAGGAGCCTAACGCTCGGGAGTAACGCGCAGGGCCAACTGTGAGACGCTGATGGGTGTGGGTGCGCCAGGGCGGGGCCCTTCCCTCTCCCTGCCCGCGCCCTTTCCCTCCATCTTGCAACCCCTCCTCCCACTCTGGTGAGTGTGTACAGTCCTTGACTTAAGGGTAGATACTACAACAAGCCAGTTTGTACTCAGACATGTGGACAGCAGCACATATCCCTGCATCCTCCACTGGAATATGTGGACCTGGCAGCTATGCAGGGCCCCTCTTGGCACTGGGTTTTAGCCAGGATGTCGGGAATGGTCTTCAGGGGAGGGGAGAGAGAAGGAAGGAGAGGGATTCCCTGGAATCGCCCTTTGGGTGGGTTTGGGGGGCCTCGTTTCCTTCTCCTGTAAGGGATGTGTATGGATGGCCCTGAGACCTCCGTCAGGATGTTCCCATCAGGCCCCACACCCAGTTGGTTCCTCTCACACCCATTCTGCTCACGTGGAGAAGGCTGTGGGTTAAGCCATTTGTCTCTCGGGCAAGTTCCAGAAGGAGCAGAGCCCCCGGTTGGCAAGCAGGATGGTGGCGCCCTTGCAGAACACTCAAGAATGACCAGGAACGCTTCCTATCTGTGCCAGGGCGCGCGTGGTCCACGCCGAGCGGCCGAGACGCCTCGGCTGCGCCTTCAGGATGACGGAGTGGGAGACAGCTGCACATGCAGTAGCAGAGACCCCCGACGTCAAGCTCTTTGGGAAGTGGAGCACTGATGATGTGCAGATCCATGGCATTTCCCTGCAGGATTACATCGCAGTGAAGGAGAAGTATGCCAAATACCTGCCCCACAGTGCAGGGCGCTACACGGCCAAGTGCTTCCACAAGGCGCAGTGCCCCATCGTGGAGCGCCTCACCAACTCCATGATGACGCATGGCCGCAACAATGGCAAGAAGCTCATGACTGTGCGCATCATCGAGCACGCCTTTGAGATCATCCATCTGCTCACAGGCGAGAACCCCCTGCAGGTCCTGGTGAATGCCATCATCAACAGTGGCCCCCGGGAGGACTCGACCCGCATTGGGCGAGCTGGAACAGTGAGGCGGCAGGCCGTGGACGTGTCCCCGCTGCGCCGTGTGAATCAGGCCATCTGGCTGCTGTGCACAGGTGCCCGTGAGGCCACCTTCCGGAACATCAAGACCATTGCCGAGTGCCTGGCAGACGAGCTCATCAGTGCCGCCAAGGGCTCCTCCAACTCCTACACTATCAAGAAGGATGAGCTGGAACGTGTGGCCAAGTTCAACCACTGATTGCCTGACCACAGCTGCAATAAACCTGTTTTCCCTTTGGGGTGCCCCCCCCAAAAAAAAGAATGACCAGGAACCACCAGACATTCCATCCTCTGTGGATACCCTCTCAGGGAGTGATTTGGGAAATAAAGGAAATGTGAACAACAGCAGAGATTCAAGTCATTCCTGAGCCTCCTGCCCCCTTGTCACAAATTCAATTATGTGGTGGATATCCCGGGTATGATGCTCATACGCTATCCAAACATTTGTAAAATGGAGACATTATTTCCTTCTGAGAACAGTGTGCCCATTAAATGAGGCAGAGTAGCCTTTGGCCCACTTTTTCTTTCCTTTTAGATGCAAAGCTCACTTCCTCCAGGAAGCCTTCCTGGGATGCTGAGGTTCCAGACAACAGTGTTTATGTACCCTCAGATTCACAGGTGTCCACTTCAGCTCTCACCTGCTCATATGTTGCTTGAGAAGTGTTTTTAGATTTCTCTTAGCCCTGTTTCACAAATTAGGTCATAAGATCTTAGGAAGGGGACCAAGTCTTTTAAAATTTTCTCTCTCCTCTTCTTTCCTGCCTTTCCTAGTATCACATAATTTACAGCTCTGCACAGTGGCATGCTGAACATATTTTAGAAAATTTCCTATAGTCCAGACCAGCACTTGAGCTTTACAGCTTATGGAATCTAAGACACAATAAGATGAACCACTATTTTATGTACCACTGAGAAGGAAAAAATGGTGCCAATTAAACCATGTAATTAAATCGTTAGCAGTGCCCTGATTTCAGCAATGCTATAACATGCATCTTAGACACCAATAATGGGTGTTCCCCTACCTCTGAGAATTGGCACCTGCTGTGTTTTCAGGTCATGGTTTGGAGTGGGATGGTCCACAGGGGCAGCAGAGGAAGCCCCATCCTTACATACACACTGCTGTGATAGGCTGAGGGTCACTCAGGCACTGGCACGTTTAGCAGATGGAGAAAGTATCAGATCTTGAGACATTAGAGAAAAAGGTCAGCTCTGATACCTAAACCATGCGTGGAACCTGGGAAGACCAGCGGACCCATGTGAGTGGCGAAAGCTTGGGCACATCCCACTCCTGAAATGCAGAGCTCTTGGAGGTCTATGATTGGAGGGGGAGGAGGTGAGGCGGGAAGGAAAAGCCAGCTCCGTCACCCCTGGAGTAGACAACGGCAGGAAATGCAACGGGGCTGTGGCCCGGGGAGTCAGCCAGGACCTGGGGAGCCAGGGAGCCCAGCAAGTTATCAAAGCAGAGAGAGAAATAGGGGAGAGATACACGAAAGACTGTACCTGGTGCCTATTGCATGAGAGGCAAAAGGACAGCGAGAAGTCAGAAAGGAGCCCAGCGTTGAGAGAATGGGGAGGTGGTGGTCCCATCGACAGAGCCAGGAGAATGAGGGAGGAAGCCAGTGTGACCAGAGACAGGAACTGGGGGTGGGGAAGTGGGCCTGGTCTGGCTTGCGCTGAGTTTAAGATGATGCGGGTCAGCCAGCAGGAAAGGCCAGAAATGAAGAGTGGAGGCTGTGAGGGGAAGAGCTCTCTGAAAGGGGGTTGGGGGGGGGGGTGAAGGCCAGTCTGAGTGTGGGAGGGGCAGGAAGAAAAGACTAGAAAGAAGTGGCCTGAGATTAGGGAAGCCCAGGTGTGGCAGGGGATGCTCTGGGAAGCAGGATGGTCACTGGCTGAGACCCTCAGAAAGGTCCCTAACAATGAGGGCTCAGGAAAGAGCCTTGGTTTGGTGAGGAGGTAATGGTGACCTCTGAATTAGAGGCTGGGAAAAAAGCTTGCAAAGAATTAAGGAAGAGGGCTTCCCTGGTGGCGAAGTGGTTAAGAATCCAACGCAGGGGACACGGGTTCGAGCCCTGGGCCAGGAAGATCCCACATGCTGCGGAGCAACTAAGCCCGTGAGCCACAACTACTGAGCCTGCGCTCTAGAGCCCACAAGCCACAACTACTGAAGCCCATGTGCCACAACTGCTGAAGCCCACGTGCCTAGAGCCTGTGCTCCACAACAAGAGAAGCCACTGCAATGAGAAGCCTGCGCACCACAACAAAGAGTACGCCGCAACTAGAGAAAGCCCATGCGTAGCAATGAAGACCCAACACGGCCAAAAATAAAAATAAATTAAAAAAAAAAAAAGAATTAAGGAAGAAATGGGGGCAGTAAGCATAGTCTGCTGACTCTGGAAGCCTGGCTGGGAAAATCACAAAATAAATAGGATGGTGGGCAGAAGGGACAAGAGACCTTTCTAAGATGGACCAGGCCTGCTTAGATGATGTTTATATCAGATCATCCTAGCTGCTGGATGAAACTTGAGGGAGCAGTGGCGCCAGAGAGGGAGGGGGCGGCTTTGACAACCCGGGGGCGCTGGCGGTACATGGACAAGGGCATCGGGAGTGGGGTGGAGAGAAACGGCTGGGTTCGGTATAGGTCTGTGAAGGGTGAGCCCACAGGATTTGCCATTAGAGCAGATGTGGCATAAGAGGAAAAGGCAGGAGTTTGGATGATGCCATGATCTTGGCCAGAGCACCCGGAAGGATGGAACTGCCATCATCTGAGATAAGGGCAGCCGTGGGAGGAGCAGGTGGCTGGGTGGGTGGGCAGATTAGGGCATGTTAATTTTGAGATGCCCGTTAAAAATCCAGGTTGAGGTGCCGAGTGGGCAGTAAGTTACGCAAGTCTGGAGTCCAAGGGCGAGGTCTGGGCAGAGAAGTAAATGTGGAAGCTATCAGCATCCCGATGGTGATGGCCTGGGTGAGTTCACCAAGGGCTGAGTGCTAGTCAGAAACGGAAGAGTGAGGGCTGAGCCCACGGTGCTCCGATCTGGGGCACTGAAGGGGAGGAAGGGGGCCCCAGAGGCTGCTCTGGGTCCAGTAGGACAAGGACCGGTCCTTTGAGTTTCGTCACACGGAGGTCATGGCTGCCCCTTATGAGAGCACTTTGGGGACATGGGAGGGGGTACAAGTCGTTCTTTTTTACAGCCCATTTCTTCTTGCATGACCCTTCGTACAGGCAAGGATCTAGGTATTGACTCCAGGTGATTAAAAGCATGCAATACACTTTGAGACCGTGATTTTGAACCCTCTCAGCTTCTCCCCGTAGAACACTCCATCGCTCTAATTACACTTGGACCGTCTACCAGTTTTCCTGCCTCTGAAAGTGTGGCACACACCGGACACCATTCTCTAATAGGGCTCTGACTCATGTAATAATTAAGTGACTGACTCACGCATAATTAAGGTGATGATAATAGGATTTTTCTGGGTTCCTTTCAGTTTCATGTACCTTTGAACTTTCCTTAAAAGGGATTCATTAAATGTACAACTAATATGACTTAAATTTGATATCTTAATAAAAGTTTTCAATTAAATGCATTCACAAATTGGAAAATATCCTTTTGTCAGACCACACGCCCTTTTAGGGGTTTCAGAAGAATGTGATCACCATAAGTATAGTGGCAAAGCAAATCAGCCCATAGCAAAATGAGCTGTATTGATCCCTATGTGTACTGACAGGCTGGCTTTCAAAGATTCTAGCCCTCAGTTTTAGTAAAACTTGAACGTTTTTCAAAGTACTTTTCATTTGCAGTATTTCATTAGATATTAATGACACTGAATATGTAAAGCTAAAAGCTAATATTCTCAAGTCATTAATTAACTAATTCATTCAGTTACCCAGACTGCAATCTCCCATAAACTTGTTTAGTGGCCTTTCACTCCCTTAACTCTGAAACCTCAACGTCACCAAAGAAATTGCATAAGCTTGAAGACTGGTGTCATTTTTCTAAACGATAATTATTTAATATCATCAGATATTCTGTTAGTGTTCACGTTTCTGAGTGTCTCGTGAATGTCATCAATCGCTTTCCATAGTCTGTGCATCACACAAGTAACGTTTACGCAATGAGACTGATGTGTCTCTTAACCTCCTTTAAATACATAGGTTTCCCCTCCATTTCTTTCTTCCCTTGCAATTTATTTGCTGAGAAAACTAGGTAGCAGCCCTCACAGAGCGCGTTCTGCGGAGTGTCCCTGTGGTATCGTTTAGCGTGTTCCCTTGCTCTCTGCATGACCTATAATATAGCTCAGTGGCTGGAGACGGAAGCTCTAGCAGATTCTGTCTCCTGGGTGGGTGTGTTCTTCCCATCAGGAAGCACAGGGATTTTTTTTCTTTGTGATGTAGCAGCCATCGAGCCTCAGTGCCATAGTCTTTGCAAAACAGTCATGCTCTATTCTATCATTTTCTTCATTTGTAGCTAAAATTCTTCTAAAAGAACAGAAAATTCCCATCTACTATTTGTTTACCCGATGGTAAGACAAACAAGAGAGGTAGAACAGGATTCTCTTCCTTTATTTACTAGTGTTCAAAATAATGAGTCATTTTGAACTCAGTGAATTGGTCCATTAACATCCTCCAATGGTGACCAATTCGTTTTTTCACTTTCATTATGAACTCATATTTGAGTTTAAACGGACTTGATGTGTCTCAGTCCATCGCAGTCTTATCTTTATTGATGCTCAAAACGTTCCCTCTTTGGCCAGTGGGAGCATCTTTGTGGGATGGAACCAACCCCAGTGGGAGTTGGTTCCAGGGTCCTCTTGACAGGACCCCAGTTGGTTGGGATTGATCGGTTCCTTGCCTTCTAGTGTGACAATATCAGGCTCATCTTGTACATTTTTTACTCCTAAGACCTGGAATTCATCATTTCTTCAAGAAGCCCTGATTTTTTTTGGTGGAAAAAGGAATCTCAAGACCACAGTTGGTCATTTATAAATTTTAGCCTCATGATCTCATAACTACCTGTTAATCCAGGACAGTTTCACCCAGTTAAGCTCATTTCCTCCTCCCTCACACACCCCATCTCCTTCCCTCCCTACTCTCAGCAGTTTAGGCCTCAATACCTCCTAGAGAGAGTAGAGCCACGAGAAGAGAATTCCCTCATCTTCCATCACCGAAGCTTCCCCATCGTCTTCTTTCCCGCAGTGACAGGGAGGAAAACTTGAACATTACGTTCTTCTCAATAAGCTCTGCAGGACGGAAAATATACGAACTTCAAACAGCTGCAAAAATAGTGTCTTGGGGGGAAAACAGAGTTTCTACATCAATACAAGTCCCTGCTTCCCTCCATGTGCTCAGACCCCGTCCACCTTCCCTTCCCAAGGACTCTGTTCCTTCTCTTAGCCCATCTCCCCTTCTCTCCTGGATCATTCCCTGCAGGGTACAAATGCGCTCCAGTGCCTCCCACTGTAAAGAGGAGACCCTCCCTCCACGCCACGTCTCCCTTACCACGGCCCTTCTCAGAGGTCATGAACTTCGAACGAAGCCAGTCTGCAGGATTTGGGGGGGGGGGTTCCCAGCACGGTTCAGGGGTGTTGAAGCAAGCTGGAGCTGTCCAGCTTCCACAGGTAAGTCTCACCTGGGCCCACCTCTCCTCTAGACCACTGCGACCACCCTTCCCTGGACTATGGCAGTAACTGGCCTGCTTCCTCACCCCACCTTCAACATGCAGGGTGAGGCGTGTCACCCCCTCGTCCTGGCTTCTGATGGCACTTGAGTGTGGTCCCCCCTCTGCCCCTGCCATCCTCCCACCCATGCCCCTCCTCCACCGAGGAGGCACGCCACCCTCGAGCGGTCCCCCGACCACACCAAGCCCCAAGTCAAGGAGCCAGTGTGAACTGTCGTCCACCGTCTGCGTCCTTCTCAGCTTGCTTTCTTCAGCCTCCACGGGACCCCTCAGGAGGAGCCCACCACACTATTACCCTCCCTAGCAGGTGTCCCTATTCTTTCCCTCGGTAGCAGGGATTCACGTCTGAATCCTTCACACATCTGTGCTTTACTTGGTTACTGTCACTCCGACAGAATCCTGTAGGAGTTAAACGCCAGGACCCGGCAGCCTGACGGCCTGGGTTTGAATCCTGGAGCCACGCTTTCCACGCTGGGCGACCTTGAGCAATTTAATACGTAACTTGCTGCCTCAGATTCCTCACGTTTTATATGTGAGACTGAAAGACACTGTGGGCATTAAGATACACGTAAAGGGCGTGGGGCAGCGCCTGCCCCACGGCGGGACTACGCTGGCGTTAGTCACCACCCCGCGTCTCCCACTGTCCCGCAGGCTTCAGGGCCACGTCTGTAGAGTTACTGTTGGACGTCCAGCACCTGGCATCCTGGAGTCCTTGTTGAGTGAGGGAATGAAGGACACATGGACACCTGTGTGGAGCCGGCCGGGAAACTGAGCCTCTTACACAGACGCTGGGCCAACGGCAGCTCGGGTGATACAGGCCTTCCCTTTCGTTCCCAGAGGCTAGAACTGAAATACACAAGAGAAAGACAGAGCAGACACAGTCACGGGAGGAGTGGGAGGTTGGTCTGTGTTCTCTGTGGCCGGCAGCCCCCCGCCCGGGAGAACAGGGCTGCCCAGCCGTGAGGCCCTTTCTAGCTCTCTGGTGTCACCATCACAGAAACAGCTGTGTTGGCCGCTGTCCATCCTGCCGGGGTTGGGAAGCCCCGCGGTGCAGGTGAGGTCTGCAGTCACCTGGCTCAGCTCCCCGGGGAAGCTTGCCTGGCTCTGCTGGCCTGGGCTGCGTGGCGGGTGTTGGGCACCATTAATAGGGGGGTGGCCTTGAAGTTCATTTTATTAAGGAATTTCTTTTGTAAACAAGGAGCATGAGGCACCGATCTGTGTATCTACACACACACACACACACACACACACACACACACACACACACACACACACGACTGGACTTACGACCTCAGGTCGGGATAACTGGGTCCAGGCTCTCATCAGCTTTCCTCATAACCCAAGACCATGACCTCTTGGAGGGCTGCACCCGAGCCTCCCAGGCACCAACTGAACGCCCAGCAGAGTGTGCCCAGCAGCTGGGCGACCCCGCAGACGTGGTGAGCTCAGCAGCGCCAGCAGCCGCAGTGATGCAGGATCTCGCGTGTGTCTGTGTGGCGCCTGCCCTTCCTCCTGGTCTCCTACGGAAAGCCAGCGACCCCTGATGTTAGATGGGTGGATACAAAGATGGTTCGTGGGGGCACCTGTGGCCCTGGGGGTCAGGGAGCTTTATTCACTCCTGTGGCCAAGACCAAGCTCCACATACAGGTGTGCCAGCTGCCAGCCAGGCCCTGGGCCGCACCCAGCGCCCCAACTGTTAAAAACAACCCAAGGCACACCTGTCACAGGTCGGGGGCGGGGCCTTTCCCATGCCAAGAACAGTTAGGGCCTGCTGGTCCGTTGTTCAGTTCAATTCCACACTCAGGGAGAACCTACCAGGGGTGGGATGATTGCTCAGACTAATGAACAATCTGGCTGTCCGGCCACCTAAAGAAGCTCTGACGGTGAAGCTCTGTCCCCTGCACGCCCCAGCCCTGCACAAGAGCTGGGCCAATAGATGAGCGGGGGCGGGGGGCGGGGGCATGGCTGCCAAGCCCCTCCTCCCCAGCGTTCCTGCACGAGAGGAAGAGCAGGCCTCCCGAATGGGCTCCCACTTCAGGATGGGGAGGCCTGTTTCCCCTTCTATCCTTGACTCTTCTCCAGAAATACCCCTTTGCTGAGTGGGTTACTACAGGGGTCCCCAACCCCCGGGGCAGCAGACCGGTAGCGGTCCTAACGCTCGCCCCCCATCGCTCGCATTACCACCTGGACCATCCCACCCCCCCGCCATCTGTGGAAAAACTGTCTTCCTCGAAACCGGCCCCTGGTGCCAAAAAGGCTGGGGACCACTGGCACAAGACCCATCGATGGAGAAAATGCCAAGTGTTTAATAGTAAGATCTGTACATTGTCACTCCAGAGAGCGGAGAAAAAAGTTACAGAGGGGTGAGTTTTGGTTTCACATCCGGAAGACCTTTATAGCAACTAGATGTGTGTAATAGTTTTGTCTTTTCTGTGTGTGTTTTTTTAAAAAGGCTGCCTGTGTAAATGTAAGCTCCCCATCCTTGGAGGGATGCAGGCAGAGGCTGGATACTGAACCCATCCTGTGGAAGTGTGAGAAAGGAGATACTTTCTTTATGTTTCTATTTTTCTGTATATTTGAAAACTTTCAAAATGTAAATTTTTAATGGAATTAAAAATATAATAAAATATAACTTTTAAATAAAATACAAATTTTACAAATAAAATATACATCTAAAATAAACTGTTCTTTCAACTTTTCTGAATGCTTAAAAAGTATCAAAATACAAATTTAAAAAAATTTGCTCTTAAAGTTTGCTTTTTTATATAGTTTTAAAAATTAAAGTAAATTACTACATGGTGATTCCCTTTTGAATAAAATTAACTTAGTTAAATCTCTTAGTAACAACATATTATAGCCAGTGTATCATAGGTACTTAGGAATGCTTTGGCTGGAAGTAAGCGAAAACTCAACTGTAAAAGTCTTAAATAAACAAGAAGTCTCAAGGTAGGTCATCTAGAGCTGGGGTAGCAGCTCAGCAATGTCATCAAAGATCAAGGCAAGGTCCTTCTTTCTCTTCCATCATTCTTAATGTGTTGCCCTGTTGTCTCACAATCACAAAATGGTTGCTTCAGCTCCAGGCATTACACCAATATTCAAGGTAGAAAGAAGAGAGGAATCTAGGTCAGCTGCATGTGTCCCTTTTATTGAAAAAAACAAAAAACAAAAAACGGCAAAAGCTTCTCCAGACACCCTGAACAAATTTCCACTTAAGACTCATTGGTCAGAGCTGCGTCACATGAACCCCATTAGCTACAACAGAGACTTTTCCAGTCTCTTCAGTTGAAATGGACAAGACAGAAAGGGGTTGGGAAGGAACAGGTTTTGGGTTGGATGACCAGCAATGTCTGCCATGTCTAGCACAGCCAGCATCTGATTCTCTTGTTGTTTTAGCACGAGGCTTAATGCTGCCTAGAAAGTCATAAATTATTTTAATTTTTCCTTATGTCATGTATCTCCTCCCAAGGCAATCATGGTGAAATAGAAAGGACAGGAAAGTGACTTGCTCACTGAATACTGAAGTCCCGATAGGACTTGCTATTAGATACCAGGTCTCCAAACTTCTCACCCACAGTTTTTTCCGTTGGCTACACTGCCTCTGACTCTCTAATTTCATATTTTATCTATTTGAGTGAACTTGTTTTTCCACTAGGCTGCTGACAAATTTAGCAGGCTTACATGGTTTTCCTCGTCTGCTGAGAAACGCACAGATCACCGGTATTTTCAGCATAGCTCTGGAGCCTGGAGGCCAACTAGTCGCTGTCCCCATGGACAGGTTTCCACAGGGAGTGTAGAAGAAAAAGGGGGAGTCACATAAAAAGCTGACAGCAAGCGAAAAAATATCACAGCATTTTTTGCAGATCAAGCTATGTGACTATTTCAACCACAAAAGTGAACACGAATCTACGTAAGACATGACAAAAAACGGTAACTAAAAATGGACCTGCCACGGTTTAGTGAGCACAATAAAAAGAATAAAGGAGCTGTCACCTCAGGTCACCTGGCTCATCCCCATCTTAGGAGTCCTTACTTCTGTGGCTTCCTGGTGAATTGAAATTTTTCTGTGAGGCACCATCTGTCTTTGATCCTCTTCTTTTCCATGAGGTTAGCTCTGCATTTTTTTAGTGCCAGAGGAAATGTCTTTGTAGTTAAGTTTCCCCACCACTATTTTATTGAGATAGAATTGACAGATACCATTATATGACTTTAAGATTAGAAGAGGTATTCTGCTTGATTCTCCATGAGGACATGGCTATTGTACTATGAAAATGTCCCAGTGTTTGTGTTTTTAGGCGTATTTGTGATGTGTGGGCAGAAGGCTCCGAAGTCACCTCCAAGGGAGCAGAGGGTCTTCAGTCACAGTGGCTATTTTCAGCTGGACTTGCCTGCTGCTTCCTGATGCCCTGCGGACCCCCAGGGGCCTGCACGTAGTTATTTAGACAATAATATTGACTGGACAGCCAGACTTTTTTCAGTCTCTTTCTATCCGGAAGTTTGCTCACAGTTAAGTCTAATAAGCTTTCTCTGCCTCTCAGTGCCAGGACTCGCCGGGAAGTAGTGAGGATATATTTATAACTTCCTCTCCCCTCTCTTTTCATTCTCTCTGCCACAACTTCTCCTGCCCTTTCCAAAACGCTTTATACAAAAATCTAAAACTCCACACTGAACCAAATAGGGCAGTCAGCTGTGAGAGGAAGGACTTCCTCTCCTCTCTCCTCAAGGCTCGGTGACTTTCCATTTCTCCCCTCCTTTGGCCAAAGGGTGACAGTAGGTCTTTGCTCTGCCATCACTTACCACGGTGGTTCTGAGTTTCAAGAGCCCCTGAGGACTTTGCACGATGATGGCTCGGATTAAAATCTTGTGTCCCGCTCACACAGCTGACCTGGGTGATCAGCCTGAACCTCGACGGCTAAGTGGAAACTACCTCCCGTCCACTTGTGAAACTACTCATCCCTCCCTCTTCAGGACATTCCTTCATTTCCTGTAGTATAAGAAAAACGAAAGAGAAGGAGAAGCAATTACAAGAAAAAGAACAGGACTCGGCTGATGAAATGTGAGATGAGATTCTGTTTAGGTGAGGAAATTGATTTTGTCTTTAAAGTGAGTCACCTAGACCTTTAAGAATCTGATGAGAGGTGCAAATCCTTTTGCCCAGAAAAAATGTAAAATACACACATAATATGCCTCCAATCGCATGCGATTCACTGACACACGCACCCCAGTAATATATGGACCAAAGGTTAAGAATTCCTCTTTTGGAAGCAAGTTAGAAGAAGCTGCTATCAAGAGTATCTCTTAAAAGTTCTCATCACAAGAAAAATAAAAAACAAATTGGTAACTATGTGAGGTGATGGACGTTAGCTAAACGTATTTTGGTGATGGTTTCACAATATACACATTTATCGATCATTCTGCTGTACACCTTAAACTCATACGATGTTATGTGTCAATTATATCTCAGTATAACTGGGGGAAAAAGCACCTCTACAGGTGGTTGGGAAGTAAATCTTAACCACGAAGGCATTTCCTCTGGCGCCTGAAAAAGGCAGAGCTAACCTCATGTAATAGAAGAGGGTCAAAGACAGATGGTGCCTCACAGAAAAATTTCAGTTCACCAGGGTCAAGTCTCCTGTTGTAGACAAATACCTATAGTTTATGCTAATTTGTTTTCCATTCTGTTTAGATTTGTGGCCAGGGAAGTAGAAATCCTTCTGAATTACAATGGACTGATCCGTCTGGAAGTGATTTAAACTCATCAACAAAAGAACTCAATCTCAAAAAAACGGTCTGTTTCCTTTCGTAGTTTTGCTTGGTTTTGCTCCCTCTGGCTCCTCATTTGCCGGTGGGCTGATAGTTTTCCAAATGGTACGTTTTCAAAAACCCCTGCTTCATTAAACCAACATATTTGTAGACACGTGTCTAGGGTCAGGGTGGACGCATACTCCGGCTCAATAAGGAGGGATTATCTCAGGCAGGACAGGCTGGTGTAGTTCATGCTGCACAAAAAACAGCTCCAGACCTCAGTGGCTCCACGTGGCAGCAGTCTCCTCCTTGCTCGTGCAAATCCTGCTGTGGGTCCCAGCCGCTCTCCAGGCCACCTCTCCTCTGTGCGCTTCAACTCTTCAGCCCCCTCACGTCAACACTTACTCCCGCTGTCATCGCGTGACGGAAAATAGGAGCTGAGAGATGAGCAGTAGGAAGTGTCCTCGATGCTCCCAACTACGTTTCTGTGGCTAAAGCAAGTCACACAGTGATGCCTAATTCTACGGAGATGGGGAAGCGTGATCCCTCAGCGGGCGCAGAGGAAGATGAGAACAAAATGATGATGAAGGTGTAACGTGCAGGGACCGCTAGAACATGGCTGAAAATTAAAGTACGTTTTGAGGAACGTGTGCTGAGATGTTCTCTGTGGATGGGGAACTACCCTCACCTCAGACTTTAAAAATAAATGACAGGCTTTCCACTTCCAGCCTTGGTGAAGTAACAGAGGGCAGGTTACCTCTCCTTAAATAGAGAAAAACAGAATATATGAAAAATGGGTTCAGACTTTAGACAACAGGCATCACGGGACTCTGACCACTGAGAGAAGAGAAATAGGTGAGCCCCATTATGGCCCCAAATTCTGCCTGAATGCAGATTCTAGGCTCAGTACAGGGAGGGGGAAACCACATAGAGTTCTGTGGTCTCACTGAGTTGAAGAGACAGATCAGAGTTCTGGGAGAGGAAGGCTACTAGGATTAGACGGGTGGAGTTCAGGAGAGAAGGGAGCTACAGAGAGAGACTGTTCTGGAGAGCTGCAGAACGGCTGCAGCTGTTAGCTGTCTCCAGCCCCTAGAGACAAGGCTCTCGCTGAACGTTGCGCCACGTGCCCCTGTGAGGACACCACATGAGAACAGTGATGCAACCAGCAGAAATCAATGGGCCAAACGATTCCCAGGACTCACACGGGGCTGGGAATAGGTCACAGAGTCAGCAGCTGCAGTGGGACGACATCCTGCCTCAGGCAGCTGGCAGGGTCCTCAGAAAGGCACCCCCTCAGCAGGGGCTCACGCGCGTCCTCCACGACCAGTCTCCCGTCTGGACTGGAGGGAGCGTCAAAAACGTAAGTCCACTCAGAGCTCCGGTTACTGCAGAAGCAAGGCCGGGATGGTCAGCCCGGGGCCGGGCCATGTGTCGTCCCTCTGCTCACAGCCTTTCGGCTCTGTGCGTCCAGCCTGCTCTGCCTGCCTGCGGCCTCTCTGCTTGCTGTCCCTTGGCCTGACCGAGGTCCTCTAGGGCTAAGGCACAGCACCTCCTCGAGGTCCAGGTGAATCAGTAATCACAACAGCCAACGTTATTAAACGAAGGAGTGAACTGAATGCAGCCTGAGATGTTTCTGTATCTGCGTGGGAAGGAGCTAGGGAGCAGGTTGACCTGGACCAAGGGAACAGCCTACGTGCAACTCCAGGGGCAGCCCTGAGTCCAGACTTTCCGTTATTAACTGCCCCCCTTCCCCTCTTCACTTGAGAATTAGCTACATCTGATGGCTAAAAAGCAAAATAGAAAGTCACTATTAGCCAAAAACGTATGGGTGCCACTCAGAGAACAGAATCGATTTAAAGAACAATCCACATTAGGCAGCAGGAGTGAGAAGCGGTGAGCTGACCGCTCAGCCGGGAGGAGGGATGGGCCCTGCCCCCAGCCCTGGGCTCGATTTCAACAAGGCCGCAGGCCTCACTCCGGGCCTGTCACATGCCTCACGTTAGCTTTCCAGCCAAAGTGCATCACATGATATTGGATTTAATGTTCAAATAATAAGCTCACAGTGTCTCCAAGATTCTCCGAGAGACAGTGCTGCTTAGAAGGAAGCTGCATGCCGAAGCACCAGCAATAACTTTTAAAGCCTTGGAGACAACCAGTCTCCTCTCTCGTAGCCAAACTAAAGCCCACACTAGGAAACAGAAAGATTACAGAACTCCCTCATTAGCTTAGAGGCTCATCATTTCATGAAGGCTCAGGGTTTGTCAAGGCAAAGGGCACGAGTGAGTGCTGACTGATGCTCGGAACTCAGACAGTGCATGGCAGGTATGGGGCCGACGGGGGTCACTCCTGCACTTCAATGTACCCATGTGTGACGACAGTGGCAATGACCATTACAGAAGACAGAATCGACATCTGCACCTCCCCTCACCAACTGCTGTGGAGTCGATTCGCGCTGGCTGACCACTTTGAGATCAAGAAGGTTTGTAGGAAAAAAAGAGGGTAATCCGACACTCACCCTGGATCGCATCTGCTCATGAGCTCACCTCTGTCTCCTGCCAGGTGAGATGTGCCTAGAGCAGCAGGTGGAAGTTGGGGCCAGGTCCTGCTTTTGAATTGGCAGGGTTGATGAGTGATGAAGTTTGGGACACACGCTGCTCTGCCCTTAAACTCACTGGGACTGGGTCCCAAAGGGTCACTCGGGAGCCAGTCCAGGGGTGGCTGACCCCACTGAAGCCACGGGGTTGTGGGCCCACGCCCACACCCTGCCCTCGTGTGGGCGACTCAAGAAGGGCCCAGGGCTGGGAAGGGCTCTGGGACACATCTGTTCTTAGCCCAGCCACTCCGTGGCTGAGGGGACTAGGGTCCAAGAGAGCTCACGTGACTTGTTCAAGGTGACAGATGTGTCAGACTTGGGACCACAGCCCAGGGATCCGACTCATAATTCAGACCTCTTTCCGTTACCAAGGGTTTCCTTCACCAGGAGGAAGGTCTTCAAATTTTCGATGATTCCCACCTCACAAGGTTGAACTAGCAGATGAACTGAGGTCTGTACATATAGTGAGAATCAGCCCATTTCTAATGGGTGGTACTAACACTGCCCAGGAAACAGATGATTTAGGAAACTAGATCATTCTAACAGCTTACAAAAAAATTTTTTTTAGTAATGTCAAATAAATTTTTATTCATTTTCCCAGTTTTATAGAAAAATAATTGACCCACATCACTGTATAAGTTTGAAGTGTACAGCCTGATTTACACATATTATGAAATGATTATAATAGGTTCAGCTGATATCCATCATCTCATATGGACACGATAAAAAGAAAAGAAAAAAGGAAAAAACTTTCTCCTTGTGATGAGAACTCTCTGGATCTACTCTCTTTGACAGCCTTCTGGTATATCATACAGCAGCGTTAGCTAGAGCCACCATGTGGTTCACTACATTGTTTTGAATTATAATACAAGATCATCGTGAAAAAACTCAGAAAAATGTAATCTTATATAAAGATCACTCATTGTCTTATCCCCAAAGAACCACTGGAGAAGCTCAGTCTCAGCCCATGTGCTGCTTCCTGGTTCAGGTTTTGCATTCTCGGCCTTAAGGCCTCTCTGGGCACGCTCTATTCCAGCACTACCCTGGGCACTCCTAGCTTTTATTGATAATAGGTTTTTATCCTCATCCACATGCATTTGTTGAGTGCCATCTCTGTGTCCTGAAAACACCTATCGGTCCCAAGGCAAATCACAGTTGTGTCTGCTTTAAAGCAGCGTTTCTCAGTTTGGGTACTGTTGACACTTTGGGTGGATAATTTTTCATGGGGGCTGTTCTGTGCATTGGAGGGTGTTCAGCAGTCGCTCTGCTTCTACCCACCAGATGACAGTAAGTCCTCAGTAAATGTCCCCAGGAACTGCCAATGTCTCCTGAGGGCAATGTTACCTATGACTGAGAACCGATGTTCTCAGGACAAGTGGCAGGGCTATGTGTTCCCTCTGGGCCCAGGCACCTGACCGTGGGCGGCCGTCATGTCCGTGCTCACCACCACATGCCCCGACACTGTTTTATACCCAGAGAAGTGCAGGACTCTGGCTTTCTGGTGAACCAACATCATTTTCAGTTATGTCGGTGGCTTTTCTCTGGAACTGATGACTCACCACCAACCCCACCCCCTGGGCCTCCCCAACTTTGCTCCAGGCACCCCCTCTACAGGGCAGCTCCCAGACATGAGCCAGGTGAGAAGTCCTCAACCATTAAAAAAATCCCCAAACCAAAAACACCAGTGCTTCAAACTTAAAAGCAGTTGGTCGTGCATGGCCCAGGTTCCTGCTTCATGGTACACACATTTCTCTCTCTCTCCCCCTCAAAGAGTTCTGAAAATCCTACAAACTGATTGCTTAATTGAACTTTATCACTTTTTTTTTTGGCTTAAGGATACGGATGTGTATTCCCACCTAAAGACCTTTGAACTTGCTCTTGACTCAGAAGCTAAAAACTCTCCACAGAGGTTTAATGGCCTTCGGACAACCTCGCCCACTGTTGGCCTTTGCATTGTCAACAGCATTCACACAGCATGGGTACAGTTAAAATACTGTGTTACATGTATGAAAGCTATATAAGAGGGTAGATCTTAAAACTTCTCACCTCACACACGCACAAGTATAACTATGTGAGGTGATCGATGTGTTCACTAACCTTACTAAGCTTGGCAATCACCTGCAGATATACACACATATCAAATCATGACGTTGTACACCTTAAGCTCACACAAGGTTATATGTCAATTATAGCTCAATAAAGCTGGGGAAAAATCTCCTTCTGCTTTGCTAAAACTTTAGTTTGTTCCCAACTGCACCAATTTACATTCCCACCAACAGTGGAGGAGGGTTCCCTTTTCTCCATACCTTCTCCAGCATTTGTTATTTGTAGACTTGTTAATGATGGCCATTTTGACCAGTGTGAGGTGATACCTCATTGTAGTTCTGATTTGCATTTCTCTAATAATTAGCAATGATGAACATCTTTTCATGTGCCTCTTGGCCATCTACATGTCTTCTTTGGAGAAATGTCTGTTTAGGTCTTTTGCCCATTTTTTGATTGGGTTTCTTATTCTTTGTTTTTAAAAATGTTTTACATTGGTGCAGCCACTATGGAAAACAGTATGGAGGTTCCTCAAAAAGCTAAAACTAGAGTTGCCATATGACCCAGCAATCCCACTCCTGGGCATATATCTGGACAAAACTCTAATTCGAAAAGATACATGCACCCCAATGTTCATAGCAGCACTATTCACAATAGCTGACACATGGAAACAACCTAAATGCCCACAGACAGATGAACGGATAAAGAAGATGTGGTTTAGATATACAATGGAATACTACTCAGCCATAAAAAAGAATGAAATAATGCCATTTACAGCAACATGGATGGACCTGGAGATGATCATACTAAGTGAAGTCAGAAAAACAAATACCATTTGATATCATTTATATGTGGAATCTAAAATATGACACAAATGAATTTATCTACAAAACAGAAACAGACTCACATAGAGAACAGACGTGTGGTTGCCAAGGGGGAGATGGGTGCGGGAGGGATGGACTGGGGGTTTGGGGTTAGCAGATGCAAACTACTGTATATAAAATATACAGACAACAAGGTCCTACTGTACAGCACAGGGAACTATATTCAATATCCTGTGATAAACCATAATGGAAAAGAATATGAAAAAGAATGTATATATGTATAACTGGATCACTTTGCTGTACAGCAGAAATTAACACAACATTGTAAATCAACTATACTTCAGTAAATTTAAAAAAAAGTTTTCTTACAGAAGTAACTGCTGGGTCTGGGATTTGATTTTGTTCTATTTACAAGCAAATTAGTTAGTCTGTTGCTGTTTCATGGATGCCCGCATAAGAATGAAACCCCTGAGTCAGAGACAATGGGTAATTCAATTTCCAGCGGCACAGCCGGCCCGGGAGCTTCAGCTCACAGGCTGGTTCTCCCCTTCCTGCCTTGCAAGTCCATCAGGGGCCACTAGGGGGCGCCCGAGGGACGCCTTCTTGTGGAAAGGAACCTGGAGCTTGGGAAACCCGCATTTTATAGCAAGCAGTAGGAACACCTGCTCTTCTTCCTAGAAGACCTTTACCTCATCCACCAAGGCTGTTCGCTGCAAACAGTGCTGACCATCAGGCTAGGTGAAAAGCAATGAGGACTCTGCATTCTTGGCATAGCTGGCAAAGCCAGCTGGAGAGCAAGAGGACCTTGGGAAAGGAACTCAAATTCTTCTTACTTTCTTGGAGAAAAGGATTTTAAATCAAACAGGCTGAAAAACATTAAGAAACACACATAGGAAAAAAGTACCTTCCTCCCTCATTATTGTCATTAGTTCCACTCAGCAATTACTCAGCCATAAACATAGTCACTCCAGTGCTTTTACTACTTTAAACAATGGACATTCATAGTTTGGATTCCCAACCTTTAAGACAGGATCTCTCGAGTCCCTCCACTGCTGATGTGGACAGGAGTGTGGGGAAAGGCAGAGTCTCCCGGGCACAGTCTTTCCACTCCTGCATGGCCACAAGAGAGTGAGCCTGGAACATCGCCATACATGGAGATAAAGAGCCCTCAGAGCCTGGGCAAGCCTCTTTACTCAGGAATATCTCACCCTGTTCCGGGCTGGACGTGTGCTTCTTTGTTCTGCTTAATCGCCTGGCCAGTCCCACTGCTCCAGCTGTTCCCAGTGAGGAGGGTTGGAGTCCGTCACCTGCTGCAGTAGAGGGGTGGGTACAGACCATCCCCCACTGGTCATGGGGACCAACGCTCATCACTGAGGCTGGTCTTACTCTGTCTCTTCTTTACATTCCATCCAGAGCCTGTGTGAGTTGTATGTTTCTTGGTGACCTCAACACCTGCAAACCTTACAGGGGGTTGACGTCCTGGACCTGGTGCTTCTGGGGATGGGCAACCACTGTCACGCGATCGACAAGTGGACTGACCTTTTCCTCCACCATGCCTTTACCTCTCCTCTCCAGACATTTATCTACTAGTTTTACATTGTCAAGATTTATAAAAATTATAAATTATTCTATAATTAAAGCTCTTCTGTGACAGCTAAAGGCCCTGAAGGCTCAAGTGACACGAGGAAGTGGCCGAATGCCGCGGCCCCCACTCCCGCAACACTGCCTTCTCCTCCCAGCCCGCACCTAAGGCCTCACGGGGAGCTCCCCGAGATGAGCGGCCGAGGAAGAGAAGACGGGCCTGGGCTCTGCCCGATGTGCGGACACCGCCCCCCCAGGACAGCTGCAGAGCCACAGCCCCTCCCTGGACACCCCTGAAGGACAAGGTGACGGAATTTACACCACAGAATTAAGATATGGAGTACCAAGAGAAGTAAACCTCACGTAAAGAATGAATACACACACCTCGTAGGTGCTGTGTCTCTAGAGAACCCTAACACACTGGGCAGCAGTAAGCAGTGTTCTTACTGCTCTCCAGGTGACTGTGACATGCTTCCCAGGTTGATAACTCTGATTTAAGGAACTAGCATTATTAATTCATGTCAAGAGCAATAAGTTTTAGGGCAAAACTCATTGCCTGCACTCTTTTCAGCAGCCGGCAACAAGAAACAATTATCAAAAAAAAAAAAAAATCACACGAAAACACCAGAAAGTGTTTTGAAAAAGTGCTTGAGAATTTACTGTACAGTTTTTTAACAATTTATTTATATGTTGGCTTCTACATGCTCTTACATTTGTGTAAAACATTTATACATATTCTTTACAATTTGTACATACATTAAATGGCTGTAACATAAACACTGTTCTATGAGATTTTATAAAAGAAAAACCAAGTAGGGAAAATTTCTTATAAAACATTAACAAAAAACCCGTGATATTGAAGAGCAAGAAGTTCTCATATTCCTGTTCATTTGATTTCCTCTGGTATTTATTTTTTGGTTTCACTTTATTTGTGCTGGCCCAAAATTTCCATTTTCTATCATGTAACTATCAGGTCAGAAGAGTGAAAGCAGGTGGAGAGGATGCAGTAAGGCAGCTGTGCAGGACGCCGACATCTGCAGGAGTGAGACCGTGTCTGCGAGTGTCCAGAGTTAAAGCTGACGCTTTGCAAAGATCCTGTTTGGCTTTATGCCATTAAGGGAAGTACTAGTGATCAGGAAAATTCTGTCTGAAGTTTAGGGTACAGTCGGGAATAACATCGCTCTGTGCTTTTTCTCAAACATAAAAGCTCAGGATGACCGCACATTATGTGGGCTGCCACCCTCCTCAGCCCCTAAACTCCTTCCATTTGGGGGGCGGGGAGAGGTTTGCTAACCTGTGCTTTATCTTTTCAGATAATTCCCACTGGCCCGCTAGTCTAAATCAGATCAGGCGGCAAATCTCGCTTTCCCTGGCATGTTTCACGAGGTCTCACCGAACACCTCGAGACTTAAAAATGAGTGGAAAGCTCGGGAGGTACGTCTGCCCACAGGGCCGGCCCTCCCGGGTGCAGGGTCAGCACGGCCGCTCCTTCCCCGGGAGCAGAGGCAGAGGGCGTCCCCAGCTTTCTCGGTGAATTCTTCCAGCCTTACTGGGGCTTGGGAAGAAGCCTGAGGAGGGAGGCGCTCCTCCCAGCAGACGGCACTTAGGGTAGTGGGCGCAGGAGCTCTGATCCCGGGGTTCGGCCAAGCTTTGTCCTCTGAAGGGACACGTGCGTCACGGGCACATGAGGGGCCGCAGCCCCGGGAGCCCCTCTTTGCTTTCTCTCTCCAGGAAATGTAAGCACTTGAGTCATAAATATCTCAGCGAAAGGCGTGTAGATCTTCCTAAATAAGACAGGAATCCCAAAGGGCTGAAAAGAGTTATAAAAATATACAAACATATATATTTTTTACTCTGGCATATTTCCTATTTTTAAGAAAGCAATTAGTAATTATCTGACATTGGGTAAGAACTGGAAGGTCGTGGGTGACTCATCGATTACATTTTTATGTAAAATATCCTTGGGGAAACCCCTAATTTTCCATTCAAAATTCTGACAAACTTTAAGTACTTTCCAAAAATAGACAATATCCTTCCATTGGTTTAAATAATGGATGTGGAAGTGAACAAAAGACTATCCCTAAAGCATTGATGCATTTAGGCGCTTAAAGGAAACGCAGTTTTTTCCAACTCTATTTCTTTTTGGTTTTCTTTCTTTCTTTTTGGATGATGGAGGGAGAAAATTAAATTGCGTTGCCCCAAGTCAGAAGGAAGCACTTCGGCGTTTCTTCACGTTCGTGCTGTTCTACATCACCGGGAAGCGACCGAGGGCCTGCCTCAGCTTTTCCGCAATCTGGTGAAAAACAGAACAACTGTGAGACACCCCCCGCCGTGACTTCACGGCACTCTATCATTTCCACGTCTTCTGAGTTAAACATGGCAGAAGTTTCAAATCCTTGACCTGGTCGATGCCCCGAGTCTCTCCAGCACCAACCCAGCCTCCGGGCAGTGGACAGGCCTTCCTAAACCCCGGTCACGGTGGTGCCCGGCTTGCAGGAAGCCCCGCTCCTTCCTTCCCACAGCGCAGCTGCTGCCACGCTGTGCAGCATCGTTCCTAGACCATCCGCCTGTCCTCCAGGGATCCGGGGGATCTGGTCTCCGTGCTGGCCCAGACTCCCCTGCCCTCGCGGACACCTGTGAACTCCTGAGACTCGGCGGACGAGCGGCTCCCCACGGGGCCCAGCTGCTGCTACACAGTGTGGAGACAGGATGCGCCTTCAGCTCGTCTCTGAAACCAACTGTTTCCAACACGCAATGGACAATATGCACAGAGCACATCAGCCACAGCTCCCTTCCAAGAATGACTGTTGGAGAGACACGTGCGGCAGTGTCCACCCAAAGGTAAGATGACGCGTGCATGGATGTGGGCCTGGGGCTTGCCTATCATTATCCCTGAACATACATGAGACGACACCACGGAAACAGTGGAAAACTTAGTAAGAAACATGGCAGCCAACACATGGTCCCTGTGTAAGTTACAAAACTTGTCTTCGATGTCTGAGTTTCCATTTATTCAATACATGCCAGATCTCTGTTTTCTGTACACTCTGGTAAATAACAGAATTGCTATGCTGAGGCACAAAAGTTAACATTTTCATTACTGGTTCCTGAGTGAAAATATCTATGGTTTCACCCTCCCTCTCATTTTCGTTTTCTTTCTGAGATTCCTCTCGTACACTGCGAAAACCTCACTCACAAACAAAGCCAGTCTGTGCTGTCCTGCAATGGTGCCAGGCTCCTTCCCCAGCTGAGAGCCGGCAGGGACGGCAGGGTGACCTCATCTCATTCACAGTGTTCCCTGTGCAGAGAGGGGCTGGAGGGAGGGAAAGGGACCACACAATAAGGGCTTCTTGGGGCCTCACAACCAGCATCCAATGATCTTCTTCTTAAAAAAATAAACCCCCTTTTAACCCAGTGTTACTCAAAGGAAAAGGCGGATTTGATTAAAAGAGATTGGAAAAACCCCTGCCCAATATTTAGCCACCTTTGGTTTATTAGTTAGGGTTAAAAAATACAAGCAGATTAACTTCATAGGGTCAACGTACGTGAGCAGGAACCCTGCCCTCCCCGTGTGCACAGAGGCCTGGGAGCAGGGCCGACTCACCGTCTCATAGAACTGCACCTGCTGCTCCAGGTACAGGCGGATGACGCTGTTGTAGTCATAGATCCGGTTACTGTGGAAGTGATTCATCTCAGCTACAACCAAAACCAAGACAACAGTCAGTGCCCCCCAGACTTCAAACGGCCACAACTGGTGTCTCTGCTTGGTTATGATTAATCATCAACGATTTAATCCGGTTGGCCCGTGACAGTTCCTGACAAAATGCTAGAAAGAGCCTAGAAAAACAATTTGAACAGTTAATGGCAAACAACGCTTTCCAGTAGATGGACAATTACTGTTGATTGGCACGTTAATAAAATCCTATAAAGCCCAATACAGATAATCACCCAAATGGCAACTCCTGTTTGAGGAGGAAACCGACTTGGTCTCACCGTCTACAGATGGCTGCAGCTCAGAACGTCAAGTCTGTTTACAGTGGACCTAGCGAGGCGCCCGCTGGCTGCCATGTCCCCTCCTGCACAGAGACTGACCAGGCAGGTCTCCCGAGGGACTCTGAAAAGCTGGGCAGAGGAGTGAGACGTGAGCAAGGCCCTCTTCAGAGTGGAGCCTGGTGCCGTTGAGCACCAGGGCTGCCAGAACGCAGGCTCTCTCCAGGCAGAGGGTCACACGCCCATCCTTCCTGTTTGCTGAATGTACCGATTCAGCAAATGAATCCCGTCTCTAACTTTGCCTCTCAGCACCCTCACCCCATCACCAACTCTGGAGACGCCTCCTTATCAGGGCTCCTGATCGCCTACCCGCCCGCACCCCGTCTTTTCCCTTACTTATACTCCACACCTACAAAGCCAACCGCCTGCATAAATTCCTACAAAAAGCTCACTGTTCTGAGTTTTATGTTGTTATAAAAGTTGTACAAAGCCTCTCGTTTATTTATTTGGATAACCCCAAACACAAGTTCAAAACCAACTGCCCCGTTCAAAACGCTTCAAAGCCCAAAGCTTCAGTCAGGCTTCCCTGTTTACTTCTGGACGCCTTTCACACATTCTTCCCTTCTCCCACACCTTCCCTAGTCCCGAAGGATGTCCTTTAGAAAAGCCCGCAAATACCCTTCATTCTCTCCCCTAGCACCTCATCTTCTTCGGGTTCTCAAAATCTCAGACGGCAGGAGTCAGGTCTCTGGTCGGGCTGTCCGACCAGCGCCAGCCCCCGACTTGCACGTGCCCTCCCCCACTCACTAGCAAACCCTCTCCCTTGAGCAGCGCTTTTTTGTTTGTTTCATTTTTTCCATCAAAACCTTTTAATGGCTTCTTAATGCCCACAGCAAGTCTAGACTCTTCCGCCTGGCTTTCGAGGCCCTCCACAATCACCAGAATTTTTCCCCTAATACTCTCCAAGTGTGTTTCATTCCCAAAGGCCAATGACCTAATCTGGTACCATTATTCTGTGTGCTTTTGTTCATACTGGAACATCCTTCCCCTTCCTCCTTTGCCCATGTATGTTCTATCCATCCACCAAAAGAGGAAAAATCCATTCACTGCTCCTATCTGCTGGAAAACACTCAAAACATTAATATTTTCTCTTTATTTACAGTCAAACTATGCCAAAAATGCTATGTTCAAACTCCCTTCACATTCTATGGTCTCGGGAGGTTACATGCTGCTGAAAGCTGAACGCTGGAACCTAATCTGGATAGGGGCTGATATTAAAGGTTATGAAAGGAATCTTCAAGGTCTCCAAGAAATAATAAAAATGTACAGGTTTAATCAAGCTGTCATTCATAGTTATGTCACATAAATGCGTGAAAAAGTAAATAAATATTACAGCTTTTCATTAACACTGGGATCCTGCAAACAACAGGCTTATGAAGATATTTTGAATCAGTTCTTATTAATTTTTTTTTTTTTTTTTTTTTTGCGGTACACGGGCCTTTCACTGCTGTGGCCTCTCCCGTTGTGGAGCACAGGCTCCGGACGCGCAGGCCCAACGCCCATGGCTCACGGGCCCAGCTGCTCCGCAGCATGTGGGATCCTCCCGGACCGGGGTATGAACCCGTGTCCCCTGCATCGGCAGGCGGACTCTCAACCACTGCGCCACCAGGGAAGCCCAGTTCTTATTAATTTAACTGCTGTTCACATTTGAGTTTCTCTCCAGCAAGGAAGATAGAAAATTTGCTGAGGAAAAAATCTCCACTAGTTAGCCACAGACCTTTCCTTCTTACCTTGCAAAGCATAAGACATTGTCCCAACACGCTTCACCATGTTCTGTTTGTCCTGTGGGGTGATCTTACTGGTTGCAACGAGTTTATCACTTTCTTTCACTTTTTCTATTGCTCCCTGTGAAATACAAAATGCAATGGTATCAATAAAACAAATCTAAAAAGATCAATTATTAGTTTAAAATATAACAAAGCTAACATATTCTATAATTGACTTGCTACTGAATAGGAAAATGTCCCCACAAAATAAGAACATAAGGTAAGCATCTATATGTAATTTCCTGTAAGTCACTTGGAGACAAAAATGTTGCTATTCTTGCAAAATATAACTTAGCTGAAAGCTACAATTTTATGCTACCACACAGCAGAAAACTAAACAGCGCTCTCTTTCTGTAATACGTATAAGCCACTGCCATGATACGAGTAGTACATGATGGGAAAACAGGCACTAGGTTCAGGAAGTCATCCGATCCAGGTGAGTCTAGCATATGCACTGGGGCACTGTGTCTCTGTTACAAGGTAGAATACTTCATAAGCTGGTGCCTAAGTGGGCTGATCATAAGCTTTACTGTGATTTCTGTAAGAGGCACTGAACTAATTTTAAATTAATACTTAGACGGAAACAAGTGTAAAAGTTGCCGAACATTTCCCACGCCCGTCTCACCGCACTGCTTGCTGGCACTGTCTGGAGAGTATTAGCCAGGCTCCCCGCCTAGAATTCGGATGGCACGCACAAACTCCTACAACATGCTAACTGTTCTCAGATTTTCCCTGAGACTTTCATTTTCATTTTATTTATTTTATCCCCCTTTCCCCCCGCCACCAGTTTTACTGTAGTATAATTGACAAATAACATTGTATTAGTTTAAGATGTACAGCACCATGAATTTGATACATATTTATAATGCAAAACGATTACTATGGTAAGTATGTTAACATCCATCACCTCACTGAGTCACAAACTTTTTTTTTCTTGTGATGAGAATTTTTAAGATCTACTTTCCCTGCAACTCCACTTCTGGGTATATATCCAAAGAAAACAAAATCACTATCTCAAAGAGATATCTTGCACTCCCATGGTCATGGCAGCATTACTCACAATAGCCAAGATATGGGAACAACCTAAGTGTCCGTTGATGAATCAGTGGATAAAGAAGATGTTCTGAGTTCTATACTAAGCTATTTGAAGTTGCATAAAGCTTACTTACCTATACTACCCCTTCATGATATTTCAATTATAAAGCCAAATGCTAAAATGCCCACTTGCCAGGACTGTTAGGATCACAGACCAGGCCTTTGTAGAGAATCTCTTAATAAACCCAAGTATATCACAATACTCTAGAGTACTACAGTTGATAAACTACCCACAGTAATGAAGTAGTACACAGATTCTGAAAGAAAGAGAAAAATTAAAGAATCAAAATCTGAGGACACCCCAAACCAATCTTTTATTTAGTTTTAAAAAACCTTTATGATGGGAATTATATAGTTTCCTTTTTATTAATATAAACATATAAAATTGATATTGACCATTTTGATTTTAATTGGGAGACCCTTCGTCAGGCTCGGGGACAGAACAACTCACTTCATCTGGACAGGAAAGGACCTTTGAGGACCTGCCCACCCAGCACACAGGGTCTCACTGATGAGGGAAAGTACCATTCCTGACACTGACTTGAATACCAAACACCACGATGATTATGCTTGATACCTGACGTAAGTATATCCATAAAGGAATATTTATCATACTTTAGGTTCTCTCAAAATAATCTTTTTACGGAATAAAAGAAACTAAAAAACTATCCATGTATCTAAACATGTTAGGACCTCACTATTTATAAACACTCCAAGCCGTTCCAGCTGGTTCAGAGACCAGCTCCTGACTGGGGGGCACTGAAGGGTCAGCCTCAGGCAGGTGGCGGTGCGCCTGGGTTCTGATTCACCCGGGATGTCATCTGTGAACTTCTATGATCAAGTTACCTTGTGAGCGCCAATAATGTCAGGGAAGCAGCCAAGGAAACCTTTATATTCATGATTACATTCCATCAGGAAATGGAGATCTTTCTTTGGCTGTAACAAGACACAGACTGGTTATTATTGGCGGAGGAATTCAGACAATCAAGGAAGAGAAAACTGTTATATCTGAGGACTGTAACAGCCAAATCCACCAGGCACTACATTAAGTTACAGAGTGTCAAGCATTCAGCTTAGTTTTCCTATAAGAAAATAATCCCCGAGAACTATACTCTCATCATAGGTTGTGAAGAAAATGATAAAACAGAAAATTTTTAGGTTGGTTGGTAAAATTAGCTATTTTGAGGTGGCCCAAAATACAACACTGTGAGACAAAAAAAAACTGGTTAATACTGTACGTTTACATATGAGCAAATAAGACCTTATATAGTTTAATGTCTAAATTTTAGCAGAGAATAAAAATAATTACTAAAAATGTGGTAACCATTAAAAGTGGCAACTTTAAATTTTTCTATTTTTCTAGATTTAATTTTTAATAGTTGTGGTATGCACAATTCTAAAAATGTACCTTTTTTTTTTTTTTTTACAAGTATCAGGAGAGTAGTTAATGACCACATGAATGTACGTGCATACAAACATATATTTCAAGTCATCATCTGAAAAAAAGGTTTTTAAATTTAGGGATTTGAAACAACTTGGATGGTTATTCCCCTTAAGGAAACTTATTATCTGTTATCGATGAACATAATTGAAATCAGGCTATTAAAAGCTCCAATGAAAGCCATGTGTCTATAACAAAAACCTGCTCCATACCGGGAACCGCACCAGGGGCTTTCTCTTTATTAGCTGTTGGATCCTGAGATCCTTTCCAGGTAGGTGCTACCATCACCATTTACCAGACCAGGAAACCAAGGCTCAGACAGGCGGAGCAAGAGTCCAAACAGGGACTTGAGCAAAGCTTTCCTGTATGTTTTAAGCCCCTCATGGCTGAGAATGGATTCAAACCATCAACACTGGAAGATATTTAGGTTTCATGATGATGAATTTATCCATCACTTTAGCTTGGCCTAAGAAATACTATTACCCAATGTAATTAACAAAGATACACAGGGATAGAAAAGAATAGCCATTTGGAAACTTTGCCTTAAAACAGGTTTTAAATTAAATATGTGGATGAGGTAGCATAAAGTCTTAATTGGAATTGTGGGGTTATGTCAATACCTGTTCTGCCACAAGACTGGCAATTTCTTCGTAAGTCTTTCCTGCTTCTGTTATTGCGTCATTGAGATCTGTTTCACCTGAAAATCATTACAGTTATATGAGTGGTTATAACTTATATTTCCTTTTCATTTATTTTATTTTAAAAATTTATCATGGAAAACTTCAAACTTTTAAAATCTACAGAATAGTATAATGAGCCCCCATTTACCCATCACCCGACGTCCCAATTAACGGCTCACGGCCAAGCTTTTAGTCTCCTCCCTACCTCTCCCTTTCACTGGTCATTTAACACTTCATCTATACATTTTACCTAAAAGATAAGGACTCTTTAAAAAATAAGGACAGGGCTTCCCTGGTGGTGCAGTGGTTGAGCATCCGCCTGCCGACGCAGGGGACGCGGGTTCGTGCCCGGGTCCGGGAAGATCCCACATGCCGCGGAGCGGCTGGGCCCGTGAGCCATGGCCGCTGAGCCTGCGCGTCCGGAGCCTGTGCTCCGCAACCGGGAGAGGCCACAACAGTGAGAGGCCCGCGTACCACAAAAAAATAAAAAAAAATAAGGACGATACCAACCTTACACCTAAGAAAAGAACATTGTTCCTGGTATAAGCTGTCCAGCCAGCGTGTAGCTGCTTGGCATCTCCAATCAAGTTGGCTGCTTGAATCAAGATGCAAAGACAGCCCACATGGCATAGAGCTGATGTGTTTCCTACGTAAGTTCTTTCTCCTCCATCCTTTTTTCTTGCAAATTTCTTTTGGGGAGGTGTATAAGCCAGGTCGTGTACCTTGGTACCACAGTATGGGTTTTGCTGCCTGAGTCTCGGTGGTGATAACACAATCCTCTGCTCCCTGTATTGCCTAGCTCTTTTATTTTGGTACAGGTCTGCAAACTGGTGCTATTCTACTTCTATCACTCCTTCTTTATTAGTTGAAATACTTCTATAGAGAGAAACTTCCCTTTATCAACTTTTTGGTTACCTTCAGGTATAGCAATAGGAAGAGCAGGTTAAATGCTTTTTCCTCACTACAGTTTTCAGAATAGTAAGTTGATTCTCTCCTATCCTCCAAATGTAACTGAGATTAGCGTTTTAAAAAAGTATCATTGCAAAGTCTGAATTTAAACATATTTGATATGCTACATTCCACAGCAGTTATTATTTTCACTAATGCTCAAATTTTCTCTTCATTGGACAGCGGAAGGCTCTTCAAACTGACATCTGAGTTCTTCTGCTAGGAGCTCTCGTTTATTTCAGGGGAACATAATGTTTAGAAACCGCCATGTGGGTGGTGCTAGGGGTGCTTCTTGTTACTGGATTGGATAATTGTTTCTAAGCCTTTCCAGTGAACACAGCCAAGCGTGTAGCTGTTAATCCCAAAGTCCTAATTTATCCCCTCACCTCTCCCCTTTGGTAACCGTAAGTTTGATTTCTATGTGTGTGAGTCTGTTTCTGTTTTGTGAATAAGTTCGTTTGTATTGCTTTTTTAGATTCCACATGTAAGTGATATCATATGATGTTTGTCTTTGTCTGTCTGACTTACTTAGTATGATAATCTCTAGGCCCATCCATGTTGCTGCAAATGGCATTATTTCATTTTTTTTATGGCTGAGTAATATTCCATTGTATATATGTACCACATCTTCTTTATCCATTCATCTGTCGATGGACACTTAGGTTGTTTCCATGACCTGGCTATTGTAAACAGTGCTGCTATGAACACTGCTGCTATGAACACTGGGGTACATGTATCTTTTTGAACTAGAATTTTCGTCTTTTCTGGAGATATGCCCAGGAGTGGGATTGCTGGATCATATGGTAACTCTATTTTTAGTTTTTTAAGGAACCTCCATACTGTTCTCCATAGTGGCTGCACCAATTTACATTCCCACCAACAGTGCAAGAGGGTTCCCTTTTCTCCACACCCTCTCCAGCATTTATTATTTGTAGACTTTTTGATGATGGCCATTCTGACTGGTGTGAAGTGATACCTCATTGTAGATTTGATTTGCATTTCTCTAATTAGTGATGTTGAACATCTTTTCATGTGCCTGTTGGCCACAAGATATGCTTATCTTTCCAGGCCTGGGGTTCCTCATCTCGAAAATGAGGGACCAGGCTAACAAATCCTCTAAACTCCCACCCAGACTAAAAGTTCTGATTATAAGACACAATTCAGCCAGGCCAACAAGAAATATTCATATATGGGAGCCCCAGATCTTACATTTTGGTTAGAGACTAATATTCTTCTCCCTGAAAATACTCAGACACTGACCTCCAAAGACATGCCTTCTCTGGGTATCAGGATAAACACTATGGTGAAAATACTAAGTCTATCATTTCTGTAAGTGATAGGATGCCCTCAAATTGAATAGGTGTCACTCACCTGGCAAATACTTTTACTTCCTATCTGCTCCACAGGCCAAATTAAGAAAACATAAACCAAAATATAAAAGAAAACAGCTAACTTCTTCTTATAAGTGTTGTCAATGGAAATGCACAATGAACTCAAAATACCACAAGTAAGACATACGATATGGGATAAGTTGAAAGCAATTATGAGTTATGGAGAGACATAAAGCAACATGAACTTGCTACTCAGTAAAAATTTTTCCTCCAAACACCTTGATAAGATCTGGCTTTTGACAGTCAGACTTGACTTCAGAGCTTGGCAGAGAGACGAAGCAAGGGCAGAGTGTCACATACCATAGTGGCCTGTTTTACTAAAACACAAGAGCTATCTGAGCCCAAGAAAGGCAAAGAAGCTAGTAAGAAAAAACAAATTATAACAACCCACCGCTTTTCTCAAAAGTAGTAAGGTGAGGTTGCAAAAGCCCTCAGTGGAGCAGATGAAACTTCATTGACGAGGGTGCTTAACTGCAGTTACTGTTTGTTTACAAGAGCCTGAGGAGGCCAGTCTGTGTGGATAAGACACTCAAGGCCCAAAGAATAAATAAATAAAGATGTACCTTGATAACCACTAGAGCTGAAGACTGTTGCTAAACTCTGTAAGGCCTTGCCTATCTTCTGATATTCCTTGGGTAATGCTGAAAGAGAAAAAGGAATAAATCATTAACTAGTCCTCTGAGCAAAATGAAATAGATCCAATTATTTTCTAAAAGTACTATTACAATAAAAGAAATTTGAAACGATTCAAAATAGTCTATATTCTTAATAAAATATTGATGTAAAATGATTGTTTTTAAAAATTAATGATTGTTTCTTCAATTAATGTTTTTAGTTTTAAATTAATCAATTGTTCAATTAATGGCGGACACTATTATTATGAACACCACCACCACCCACATTCTCATTCACTGAATGAACTCGAAGTGCACCAGGAGCTCACTTAGAAGATGACGTCTAGGTTAGAGTCCTTTCACGTATACCACCCCAGCTTGATCGTCACAACAACCTCCTCTACCAACGCAGGTACACCATCTTCATTTCATGGGTTAGGAGAATAAGGGTCAAATGGCTAAATGGTGCATCTGGCACTTGTGATTCCTAATCCATTGCTTTTCCCACTCTGCTATGTATGTATGAATGATTATTTGCAAAACAAAAACAAAACTGAAAGCAATGGGGTGTGCAGAAAAATGGCAGTGGCACCTCACAGGATCAGGGAGGAGGGATTTCAGTTTTCTCATCTGTATAATAATAAGATTAACTAAATCATCTCTAAGGCTCCTTCTAGTGCTAAAATTCTAGGCTTCTGGGATCACTTTGGAGAACTTCCTAGAGAAGAGTCTCGTATCTTAGGCTACCTTTTTTGCATCTGTACATAGTCCCCTGAAACACATCTGCTGCCTTTCAAAAGAAACCATTACTTTCATTTGAAGACAGTGTTATATTAATAAAGAAAAATGATTCAAATGTTTCTTTAAAAGAATCTAGGCCAGAGAAACTTGACATATAGTCTATAAGCTGTAATAATCAGGAAACACAAATTCAAACTATATTAGCTTAATTTTAATAAATTGTTCACCCTTTTGTAACTCAGTTTTTGCCTCTATACCAGGGGTTAAAAAATACTTGTCATGTGCTTCACCATGTGTGTGCTAGAGTTCTCACTTCACAGATTAGGAATTTTAAAAAATTCTTTTGTGAGAAAAAAGAAATTATGCCTGAATCAAATTCTAAACAAAATACTTCAACCCCCTTTCCCCGCAAAAGAGAGCAGCCTAGAGTTACTACTATTTCATAAATTTGGCCCATGGATTTTACAGGACATGGAGCTGACCAGATGTTAGACACAAGGGATTGGATTCTTTAAAAGAAGCCATAATCCCAGATTTTTTGTGATCTCCTTAAAAAATCTTATTGTAATATTTGCACTCACTTAAATTTTTCTTAAAAACAGGGAAACACATTGTAAAGCAATTATACTCCAATAAAGATGTTAAAAAAAAGGGAAACAGCTGAGTTTACAGTTAAAATTATTTTAAAAATTAAATTACTTCATTTACATTTTAGAGAAGTGTCACTCCCCTTTTTACCCATGAGTTATTCCCTGTGACCAAAGGCTTGAAACGGATTTTGTTTTCTGCTGTTGCGTTTGTCTACGTTATGTTTTCAGGCTCAGTTCTATTTTTAGTATTTCTTTGCCTTGGGAAAGGAGCAACTGTTATTACTCCTGGTGTCTGCCCCTCAAGCATGAACAGCTGGTACACGACAAATGGTTCTGTTGATATAAAATGTCATGTGAATGGTGGAGGGCCATTCAGTGTAAGGCCTGGCTTTATCCTCCGAAGGGCCAGATAGGAAATATTTTAGGCTTTGCCAGGTGGCAGGTTTCTGTTGAAAGTACTCAACTCAGCCACCCTCAACATGACAGTAGCCAAGGCCTGATCCCCACAGCTGGACACCTGACTGTGTGTGCTTCTCTCCCGGCCTATCTGACGCCAGGGCGGCATGGGTTTGGGGAATACAGGAAACCAGTTCAGCAGAATGACGGTCTGCAAACAAAGGGAAGGGAGGGAGGACAGGCAGTTCTTGAGGATGTGGAACAGCGGGCAGAGAGCAAGGGTGACAGCGCCACTTTCTTCTCAGCAGTGTGCGAGTCTGACCCATGTACACACTTTCTGCTATCACCTACCACTGGTTTTGCCTAAAAATTAGAGCTTTAGTCAAATATACAACTTACTAACATTCATCCATCTTACCAAACGGATGAATATTAAAAACTAAAATCATGAGATTAAAAATAACCACAGGCACTTTCTAAACATGCAGAAAAGATTAATCTTCCACAGACGACAAACCCCAAATAACTGGAAATATTTAAGTGAACATGGTGTTTTCCACAGGAGCTCTTGAACTGGCTTTGTTTGAGCCAGTTTTCTGTCGTTTAAAGAGGGCTGAGAAGTGAGGTTCCTCCAAGAGCTGTGGGTATGACGTGACTTTGGCTCACTAAGCGCATTTCTGTTTGAGGTGGTCAGCTTCCCCAGGGTGACAAAGGCCGTGGCGGAGGCCGCACCCCCACCTACAGAAGCCAGCCGCGGCCCAGGGTGGCACTTACGTCCCGTGCACCGCTTCCAGTGCTCCTGCCCCACGGTTAGCAGCTCCTTCACGCCATCATCCATGGCTTTGGTGAATTTTCCGACAGCATCACACTTCTGTTCTCTGTGGGGCAAAAACATGAGGAGGTGGGTCCTTGACTTCACTATCAAACATCCAAACAGTATGAGGTGTAAGGAGAAAAGTCCATGTGGTCAGGGGAGTTCACACCAAACGTGACCACAGGTACTTGTTTCTTGCTTTATAACAACTGCACTTTAACTAAATCAGTCTTAAAAACAGGCTGGGGCTTCCCTGGTGGCGCAGTGGTTGAGAGTCCGCCTGCCGATGCAGGGGACACGGGTTCGTGCCCTGGTCCGGGAAGATCCCACATGCCGCAGAGCGGCTGGGCCCGTGAGCCGTGGCCGCTGAGCCTGCGCGTCCGGAGCCTGTGCTCCGCAACGGGAGAGGCCACAACAGTGAGAGCCCGCGTACCGCAAAAACAAACAAACAAACAAAAAAAACCAGGCTGGATTCGGTTTTTAAAGAACTACTTCAAAATCTGCCATTTATATTTTAACTCTGCTTCCTTCCCCCTTCAATTCCTTGTGAATTTTAACTAAAATTATTCTAAAGTAAATAAAATCTTCATTTCTTGAATATCTTTCTTAGTGAAATTCAATCACTGCAGGTACCACTGAATCTATAAAAACATAGTACAGGTTGCTAATGGTAGTTGTTCATTCATTCCAACAAGTACTTTAATGAGTCAGAGAAAATACCCCAGACGCATAGCATCTAAGTGATACTGAACATACCAGCTACTTAAGGATGTAAAAAGTTTTCACCAACTTGAAAAAATCATCACAATATACTTTTAAATGAAAAAAGCAGATTATAAAAGAGAATGCATAGTGTGAGGTCACTTTCGTTTAAACAAACAATTTTTCCTTCAGATACAAATAAACAGAGGAAGGTTTGGAAGACCACAGACCTAGGTCAACATATTAGCATTGATTTTTCTCTCTGGGTAGTTATAAGACTATCTATATATTTGGTAACACATAAGCAATGATTTTACATTAAGAAAAAAGCTTCTTAAAATTAAAAAAAAAAAGCCTAATATTTCTTATTAGTCTTTACGCAGCAAAGGAACTACTCCAGATTTTCAACCAAGCCTATGTTAAAAAGAAGATGACAAGATTAAAAACAGGATAGGAAAAAAACAGAAAAATCAGGTTTGGGATTGCCCCCTTCAAGGCGATGTTCAGAGAGATTTCCGTCTCGTGGACCATTCTGTGGGTGCCACCCTGTCTCATCATACTTTATTGGAAATAACTCCTAACCACAATGTCAACTATGAAATCACTGACTTCAAGGTAAAAGGGAAGCAGACTTTAACTGATGTTATGGTTAGAGAGACAGTGTTTCATGAACAAACGATGCTCTCCTGTCATCTGACTACAAGCCCCACTCATTTTACACACTCTAGTCTGACGACTGGCCGAGACCTGTAAGCAAAGGAGGCGGACTCAGTTTGGGGAGAAGGGAAGTTTGGCAGCATCTCTTACATTTCTACTAAGTCCAGGTCAGGTGCCTCTGGCTCCATGGTGGAAAATATCATAACTCCCACCAGCTCATCTTTCTCAGCCTTCCTTTTCCCGGTTTTCCATTCCTGTAAATAGGAACATTATAATGTTAAAGTGGAGAGCAAAGCCACACTGGTCTTTCAAACTTCCCTCCTAGAATCGGCTCACTGTCATCTTTATCCTTCTAACTTTCAGGAAGCAGCGCCCACACCACCTCCCTCTGCAAACGCGCCAGGCACCTATACATCTCCAACGTCATCTCATACGTAAACAGTGTCACTGCACAGAACGGTCCTTATGAACCCAAGTCCTTCCAGAGTGAGGTGACCCAGCACCTTTCCTTTCCCAAGGCCCACCCATATAAACACATCCACGAATGCCATGAAGTGCCTCAAGTTTTTAGGTTGTTTTTAAAAAAAGATTAAAGCTTTTCTATAATATAAGATAGGAACCAATATTATAAACTATTAAAAAATTATTGCAAGTTATACACACACACTAAAGTACCCAAAGCAGAAATACGCAGTGCAACGAATTCTCACAAAGTGAATTCCTGTGTAACTACCACCAAAGCCAAGAAAGAGAAAAGAGCTAGCATCTCCGAAGCCCCTGTCCTGTCCCTTCCCAATCACTACCCCTTCCGTCCCCTACGAGGGTGACCATGATCCACTCCTTTCTGGTTATCATTTCCTCACTTTATAGAGTTTCACCATCTGAGCCCCTACACCATGGTTTTGCTAGTTTTATTAACTAGCTAAGACGCTACCCTAAGCATTCTTTTGTGTCTGGCCTCTTTTGCTCAGCCTACGCTGAGAAGCTACGTTCACACTGTTGTTACACTGTAGTTCATTTCACTGCTGTATAATATTCCATCGAATGACTGTTCCCCGATTTATTTACCCCATTCTACTACTGGTAGCCACCCCCAGTCCTGGCCAAGTTACAGATGAAGCTGCTGTGTACGTGTCTCCTGGTGCATATGTGCATGTGTTTCTGTAGGCATTTACCCAGGAGTGGAAAGTTGTTCAAGTTTAAATAGATAATGCCAAACTGTTTTCCCAGCCGGTCTCATCAGCTTTCACACCCACCAGCAGTGTGCGTGAGTCCCAGAAACTCCTCATCTCACCAAGAAGACAATTGGTACAGTCAGTCTTTCTAATTTTAGCCTTCTGGCAAGTGTATTCACTGTGGTTTTAATTTGCATTTCTTATTACTCATGAGATTAGGTACTTTTCTACACATTTATTGGTGATTCAGATTCTTTTGTGAGCTACGTTACCAAATCCCCTATTTTTCTACTGTTGTACCTTTCTTATCAGTTTGTATGGGTTTGCCCATCTTCTAAAATCCAGCCCTTTGCTTGTTATACGTGTTCATATCTTTGACTTGTTTTTCTTTTTTAACGACTTACTGTGATAAACAGAAGTTCCTAATTTTAATGTAGTCTAATTTGTCAGTCTCTTCTTGTACCGTTAGTCAGTTTTGTGCCTTATTTCAGAAATCCTTCCCTACACTAGGGGTATGAAGATTTTCTCCTACGTTACCTTCTAGAAGCTCGATTGTGTTGTCTTTCACAGTTAGACTTGTGAACCATCTGGAATTAATTTTTTTTTTAAACTTAATACAACGGAAACTTTCCAGGAAAAAAAGTAGAAAGAAAAGTACTTTAATAAACCCCTATAGATTCAGCTTCAAAAATTATCAACTTTTTACCAATCTTGTTTTATCTAGTCTCCCCCATCCTACTTTTTTTCTTGTTTATTTTAATGGAAATCTCAGATATAATATCATTTTACCTGTAAATACTTCATTATATATCTTTAACAGATAAGGCCATGTTTTAAAAACATAACCACAATATCAAACCTAACAAAATCAACAGACTGTTGTGAGGCAGTGACCACATTTCATTCTTCCCAGTGATGCCATCCAACTGACTGAGCACCACTGACTCAATAGGCTGAGCAAAAGAGGCCCGACATGAAAGAATGCTTAGGGTGGGTTCTCAGCTAGTTCACAAAACGAGCAAAGCCATGGTGCAGGGGCTCAGATGGTGAAACTCTATAAAGTGAGGAAATGATTAACCAGAAAGGAGTGGATCATGGTCACCCTTGTAGGGGACGGAAGGGGTAGTGATCAGGAAGGGTCAGGACAGGGGCTTCGGAAATGCTAGCTCTTTTCTCTTCCCCCATTGTACTGAGCACCATCTTTGTCATAAATCAAGTGTCCATTCTATTCGGTTCTATTGGTCTGCTTTTAAAATTATTTTAGCTTTATAATGAGTCTTAATATCCAAAAAAGTCCTCTTCCCACTTCATCCTTTTTTAAGAGTATCTTGGCTATTCTTGGAGCTTTAATTTTCTACATATGACATCTTTTCAGTTCTTCAATCCACGAAACACAGTATTGGAACACTTATTTAGGTCTTCTTTTATTTCTCTCAACAGTGTTTCAACAGTGTTTCATAGTTTTTTATGTAGATCTACATTTTCCTGTAGATTCTTTGGGATTTTCTATGTCCAACCATCTATGTGAGCTACCGTTGCCCAGAGAATCACAAGTTTTCATAACTTTCTAGTTTTATAGTGTCATTTAGCAGATGAGGAAACTGTGGCCCAAAGACATTAAATGCTTTGGTCAAGGTCACAGAGGTAGTTAGAAGCAAACCCAAGACTAAAACTGAGTGCCCTGGCCCCAAGTTCGTTCTTTCTTCTCTTGTATCAAAAACACCAAAAAAGGTCTAGATTTATTATTTTTAATAATAATATTCTGCATAAAACACAACCTTTAGAAGTGCTTCCTAAATAGAATCCTTGACAAATCATTCGAACAAGCCCTTGTTAAAGAGCTATGGGTAAGCAGTAAGGCACCAACTTGGACAGGGTTCCCCATAGTTCTTGTAACTCTATTACTTTTTCACATGTATCATTCACCACGAAATGCAGAAAGACTACAAATGTTTAAGTGGAATGATCTCTAACCTATAAATTACACCAGGCATGACCAAACAAATGATCACATACAGTGGAAGCCTAAGGTGACACATGGCTATTTCCAAAGCAGATAACATCAGTGAGGTGACAAGCAGCTAATTTCTTGCTGATTTGCAAAAAAGAACAGGTAACTACTGGCAGAATGACTGCCCATGGGGCAGGGGCAGGGGCAGAGGCAGAGGCAGAGGCAGACTTGGACTGGAAAAACAACGTGGCTCTGAGAAAGCTGGCTCAATTCCAAATCTACCTTTCCCTTCATTACACTATTTACACCGTAAGGTCAAAATGTGATCATAGGAAATCATTCACACTATTTCCCTGACTTCACGCTGATAATACGCTACACAGTTTTGGGTCTATCCTATTTTTAAAAGCATCTAGGAAAAAGTTCCTTATTCTATCATATCCTTCAGCCCTGCCTTCACTGGGCTGGTTTCCTATTATTTAGAAACAACCAACTAACCAACACAACTTAACTCCTTTTAGACAAAAAATTGGTGTGAATGTGATAATTCTCAACATCCTATAAGATGATCACAACAAAATGTCCTACCTTTTCATCTCGGAAATTTAGAAATTGCTGGAAAACCTCACTTTCTGAGATTACTGGGTGACGACACATCCTGGTCATCCAGGCCTGAAGCCTCTCCATGCGCATCTTGATGAACTCTTCTTCAAAGCGACCTGCAAGCGACATGCCGAGAGTGATTTGCAGCTCTGTCAAAGACGAATCGCTGTTACCCCAACTGGAAGACTGCTTATGTAGCTACTGGCCACTTGTAGAGAGTTATTCAGTAAAAGATAAATCATGGTAATTTTTCACTAAGCTAAAAACACACAACATAGTGGATGCTCAAAGACCCACAGGAAAGCTAATCAACAAATTTGAAAGAAAATTTTATCTCAATATGAAAACGTTTCTTTCTTATAAACTAACAAGCCAGTGCCTATGTGGCCACATGAAGCCTTATAGGCAAGAAAGGGGTGATAAAAATGGAAATTAATAAGCAATTCTTACAAAGTATGTGAAATTTCTACATTTATAAAAATGTGTCTAAATGCAACATAATCTCAGATATACAAATTTAAATTTAGTATTTCTGAAAAGTAACTCAGAACTGTAGGGGTTTTTTTCCTGTTTTTTTTTTTTGTTTTTTAAACTACTTAAATGAAAAACAGAAAAAGCAATTTTTCCATGAATGCAAAAACGAAAGTGATCCCAGAACTTAATGACCATCGTAAAAACGGAGCTTAATGGGTGATATTTCTGTTCTAAAAGTAGAAAATCGGCTTAACAAACCTGACATACCAAACATCAAGAGAACAATGAGAATTTTTATAAGCCTAACAAACAAAATCACTATCAGTTAAAAGGCTTCTGGAGGTGGAAATTCTGGCTACAGCTGAGTGCAGAGCAGGGGCAAGACAGGTTCCACCCACTTTCATGAGTTTGATCAAATACTGGACCTACTCAAGGGTAGAGAGAAAAGGCAACTTTCAAAGAGGAGTATATTTGCTACCAAATGTAAAATAGCTAGCTAGTGGGAAGCAGCCACACAGCACACGGAGATCAGCTCGGTGCTTTGTGACCACCTAGAGGGGTGGGATAGGGAGGGTGGGAGGGAGACGCAAGAGGGAGGAGATATGGGGATATATGTATATGTATAGCTGATTCACTTTGTTATGCAGCAGAAACTAACACACCATTGTAAAGCAATTATACTCCAATAAATATGTTGAAGAAAAAAAAAGGAGTATATTATTAAATGAGGCGTTTATTACACTCCTTCCTAAGAGCACCAGGCGGGGAACACCTTTTCTAAACTAGATCTAGGAAGTGGAATGTGGAATCAATCCGTCCTCTTCCCCTTAAGGGCTGTCCAATGGTTAATGAATTAAAAGAACGACTAAATGAAAGCAAATCCCACACACACTCCCCTGCCCCCCCAAAAAAAGGAAAAAAAAAACCCCTAGAGATCCCAGATTACTGGACAGAGTGGAACCCAGGAACAGCTTCAACAACCCAAATTAGTCTGTTACAGAGTCATCACAAGCATGCCTTGCTTTTAAACAAAATAATAATTTTTTAAAAACAAAAACTAATTTAGCTAATTGCTAAACCTAGTCCCCAGAAGCAACTATAAAGCTGGACAAAATCCACAAATATAAGGGCTCTGGAAATCAACCAAAGGCAAACAGCCACGTGAGAAGTGTTTACGCTCCCAAACCGCTGAACTTCAGGCCAGAACAGTGGGAATCTGTGGCGTTCTGGCCTGGGGCTGCACCCCTCTCCCTCTATTCCATTCTATTCCATTTACAGGAGAACCTTCCCCATGAAATTCTTACATATTAATCGTGCAGAAAACACGTGCAGAATCTGTATGCTGAAAACTACAAAACCCTATATGAAAATCAAATATGATATATGTATGTTCTTGGATTAGAAGACTACACATTGTTTTCAATTCTCCCAAAATTGGTCTATAGAATCAATGCAACTCCAGTAAAAATCCCAGCATGATTATTAATAGATATCTGACTAGAAACAATCATGCTGACTCTTAAATTTACATGGAAAGGCAAAAGAAAAAGAACAGCCAAAAACGATTTTGAAATAGAACCAAGTTGGAGGATTTACACTACCTGATTTCAAGACTTACTGTACTATAAAGCTACACTAATCAAGACCGTGTGGTACTGGCAAAAGGACTGACACATGTATCAATGGAACAGAGTCCAGAAATAAACCCACACAAATGTGTTCAACTGATTTTTTAACAAAATGCAAAGTAAACTCAATAAAGAAAGGATACGCTCTTCAACAGATAGTGCAAGAACCACTAGACAACCAGACGTATTATAATATATACCTCCACCACCTCACATCTTATACAAACCTTAACTCAAAATGTATCATAGACCTAAAACTACAAAACTTTTAGAAGCAAGTATCAGTGTAAACTTGGGTTAGGCAAAGAGGTCTTAATCGTGATGCTTAAAGCACAGTCCATAAAAGAAAAAACTGACACGCTGGACTTCATTAAAATTAAAAGGTGTTGTTATGCAAAAGACACTGTTAAAAGAAAAGCCACACCTGGGACAAATTATTCACAAATCACATTATTTGTGAGAGGACATGTTTCCAGAATATATAAAGAATCTTGTTTCAAAATTCGATGATAAGAAAACAACCTAATAAAAAAATGGGCAAAAGATTTGAAAAGATACTTTACCAGAGAAAATTTATGGAAAAGAAATAAGCAAATGAAAAGATGCTCTACACCACCAGTCATTAGGGAAATGCAAATTGAGACCATGAGGAGACAACACCGCTAACATTAGACTATTATACTTACTAAAATAAAGAAAAACAGACACTATCAAAAGTGCAAGTAAGGATGTGGAGCCCCTGACAATCCCATCCATTGTTGGCAGGGATCCCAAAGTGGCACAGCCACTCCGGAAAACAGCCTGGCAATTTCTTAAACGTTCAACAGTATACACCTACCATATGACCCAGTCATTCCACTCCTAGGAATTTATCCAACAGAAATGAAAACTTATATTGATACAAAAACTTGTATGTAAATGTTTATAGCAGACTTATAAATGGCCAAAACTAGAAACCCAAACATCCTGCAAAGAGTGAGTAGATAAGCAGACTATGGTAGAGCCAATACAGTGAAATACTACTCAGCAATGAAAAGAAACAAACTATTGATACTCACAACGAGAGATGAATCTCAAAGGCATTATGCTAAGTGAAAGAAGCCAGACTCAAAAGACCCAGAAGCCCGACGACACACACACTATCCGCTTCCATTTATAAGGATATTCTAGACAAGGCAAAATTATAGGGACAAAGAGCTGATCAGTGTTGCCATGGGTTAGGACTAGGGGGAGGGGCTGAATATAAAGGAACAGCACAAGGAAATTTGGGGGAGGTGATGGAACTTTCTGTACCTTGAATGTAGTGATAGGCCTGTGGTGGTACCTGTTAAAACTCTTAGAACTGTACACCAAAAGGAGTGAACTTACTATACATAAGTAACAAAAAAACACAGCCTGGATTTTCCCTAAGAAACTGCAAGTACAAATAAGTACAAGTTTCCTTTAATGAGAAGAGTATTATAAATCCACATAAATCAAAAACTCCTGGGCTTCCCTGGTGGCGCAGTGGTTGAGAGTCCGCCTGCCGATGCAGGGGACGCGGGTTCGTGCCCCGGTCCGGGAAGATCCCACATGCCGCGGAGCGGCTGGGCCCGTGAGCCATGGCCGCTGAGCCTGCGCGTCCGGAGCCTGTGCTCCGCAACGGGAGAGGCCACGACAGTGAGAAGCCCGCGTACCGCAAAAAAACCAAACAAACAAAAAACTCCTAAAAAGTGGCCATCGGACAGTTTCAGGGGTCTAGACCCTCCTGTATACTAAAACACTTCAAATTCTACACTTACTAGGGGTAGAGATTAAGCACTACAGAAGCGTAAGCTGTGCAGAAGATGGCCCACCTCATGGACAGAAAAGACCCTGTAAGTCAGCACGGACCTAAGGGCTACACTGAATTCCCCATTATGAGCAAGTAAATTATACCAAGAGTTTATAACCTACTCATTGGTTGGAATTAATTAATTACTGACTCTTATTCCTCCTGAAGCTTTTTCTGACACAGCTGGTTTATTTACAAACTGTGACTTCAGATGTTACCTTGTGCTTGTTAGGAATTTCCTATCAGGTTCCAGAGAATTAAAAAAAGGGAGAGGAGGGGATTTTTCCCTGGTGGTGCAGTGGTTAAGAATCCACCTGCCAGGGCAGGGGACACGGGTTTGAGCCCTGGTCTGGGAAGATGCCACAGAGCAACTAAGCCCGCGAGCCACAACTACTGAAGCCTGTGCGCCTAGGGCCCGTGCTCCGCAACAAGAGAAGCCACCGCAATGAGAAGCCCACGCACCACAAGGAAGAGCAGCCCCCGCTCACTGCAACTAGAGAAAGTCCGCGTGCTGCAACGAAGACCCAATGCAGCCAAAAAAAAAAAAAAAAAAATACATAAAACTAAATAAAATAGGGAGAAGAGGGATTTCCATCTCCCCATTTTCTAGGACCCTTACTTAGGTTTTCACTAAGTATGGGAATATATCAGTTTGGCAGCCAGAAATAAAACCAGATTCATTCACTATTATTCCACAAAGAACAAAATCTATAAACAAACAAAAAATCTTAGCTGTAAGCTTTTCATGGATGGATTATCAAGTCCACAGAAATGTCATGACATCATCTATTTGGCATTCCTTTTTCTTTTCTCCAGGATTTAAATGAGACAGGAACCTATATAATAATGATCCTGTGGGCATCTCAGGCAGGAGGCAAACAAGAGAAGGGGGAAATAAAGTGGCTCCTGGGCTTTTCAGTTTCCTCGGCACACGTCCCAGTCAGTGAATCAAAGCTCAACTTTCTTCAGACTGAGGAGCTGTTGCTTCCTTGCTTTTCTATGACATCCTCCTGGCTTCAGGCCTGACCTTTTTTTAAAAAAAATACAAACCTTACTGTGGGAGAACTGTGACTCTATGATGCTTTCAGATAGTCCTGGGTTATTTGATTCCGAATAAACAATGTATTAAAACCTAAAAAACAGGAGAAACCTCCACGACTCTAAGACAGCTCATCAATCCATTTATTTAAACACCACGGGGAACATATTATGCTAATCAAGTTGATAAAGGAGAGCTTAAAATTCAGGAGACAGTCTGAAATTTGAAAATGTGGAGAAAGGCAGAACTTAAAGTTTTCATGGAAAGAAATCTAAATTTTTAAAAAGGAAGCTGTGACTTAACAATAAGGATGACAGGAGGGGCAGTGAGTATCTGAACAGAAGCAGGGGTGGGGGTGACACACGAGTGGCAGGAGGCAGCCATCTACGCCAACCAGGCCACCCCGACAGGGCCGCCACTCAGCTGCCCCAGCTCCAAGAGGGACTGCCTGGGAGTAACCCCATCTGAGGGTGAGGATGTGTCTGCCAACCTGGCAACGTAGTCCCCACTCTCCGTTCTGCTACAACACTTTGAAAGTTTTGAAAAGTTTTCTCCACGAAATCAAAATCCAAACAAGTTCTTTAAAAACAAAGTTCCCAGGGCTTCCCTGGTGGCGCAGTGGTTGAGAGTCCGCCTGCCGGTGCAGGGGACGCGGGTTCGTGCCCCGGTCCGGGAAGATCCCCCATGCCGCGGAGCGGCTGGGCCCGTGAGCCATGGCCGCTGAGCCTGCGCGTACGGAGCCTGTGCTCCACAACGGGAGAGGCCACAACAGTGAGAGGCCCACGTACCGCAAAAAAAAAAAAAAAAAAAGATACATATGTATACAGGAACTCTAACAGAAAATTTTATGACATATTCTTGTTAGGTGTTCAGGTAACTTCCAAATACATGCACAATACATATATATATATGTATATGGCTATCTTTAGCTGCTGTTCCCAAACCCCTACATCCTGTTCCACTAGAGGATGGACAATGCCGTTTCTGATTTACGTTAGGGTACTACTCTAACTGGAGTCTTTTTACTTGTCCTGAGTGCAGTGTCGCACACGCTCACCTGTGACTTGCTTATCTGGAAGAGAAGGGATTGGAATGGCTGACCCAAACTTTACCAGCAGACGCTCATATAACCAGTCAAAGTGTTTATACCTGTGGTTTACAGATCGATTAGTGTTCTACAAAATAAGGAAAGAGAAAAACGTTACCAATGCCAACTACAGGAAATGAAAAAAGCAAATTGTTCCTAGCGATGCAAGCATGATTCTGCTTTGAGAACTTGGATACTTACAGTAGGTGTTAACTGATACTCAATGTAGCTCTTCAGACCGTACATTTTGGAGCCTTTCCTGGGGTCTGCTACCACACAGTCGAATGTAGAGGTAGGATAAACCCACATCGGGCCATAATCTCCAACCTACACAACATTGCGGGGAGAGTTAATGTTGTTACATGGAAAAATAGTAAGTATAATTGATATAAATCATCAAATGATTCTTTTTAGGACTAGAAGTCCCTAGGAGGGTCATTTTTGCTCTTCTTTGAGAAGTTATTTACATAAATGCTCTCTGTTCCTACTAAGGTTATATTTAAAGAAAACACTTAATGGGAGAAGCCCTTCTGCTCCCATGTGGGCATCGCAGGCCACAGAGAGATGCCGATCTGCCTTTCCTTTAGAGCGATGGAACACAATCTCTCTCTAGTCCAGCTGTCTTAGTTATATGTAATGAGGGGCTAGTTTTTTAAAATTTCAAATCTACTGCAGACTAAGAGTTCTGTGAGATATAAAATTACACACTTGGATGTCTCAGCCATGCCAAAGTGCCGTCAAACTTCCTCTACACTTCCTCTCATTTTCTGTATACCTATTTCTTTATAGAGTTCTAATTCTTTTTAAAGGTGAAAGGAGAAAAAAGTGAGGTGAGGTATGAAAGTTCAGAGGCTACTAGGTCAGGACGGTAACTGAGGCCCAGAGAATTTTAGTAAGGGACTAAAGATCTCTGACAACAAGTTATTATGATTCTCCAAGAGGGAGCCCAGATCCAGAAAACTCTCTTAAAGCTGCAGAGCAGGAATCTTTAACAGGGGCCTCTTGGGAACCTCCCTTAGTGACTGGGACCAAGAGAGGCGAGTCTGATCAACCAGGGCCCAATACCCACGGGGTCACATTTTATTAGTGGGTAGGGGACTGCACCTTAAAAGCAAAGGATCAGGTCTCTACTTTCTCTTGGTTTTCTGAAGGCTCAATGGCTCTCCTCAGCTTCCTTTTCCTCACAGGAAGCCCACACAGGCAAGCCTGCCTATGGGTCCAGTTTCACCTAAAACGTGCGGGACAACTCAAACACGGGGGTCTTTTAGCTCTGTTCCAGGACTCTCCTGCTTATGACAAAGTCCCCTGTGAGAATCTGAGGGGCAGGGCCATGGGCTCTTAATTCTGTGGAGTTAAAGGAAAAAACTAAAATAATCTCTAACCTAACTACTCAGAAGATAATTATCCCAAGTTTGCTTTGAGGGAAGAAGGATAAAAGGGCTCTGGGTCACAACCCTTCTCTCTCGAGTTTTCTAGGATTTCAAGCTTTTCAAAGAAGTAGGAACAAGTAATATAAAAAATTCAGTATCATTCTTGCAATTTTATCGAGTTTCCCAGGACCCAAAGATTATAGAATAAGACCAGATCTTTCCTCCTTGTTTGAGTCCGTGGTGATTATATTCAAGGCCGCTTACCCTCCTGCCCTGCCCCCAACTTACAGTTACAGGATTAAATCAACAGGGTCAGAAGATAGCTATAGTTCTCTTTGCCAGAATTTCATCTGGAAATATACAGCTAGATAACATTTAGATAGAAAATCTATCAGCAATCAACATTTAGGTGAAACCACAGAGCCTGTGTCATGTTATGTAATAAGCTATTCAAAGACAGATATACTTAATGGTGCCATTGACTCCCAGCTTTTACGTACTAGCTCCTTATCACGACTCGACAGCTGGTTTATTGAAAGAAAACTATTACCAACATAGTGGAAAAGGCAACTTATTCTGATAACATGCATGTACTTCGCCAAGGTAGAAACCTAAATATTTGAATTGGGTTTTTTAGCTAAATATGTATGGCTAGTAGAAAAACAGCATGTAAAAGATACTTCAAGATAGTTTAGAAAAATTATTAAAAATACGTATGTACTATGGGTGTTGTTTGTTCAATTACTAACAGTCTGAAAGGTAAAAGTAAAGAATATCTAAACAATATAATAATGGGCATTAATTCATGCCAATTATTTTTAGTACTCTTAAAATACTAATACACACTGTCAGTTACTTACTTCGAGCATTAAACGTGTTTAAAAATACTTTCCAAAAACAAAAAACTTTCCAAATGACTAATAACCCTCTTAGCTTTAAGGTATTATAAAAGAGCTTAATCAGAAACAAAGCCAAAGGAAAAAAAAAAAGAACAAACTTACAATGATAGGAATTTTCTCTTTGGGTTTTGCTAGTTGCTTGGCCAACAAATACTGTTCCATTCCAGGTTTTGCAAATCCAGGAAATCTAATCATGAGGATAAATGCTTGTGAGTCTTATGCTTTTCCTTATAAGAATTCTACAGCTCTCATCCACATTTACTTAATACGACAGTTTGAACTTGTTCTGTCTTTCACATGTACTAGAACTAGGAAACTATGGTAAATGAAACCTAATGTAATCAGATTGTTCAATGGCCAATTAGTCATTTAATTAAGCTTTATCTGGTAAGAGGACAGTTTGACTCCAGAAGGTGTGATATTTATGGGCACTCTATTTGCTTGATCTGAGACACTCTATCACCACATGAAGAGTGAAGGGCAGACTAGAAAATGTCCCCCAGGTACAGAGGTAGAAAGTACTGAGCGCATCAATTTGAGGTGACCACATGGGGTGAAGGCCACACGCTGGCATTTTTATATTCAAATTAAAGCTGCCTTTCAACATTCTCCCTCGGGTGGCCACAATTATCCCAAAGAAACCGCCACTGTTCATAAATACTCGTGCCATTTTCTTTGGGAACTGCCTTGAGAACCAGTTTATGAGACACAAACAAAAAAACAGTCTCCTTAGTAAAGAGACTCTAAACATAAGAAACTTGGCCATTTCCAGAAATCAAATCTACATCCGAAGCGAAGTTCTAAAACTGAAGAAAAGCTGAAATAAATGCATGGCCATCCAAAGCGCTACTTCTAAAGAAGACAAGATTAATCTGGGTTTTAGAATTTTTTTTTTTTTAATAAACGGGGAAAAAATCCTCAGAAAGCAAAATACCTAAAATAGGAAAAGAAATCTTATTTCTACAAAAACCAGCTGTCTTACTTCTGATTTCATTCCTATACCAAGTTAAAGGCCAATGTGATGCTCTCAGGGGCTCATATCTTTACCTTCATTCTGGACTGACCTCCCTCCATTCTCTTTTCCCTGGACCTGCTTTAAAACACAGATCCTACAACAGAGTAAAAGGGGTGTCTAGGAGCTTGATGGCCTTGGGTTTGAATTTCAAGTCCAACACTTCATAGCTATGTGACTTTTAGAGCACGTCTTCTTATGTGAAGAATGGGACCAATACGACCTACCTTTAAGGTGGTAAGGGAATTAAATGAAAAGATTTAAGTAAAGAGTTATCTATATAAATCTAAAGGCCCTAGTACGTACTCAGAAATTAAAATGATTTCTAATGCCGCCACCGGCTCTGTGGAAGTGCTCCCTACAGCCTCAGGTGCAGCCTTCTCTGTGCTGCGTCAGTGTTCTGAGCACACTTCTGCTCTTCAGCTTATGGTGCTGCAACTGCCATGATCCATTTGCACATCACAGCAGACGAGAAGCACCTTAGAGAAAGCATTTGTATTTCCAGGACCTAGAGGAATTATGGGAATATACTAAATGCTTAATGAATTAATGGGCTAACCTGGAACACTTTTGTTAAAGAACCTACACTTTTGCTAGAAAACGCTGATGGAGAAATTGGGGCATTGCACATAGCAACAATTCCTTGACTAGACTGTAAGCTTCCGAGTGCAGAGAGCACATGTCATGTTTCTTTTGGTATCCTAGCGACCACAGCAAAACTCTAGAGCTGACTACGAACGCATTTAATACTTACTGAACAGCAGTGCAATTGATTAATCCTTTCAGTATTATCAAGATGTATTCTTGTAATGCTCAAGTATACTTAAATGTCTGATCTCTGTTTCTAGCATAAGGTTTAGGCTCCATGACTGGAATATAGCTGTCATATAAAATGGATTAACCGCTGAAAAGTATTAATACTAAAAAACTTTTTACAACTGTTATAAGTAAGTCATTTATACATTAGTCTAGTTAAATAAAAATATGTAGGGTATAAACGGCTCCCAGCACCACAGAAAGCGAGGGATGCCTCCAAGGTGCAGGTGCATGTTAGGACTCCTTCAATTTGGTTTCAACCTAGACTGAAATTTTAGAGCAGAAGGAATTCTTAATTAAAGCCAATCCTTCACTTTAGAGAGGAAGAAAGTTGAGTTTGAAACAGGTCATCCAACTTCCCCACGATCATATAGCAAGCCAGAGAGCAAGCATGGAGCAGTGGAAACCACAGGAAAGAGGAGTCACAGGCCTGGCGCGAGCCAGAACCTCACGAACTGGCTACGAAAACGCAAAAATTCAGCTAGCCGTATTTGTCTCACGGGTCCTGCTTCCTCATCTTCAAAATGGGGCTGAAGGATACATTATATTAAAATGGGTTTTAAATATACTTTGTATTTAGGTTTAAAGAACAACTGAGGGTAAGGTACGTCACTACAGATCATACTGAGAACTTCAAATCTCACTTTAAGAAACAGGATACAGTCAATAATGACTGACTGTACTATGCATGCAACTGAGTACGAAAATACACAATGGAAGAAACTGGACAGAAATGCAGGAGACGTGTGAGCTAAAAGATAACTCATTTAATTACCAGATGGTATTTAAATACTAAAGGAGAACTTGCAGGGCTCATTAAACTTATACACGTGTACATCGAGACCTAGAAACTTGGTATCTAGATAGATATCAAACATGTTTACAATTTTTTTCCAGACATAGATTAACATTCCTTGATATCTGCTTGGAATCATGAACTTGGAACACTGAGAAAAAGTATGAGTAATTTTAGAAAAACTATTTTAAATATAACTGCTGTAAGAAGAGTACTTGAAGATAAATCATATGGAAGTCACAAACTACATCTCCTTCAAGCTACACTGGTGTAAACTACAGACGCATCCAGAACTCTCTACTAGGGAATTCCATAGGGCTGTGTGCATATTCACCCTTTCCCACATGCTTTCCTGCTAAGCACTGTTTCTACAAGGACCGTTCGAAACATTTCTTAAAAAAATATAAGAATAATCTGGGCCTCCCTGGTGGCGCAGTGGTTGAGAGTCCGCCTGCCGATGCAGGGGACACGGGTTCGTGCCCCGGTCTGGGAAGATCCCACATGCCGCTGAGCGGCTGGGTCCGTGAGCCATGGCCTCTGAGCCTGCGCGTCCGGAGCCTGTGCTCCACAACGGGAGAGGCCACAGCAGTGAGAGGCCCGCGTACCAAAAAAAAAAAAAAAAAATATATATATATATATATATATATATGAATAATCTAAGTGAAAACAAAGTCCTAAACACATTAAACATAGTAGTTGAGAGTGTGCTCAGGAAGCTGAGGGACTGGACTGGAATCCCGACTAGATCACTTGCCACCTGTGTGAACTTGGGCAGTTACTTAACCTCTCTGGGCTTCATTTTCCCAGAGAAAACAGAGATTATATGTACCACAAAAGGGATATGAGGGTCGCATGAGAGAATACACACAAACTGCTTTGCACAAAGCCTGGCACATGGTAAAAGATCAATAAACAGTAAAACGTTTAAAAGGAAGCTATCAGGATTATTTTTAGCTTTCCCGTGACATCAGCAATAAAAACCTTAATATGTCATGAGTTAAAAAAGGTAAAAAACAGTATTTAGCAGATGATTAAATGGAACATATATTTCACTTTAAAATGAAAAAAAATTTTTTTAAAAGAAGCTTCCAAGCTAGGAGCCAAATAAAAAATAAACATGATCAAATCGCACCCCAAGCTTTGTAGATCACTGAAAAGAGAAAAAGCCTCTTTGTATCTTGTATCTGTTTCTACAGAGTGTTCACGTTGCCCCAACTCCCTTACACCTACTTGTTAAGCGGCAGCTTCATGGAGGAGCTGCCGGCACGGCTGTTTCCTCGCTGGGCACCGCCTGCTTCCGCTGCCTCTGAATCCTTGAAGTAGGGAGAAGACGACTTGGGCTCATCCCAGTCTTCATCCCAGTCATCATCGTCACCAGTTGCTGGAGGTGGGCACAGAAGATCGTCAGTAAAGAAAGACAAAAGAAAGATGGGATGACTTAACCTTCTGGGGAGGTCAGGATTATAATAAAGATGTGAAGAATATAGGCTCTATAGTCAGACAGTTTGGGGGCTTGACGATTCGGCCTTTTAGCACAAAAGACAAGTTAGAAACAACTTCAAGAGGGCTGTTAGTCCAAGTAACTTCAGGTAAATGCCAACTATAAAAACACTCTGTGGTATACAGGGAAGGCCTTCTAGAGGCCTCTACGTTGATAAATCTAGCTTTATAAACTTGCAACTAAGCAGATCAAATACCCTTTAAGCCAAGAGACTGGGGAGGACAAAAGGGTGATAAGAGTTTTAAAAAGGAATTGTTGGGCTTCCCGGGCGGCGCAGTGGTTGAGGGTCCGCCTGCTGATGCAGGGGACGTGGGTTCGTGCCCCGGTCCGGGAGGATCCCACATGCCGCGGAGCGGCTGGGCCCGTGAGCCATGGCCGCTGAGCCTGCGCGTCCGGAGCCTGTGCTCCGCAGCGGGAGAGGCCACAACAGTGAGAGGCCCGCGTACCGCAAAAAAAAAAAAAAAAAAGGAATTGTTTAACACTACTAATAATAAAGGTGAGAGAAGGACAAGGGGGTGGAGGAGAAAGAGAAAGAAACGAGAGATAAGTAGTAACTGACCAGCATGAGCAGCCTAATATTCTAACAACAAGCTCTGTGTCAGATGAGGAGCTGCCAGCTTTCCTCCCTCCCTCCTTTCTTCTTCCACTGTTCTGTGCCTCTGTCTCCCACCTCTGATGGCCTGAGGAGTCCCTTTAGCATTAGGCAGGAAATTGCCCTGGGATCTCTGCCCTAAGAGTGCCACCACGAGAAGCCCAGAGACAAATGCCAAAACGAAAAAAAGAAGAGAAAAGAAAGTATTAGAAGGATCTGGGCCAAGAGTCCTGGAGCCACGCCAAGTTACTACAGAAGCAGAAGTCAGCAGTCTAGTCTCAACGTTTCTACCCAGCCCACGACTCCTGGTCCTGCAGCAGCCCAGCTCCTGTCCAGGAGTGGGAGCTGGGAACCAGCACCTGTGCCCTTTATGGCTCCTGCATGCAAGTCTCCTGCTGCTTAGCACATTCAGTTCTTGGCAAAATCTGCTCATACAGGGATCATTAAAAAATAACGGGTGGACCTCTTAATTTCAGAACAGACGTAAATCGCCTTTCTTAATTCCTGAATTGTTTCTCCTTTTAGAAATTCCTCTTTTGCCTCAGTATTTCCATTAAGAACCTGGGAGTCAAACAGGTAGTTAAGGAAAAGACAGAACAGCTACGTTAGAGGTCACCAACCATGTGACCATAAACCACTGAATGTGGCGATGAACCGTATTCAATCCGTGTGCACATTTTTTGGGCCCAAATGTGTGTTAGCAGCTAAGATTTTAAAGTGGGAAGATGAGATGAAAATCGAGATTTCTACTCTCTCTGGAACTGTGGTGGTCCGGGAACACTAGCTCAGTTCTCCTGCAACGGCATCAACCCGCCGGCTGGAGCAGAGCTGCCCACCTCCGTCTTCCGCAGGCCCACCCCACGGGGCTGCGCTGCTGGCCTGCTTTATGAACCTGGCCCCTGCAAGCATTTGCATTTGGGACTCCTTGACAGGTAACTGAGAGTGGACTAAAGACCATAACTAAAAACTACCTACATTTTGACCCAGAAAAATAAGTTTGCTATTAGTGAATAAGAGCACCTGAGAACAGTTCCTTTGATTAAATCTATTTTAACTCCGATGCCCTTTAAGGGTGGGTGGGCTCCATCACCAGCAGAGCCCTCTTCCTCACCTGGTCCCTGGTAGGCCTGGGGATGACCAAAGGCAGTGTCCCAATTGTTGGAGGTGTTTCTTTGGGCTGCAGTCCCCTCGGGCTTGGCTCCCCAGCCATCCGAGCTTTCCCAGTTTCCAGATTTGGAAGCATTCCAGGCTGACCAGGGGTCATTGCCACTGCTGACCTGATGTTAGGGGTAAAAAAAGGAGAGAGTATTCGTGACTTCTAGAAAGCATTACTCAATTCAGTAGGAATCACATAACAATTGAATTGGGGTGCTGAAAAAACTGATAGAAATTTAAAACAATTTACAATTTAAATAATAAAATTTTAGAAACACGTAGGAAAGCACAAAAGACAGGATCAACCGAATTTTATTGTTAACAGTTTGCCATATTTGCTTAGGAACTTTACAACAATAACAAAGAAACTCCCTTTCTTTTTCCTTCCCCCAAGTAACTACTTTTCTGAACCTGTTCTCATTCCTGTGCATGTTCTTATACTTCCACTGCGTATGTAATGGAATATGTAACGTATTCATAAATAACAAATGCTTTATATTTTTCAAACGGACCTGAACAACACTGTACTGTATGTAACTCTTTGCAAGCTGTCTTTTTCTTTCACTTAACATTATGTTTTTGAGATTATACTTGCTGGTAAGAATATGTTTTATTCACTTTAACTGCTTGATAGTAATCAGTTGTATTTTTAACTGTTTTAATTTTTATTTGAAAAGGTAATATGTTCCCAGTAAGAAAAAAATTCAAATAGTATAAAAAGATATGAAATTTTAAAAATATTCCTACCACCTTAAAAGGCCAGTCATTCTCTCAGAGATAATGACTCCTAACAAATTCCTTGTATATACGTAAACATGCCATGCAGAGAGAGCCTTTTTGCTTTTAAACATATTATGTGAGCCCAAATTATACTTCCTGCTCTGCACTTTTCTTTTGTTTTTCTATTTAATAGCCTAAAACATTCTCCTAGGTACAGCAGCACATGGATGACATCATTCTTTTACATGACTCCCCAGAATTCCACTGTATTTATTTCCCATCATCTAAACAGCATATGCTGATGCTCATTTATCTTGTTTGCCGTATTTTGCTACTGTAAATAATGCTGCGATGCACAATCTTTCCTCACATGTCCAATAGATGTATGTGAAATTCCCAGAAGAAAAATTGCTGAGCTAATACAAGTGTGCACTTAGAATGGATAGATTCTGTCAAACTGCTTTCCAAGGAGATTGTACAGTCACATTCCTACACTCCTTCTACACGCCAAGGGGTGGTGTCTTGCATAAAACGGGGCTACCATACTCCAAAACTATTTTTAAAATATTTTCTCCCATTATTCCTTAGCATAATTTTATAGTTTAATTATTAATATTATAAAAAAAATTTGGAATGGGCAATACATGGCACTCAATATCAAGAAGTACTGCAGTAAGAGTACCTGTAACCCACCTCTCACCCCTGGCTCACCCAGCCCTGAGGCAACCCGTTTTTTTTGTTTTTTGTTTCCTTAATTTTTAAATTTTAAATCTTCAACCTATATGGAATTTAACTCAGTATATGAAATAATATAGGAATCCAGCTTAATTTTTTCCTGTAGTCATTCTGTTGTCCTGACATCACTTAATGAACAATCCATTTTCCTCCACTGATCTGAAATTCACCTTTATCGTATACTGGACTTGGGCCTATTTCTGGACTCTATTCCATCCTAGTAATCTATTCATACTAGTACCAAGCTACTTTGGAGTCCACTAGACAGAATACCGTTAGTACTTTACCATAACATCTTCTATTGGTTTATTTTTACACGTGAACTTTAGCATCAGCTTCATGTTTTAAAACTAAAACAATCTTTAGTTTTAGCATTAGCATGTCAAGTTTAAAAAATGTGCTGATTTTCATTTGAATCACCTTAAATTTACAGATAAACTCAGGGAAAACAAACAGTGCCTTTAAAATAATTTCAATACTGAATGTATTTATTCAAGAACATGGAATAGCAAATTTTTCTCTTTACTCAGGTCTTCCTTCTCACATAAAAATTTGGGGGTTAGTTAGAGAGAGAGAGAGAGAGAGAGAGAGATTGAGATTTGTAAGAAAATTACCCAAACGGCCTCATACACCTCTCTAATGTTTTAGAATGCTATCATGGTTGGTCTTTTTTTCACTCTTCATCAATTGACATACAGGGTGGATAACTGCCTGCCACCTACCAGAAGCATCAAAAACAGTATATGTTTTACAAAAGGAACTATGATTTCATTCTAACATCTCTACACCTTCAAGAAAAATTAATGAAGTTACTAGTGATTCTGCCTGAAGCCAAATATTAATAGCAGAAAGACATTCATCCTTATGACTGTGGATTTCTCGAACATACGGCTGATGAGGAGTTACTCTCAAGCTCCTCCAGTGCAGACTGGAAATGAAGGCTGCTGTGCTGAGGGCCTGACAATCACCCTTCATTTAAGAGAAGCCCTTCCTTCCATAGTTTTCTTTAAGTAGGGGTGTTTTATTCAGCAATATATATACTCTGTGCTTTCCAAACTAAACTATGAGGTTTTGTTTTTAGAATTAAAAACTTCAAAAGGTACAGAAATTTTGGATAGTAAGATGACAGTAAGTACAGGCATTCATTGTCTAGCATTTCTATAAACTACTGAGGAAAAGGAACAGAAGGGCCATAACTAGAACAACAGGATCTTACTGCCATGACAGTAAGATCGTGTTAGCAAACTGTCAAAGAAGGTTTTCATCAATATTGAGGAAGAAATGGGATACGAAATTCATCACCAAGTAACCTTAAAAAATTAAAACTTATTAGGACAGAAACACATAACATGATAGTTCTTTTAAAAACTACTTTGTTTATACATCGTTTACAATAATTGCTATCTTATTTGGTTACGTGTACGATCTTAGCTCTCTACCTGGGTTATGAAATCCTTGTTGGCAAATCTAATAACTTTGCTTCTCTGTTTTTTTTCCTGGAACACTCCTTCTACCTTGTTTCCACTTGACTCCTACTGATAAATCTTTCAAACCCTGACCAACCGGCAATCTCTCCAGCTTCTATCATTGACTTTTTACTCACTCTCTCTCTCTCAGGTGACCTCCAGGGTCCCTCCTCTAATATCAATAACTAACAACCAGCTCACAAAGCCTTCATGGTCTGCTTCTCTCTGAACCCACCCTTCCTGCACTTCGGCCTCTGGCTCCTTTGCTTTCAACTCCCAATAACCTGTCTGTCCCTTAACTGCAGGCATCTGGTCACACAATAGTCCATGCCTCTTCTCTACTTTCTTCCAGCTTTCCTTCAATGTCTTCATCCTTTTCTTTCCCCTCCTTTCAGGGCACAAAACCCCTCCCGATTCTATCAACCACTTTAATTAAAAACCATTCATTAGACCTCACTGACCACAGAATACATTCCAAACTCCTTAGGCCATCAATTAAGATCCTAACTTTTCCTTCCATGACATTGCCTGTCCTCACTACTTGCCACTAACCCTCACTCTGTGCTTCAGCCCGCAGTTTCCCAGACTTTCCTGTGTCCTTGCCTTTGCTCAGGCTCTGCTCTCCATCTGCATGCAAAGGCTTCTACCTCACCTTCCTAGATTCTGGCCCAGTCCCACCCCACGGAGGGCACTGGCCTCCGCCTGCTGGCTGACATTCAGTCACATCCTTCCACTTTCTCCCAAAGTTAGCCTTCCGTTAGTTATTGGCGTATCGGTTAGTCATTCCCAGTAGCAAGTCACGGGCAAACATCTCCCCTAAAAGATTCTCAAAGTGCCTTACATAAAGTGGTGAAGACTCAAATTTTTTATTTTTCTTAAAGTGGCTAACTGTGATCCTCTTGGTCATTTGTATGAAGTAGGTATTATTCTAATAATAATAGATTATTATATCTATGATTCTTTAGATATGCATCTAACCTTCATAACATTACTATTATTTCACAAAGAGGGAAATCAGATTTTCCTCACGTATACTGACTTGAGTCTCTTCTAGGAAAATAACCACTGTGGACGACCACAGAATAAGTGATTTTCAGCACTGCCATACGCTCTTAAAATAACAGTGCCTTCCCAGTTATGAAAGCTTATCAGTACCCTGTAGAAAAGCTGCAAGATGCTGACAGGTACAGATGGACAGAGGGACGGACATATGTGTGATGAAGAACAGTAACATGTTAATGGTAAAATCTAGACGGCGCGTATAGATTATTCGCTATGAAGTTCACTTAACTTTCCTACGCTTTAAGTTTTAGCAAATGTTGGAAAATCCAACAAACAAAACTTGCACGTACAAACATCGTCTTCTGAACTCCATGAGGATGCATGCAAGGGACAAGAGAAGGTCTGTACCCATCAGGCTCACCAGTGATTTCTTGTTGCCTGTGAACATGGGGCCTACACGTAGTAAGTGTTTAGTAAATTACTTGCTAAATTAAACCACTCACAAACACTCACGTGTTTGTCTGGATCTCTACTATGAATGGATTTTCACCTGCCTTGCACTGGAACTGGCTATGTCTGACTCGCCCCCTAACTCCCACCCTAACTAAATTAAATACTCCCTAATGCCAGAAGCCATGTAGTCAACACATTTGCTCATTTAGCACTCTCATTTTTTTTTTTTACATCTTTATTGGAGTGTAATTGCTTTACAGTGTCTCGTTAAGTTTGTGCTGTATAACAAAGTGAATCAGCCATATGCATACACATGTCCCCATATCCCCTCCCTCTTGCGTTTCCCTCCCACTTTCCCTATCCCAACCCTCTAGGTGGTCACAAAGCGCTATGCGGATGCTTCCCACTAGCCATCCATTTTACATTTGGTAGCGTATATGTGTCAATGCTACTCTCTCACTTCATCCCAGTTTACCCTCCCCACACCGTGTCCTCAAGTCCATTCTCTACGTCTGGCACTCTAAAGTTAAAAGCTATCCTAACCTCGTAAGACAAAACAAAGAAATACATTTACATTGTCTTTACATCATGAGACAATCTGAATGTATCCGCTGAAAGGAGCCTGTAGAGCAGAAAGACAGAGAACGGAGTCTGAGTGGCCATGGAGGGGTGGGGAGAGAAGGGTATTCCTGAGATAATCGTAGCAAAGCTGTGCATCTTACAAATACATAGTATGGGGTAAAAGGGGGCAAGGATAAGAACATTGGTCCACGGGTTGAATTTTAAATCCCTTATGAAACTGTAGAAATTTGACTGACGTAAATTTCTCAGGGGTGCAACAGTTAAGAGCTGAAGCTCTCGAGGCTGTCTATCTGGGTTTGAATCCCAGCTTTACCACTTACTAGCTGTATGAACTTGGGCAATGTACTCCATCTCTCTTAGTTTCCACTCTTATAGAATGGATATAACATCATAAACTTCCTCATAAGATTTCTGTAGGAATTCAATGACATAATGCATATAAAGCACCTAACAATATCTGGCACGTGGTATGCGTTCAGTAGTGGTTACCTTACTACACGGGGGCTCATCTAGGGTATACAGAGAAGAATGAAGACTGGTAATCTTTGAGTAAATCCCCATTAGTTTATGCTTTAAAGGAAAAGATCAGTTATATTTCCAAATGGCTTCAATGACAGATCACATTAATAGAGAAACTTTTAATTAAGTAAGTGATTATAGGCACTTAGGATACTTTCTATTTTAGCCAAAGATCTGTTTCCTTCGGATACATAAGAGAAAGGAGAAGACGACAGAACTGTTTTGCCATAAAGTTCCAAAGCAACTCATATTTCTTGGGGGTCGTGGCACATTTTCTGTGTGCTAAATGCTGAGATCTTGCTCTTCTTCAAAGCCTAACCCCCACTGCAACAAACTGAGCTACACAATGACTTGGTTTAATGATCCTTCGGCCTCTGACTTCTTTGCCGTCAATTCCAAGAACCCCTTTTGTCCCTCACCTGCAGACATCTGGTCGCACAATAATGCATTATGTTCCTCCGCTAAGGTTTCAAACTCTGAGGGAGCTCTCCTATCCTCTTCTCCCAGCACCCCCCACTTTCTACTGAGCAATGTCATCATTCTCTTCTTTCCCCACCTTTTACGGTACCAAAGCCAACCAGATTCTGTAAACTCCGTGATTAAAAGTCCTTCATTAGACTTTGCTGTCCATGGAATAAATCCATCAATCGAGTCTCATCAAAAGTCTCCAAAGTATAAATCCCAATTGCCCTTCCAACTCCTATATGTCCCACATTCTATGTTGCCATGCCCCCAAGAAGAGCTTTAGTAAGATACTTTAGCTGAAACAATCACCTCACTTGGGAAAAAAAGGATTACTTCTAGGGGTTTTAAATGTTTATTTCCTCTTTCATTCAAGTTTGAGTTTTACCTTATTTACGGAAGAAGAAGGAGAAGGAGAAGATGAAGAAGGTGGTGATTGGCTGAGACTTTCAATACAACCAATCTGAGCCAAAATATCCACCTTAAAATAAGAAAAGGTGCTCGGTAAACAAAGGGGAAAAAAAGAGTATATACCAAAGCTAACAGCAGCAAATGCATAGCAGGGCTAAGTTCACCAGAAAATTCCAGCATGCCACCCATGCACCAAGATTACATGCAAAAAGCAAAGCCCCTCCTGTATAGCAGTGGTTTGTCTTCAGTGCATTAGTATATATTCTAAAGACTCTTGCTGTTATAACACAGTGTCACTGAAGCACTAAAAATAATTATAAGCAGCACAGAAGGAATGGAACAAATATCATGCAAGTCATACAGCCAATGGAAAAAAACTCCAGAGGAAAAACATAGCCAAGCTTTTAAAAATGTTAGAATGTTGAACCAGGGCTTTCAAAGCCACCGACATGTGAGATGAGCAAAGCTTCCTGGAACCACAGAGCCACGGAGAACCTACCAAGACCGGCTACGAGCACAGAACAGTCCGCGAGGTCGTGAACTCTGTGTGCTCCTGAGCTGACGGGCTTGGTGTGCAGTGTCAACATGAGAACAGATAACTGATACACCCTGTGGAGCTAGGCAATGGCCAAATCAGCATCGCTATTAGAAGGACGACCTTGGAGCCCAATTTCCAGGCTTCGAATCCCAGCTCCACAACTCTCTAGTAGGGAAGTCATTACTATTAACATTTATATAGTGTTACGAGAATGCACTTTTCATGTACAACTTTCTTGTGAAGAAAGTTGTACCATTTGTAGATGTAAATAAACTTGTTTTTGGAAATCAACTAGTAATACACAAAGAAGACAATCAAGATGGAGTAACTGGGATCCAGTTTACGTTTCCACTTAAAACTAAAAAAGACAAAATATATGAAACTGTCTTCAGATCATTAGACGTCAGGCAATAAAGGACCTGACCTCTGCCTAGAGAGACTTTCCAGGCCATGGATCAGGGACGGGGAACCCATGCAGAGACCACTGGTCTCTGTGAATTACGAAGACAGAGCTGGGAGTCTGGGGCAGAGTACTGAGAAGCGGAAAGCTGCACAGAGACCTCCGGAGATGAGTGGGGGGCGGGACGGGCCCCCGGGCCTTAGGTGAGTACTGATCAGCGTACGCACGTGAGGGAGCTGCCATATGAAAGGTTAAGTATCAACCCCTTAGTAGGGTGGTTCTCACCAGCCAGAACGGAAAACCTCATGATTCATAAGGGTGACAGCAGGTACAGCACTGAAAATGCTTTTGCTTCAACAGAGAGGCAAAAATATCCCTAGACTGAGCACTGCTCTGGTCCCACTCTAAAAAGCTTAAACTGAAAGAATTAAACTGTTTCTAAGTAACTTTCTTTTAAAGAAAAACAAAACAAAACACTAGTCTGCAACTGCTGACCACAAAGACAATAGGTCTGGTTTTGTTATATTTTGCTACTTTGTTGTTACTTTGCTTCTTATATGACATCCTTGGGCCACCAGGATGAGTAAGAATCAAACTCTTACTTCTGACAATAGGCATCAATGAAAATGCAGTAAGACCTGGGCAAGGGCCTTACTTCTGACAATAGGCATCAATGAAAATGCAGTAAGACCTGGGCAAGGGCCTGTTTGGAAACAACAGTTAGATCGACTTGATTCACTGGTTTCCCAGTATGTTCTGCTGTTTTCAGGCAAAATAAGTTCTTCTGGTTTCCCAGTTCTTCAAGACATGGTCTAAGAAGAACTTTCACTGCACACATCATGAGACAACACTGGGAGAGGCTGGGGGCAGATGGAGAGATGGGCAACAGATGCCTTTATTTCTCTCTGCGCCCACTTGAACTAGTTCAGACTCCAAGGGTGATCTAGGTCTGAGAATTAATGAGAAAGATGACTTATATTTCATCAAGGTTGCTTTCTGTTTGGCGTTCTACCAAACCAGCACACAAGAGTACAAAGAACACATAAAGGTTCAAAAGATACTGATGAGTAGGTAGAGCTCCCGCTGCCCACCTGGTTCCTTACAGAGGATGCCCAAAGTTCAATACAGGTCAACACAGACCATTCGGTTTGACAAGTCTACCAGGTAAGAAGAGTTGCTAATCACGGGCTCACCACCTTGCGTATTATCATCCCAGGGGAAAGGCTCTGGAAGCCTCATTCGAGGGCCCACCTCATTGCCACACAAGGAAATCCTCAGTCACATACATCTACACCCTATGGGTTATGTTGCTACGGCCGATTACACTGCCATTCCCTAATATATACGCCTGGAAGGAAAGAAGGAGGGAAGGAGCTTCCAGAGTAAGACTTTGGCCAGGGATAAACAACAAAAACGAATGGAAAGTTACTGGTTTTGTGAAAGCTGAGGTTATTATGCTTTTGTTTGTTTTTTGAACCTTATCTGCATGACTGAGGCATAACTGTCTTTATCTGACATTTCTCATTCATGAAATGTTTAATAACCATGTGCCAATTGTGTTAGGAAGTGGGACTAGAAAGCAAATAATGGGATTCCTCTATAAACCGAGAACATTTCAATCAGTTTCTGACAAAGGTTTCTCGTTCTCAAAAAGGCCCACAGAAGGTATACAATTGTCTTATGTGAAAAGCCTAATTATTTCAGCTCAAAATACAGACAGAATTTGTAAAATTTCCTATTTTGTTATTTATAGATCTTTTGCTAAAAGCACATCATCTAATTCTACAGATGAACCTCTACTGATTTCAAAAAACCCCTTATAGAAATATAAAACTTGTACATTCTTTAAAAAATAAGGCTAGATCATAACAACAGATTAAATCAATTTGTAGCCAGTCACATCAATACTACTGACTGGAAATTACTTCCCAAAAAGCTTAAATGACTTAACAGATCCTTTATTAATTCACATTCTGAACCCACAGACGACAATTCCAGGTATTTATTTTTTTAATAGAGAAAACTAAAAGAATAAGATTTGCCTTAAAAAATGGAAAATATTTGTACTAGCTTCGAGAATTTACTTATTTTTTTAGCACAAAGTTTTAAAATAGGTAGCTTTATGTGCCAAACAGGATAATGCTATAAGTAGCAGAAGACAATCTGATAGATCTGTCTAATAAAGGTCCACGTGAAATGGGCTTTTATAGACATTCCTCTGATGATGGGTTGGGCGTATAACAATGCTGACTGGCCCTTCACCAGGGCAGTTATAAGGTAAAAACAAAACAAACCCTTTGCTTTTGTCATTTGTTTCCTGTTAGATAAAGCCAAACAGCAATAAAACATCCTAAAAAATAAATTTCGCCAGTGTGTATTTTTGAATGGGTCCCAGATGCACAAAGCTGTCTTATGTAAGGCAAGGGTCTGGGATCAGGAAAGCATGGAAGGTTAACATCACCAGCCTAATTCAGTTTTGAAGAAACATGTCAACAAATCCTGTATACAGATGTGCACAACCCTCCTTACAATGCCCTGTAACCGAGTAAAAGGGACTCCTGTGTGGCTGGGAGCTGGGGTGGGGAAACGGAGAGAGCCTTTGCAACAGGCGTTTTGTAAAGAGAAAGTCTCAGTAAGCAATTATGAGACGTCCACAGCATTACAGACCTTATTTGAGATAATGAAATAATAAGCCTTTGTGAAGGTTTCTTTTGCTGATTTATTTTTAAATGGCCTAAAAATGGACTTTTTTTTGAGAAATGCGAAAGCAAAATGTAGTTCCAACATAAAATTACTATTTCCTTCCTCATTCCTTAATAAATAAAAGTTCCTTCATAACAAATACCATCACACTGAAAATCTCTAATAATCAAAAAGATGTTATGTCCCTAAATACCCACTTAACTTTGAGCATTTGTTTCATAGCCAAACTGTTAAAAATAATTAAACCCCTACTAAGTACCACGTATTGTTCTAAACACTTCAGAACTTTTTTCCATTTACTCTTTCCAACAATTCTTTGAGGTCTTACAGATGAGGAAACTGAGGCACACAGAAGCTAAGAAGCTCACCGTGAGTCACACAGCAAGTATGAGATCTGGGAATAAAATCTAGGCAAGGTCTGGGATTAAAACCGAGCGTTTTCCTGCCCTTACACATCTAAAGGATGCAGGACACTCCTATCAATAACTATGGCTCGCAAAGGCACTCAGGGTTTTAAAGTGGAATGAAAAAGAGAGCATAGAAAAAAAGCAACCTTTCAGAGGAACAGAAATGGGAAAGTCAGGAAGAGAAACTAGATTTGTGGGGAAATAATGAGTGATTCTGTTCATGCAGAGTCTGAGATACAGAGGAGACAGGCAGATAGCGATGCTGAACAAGAAGCTGGAGACTGAGCAAACTGCAGAGAAAATTCAACATTGGAGAGATATTTCTAAGGGAATCTTCTGCACGGTTAGAGAGGGTAGAAGAAGGAGACAGGTTGGAACACAAAAGGGTAAGTGGATTGAGATTGTTCCATGGAGAGGGAAGAGGTGAAAAAAGAAGGAAATATTTCTTAAATGTCTTCCGTGAGTCTGACACCACTTTATACCAGTGGCCTGGTCCTCCGATAGTTCAGGAAGCAGCCACGACTCTTACGAAGTGCAGCCAGACTGTCAACCCAGCTCTAACACCAAACGTTACACAGGCTTCCCACCGCACCAACCCACATGGAGAGGGGGAAGGATGGGATGAGAAACCGTGAAACAGAAGAACAGAGATATAGCCAAGGGCAACTGGGATACAGTGTGATAAAGAAAGCAACAAGAATTTTAACAAAAGGAGAAGCAGTTTATTCCAAGTATGCACACCTTTCTAGTTTAAAAAGCATAGAAAAATAAATCCCTCAAGTCAAAAACCTTCAGATAAAACATCTAGGTTTATACAACTTTCAATTAATGTTTAAGCCCCATTGTTCTTTTAAAGGTACAAACAAAAACTTCCCATTAATTTCTCAGAAGTAAGTTCTGCAAAGAGGCAGTAATCTAAGAGTCCTTAAAAAAATCTACACTGAGAACCTTTTTATAATCAATGATATAATTTAAACACTAATAGCTGGGAGAAAACCCAAATGAGGACGGCTATTAACACATGTTTGGTAATAATGTCTGAGATTCATTTCCACCAGCGGGTTAATTCATTCTAGCGGCACAGCTACTAACAGGAAATGCTCCTGAAACTGCAAAATATCAGATAAATGACTAATAATGAAACCAGTAATAACCACTAAAAACCATTCTTCTTTTCTAAAGGTACTGCAATAGCTGTCCTCAACCAACTTAAACTCTGTAATAGAAAAAGAAAGCAAGAACCTGACTCATTTCTTGGATATTCTTCAATAATTTTTCTACACAATTTGCATCTGTGGTGTGTATATATTTAAACACAATAAAGATAACATTACACATAGTGATATGCCTTTTTAAAAGCCCATTCATCCATATCTGTATATCTGAAGCTACCCTCATTCTTCTAAAAGCAGCCCTGCTTCCCATGGTGTGGCTGTCCTGTAGTCTATCTGACCAGTCCCTACTGATGAGGCACACATTCTAGGCTTTGTTGTTACAAGAGTGCTGCAGGAAACCTCTTCTCCTGCCCAGATGGCTGTGTTCTGAGAGTAGAGCTGGAAGATCAACTCAGAGTGCTGGGTCAAAGAGCAGATGCACCTCAAATATTAATATATGTTATCAACCTGTCCTCCAAAACGCTTCATCGATTTATCCTTTACCAGCTTCATACCAGAATGCCTATTTGAACACGCCTTTCTTCACACTAGGAGTGAAAACATTTTAATTCTCTGCTAATTTGATAGAAGAATTTCAAAATGAGCATTTTCCTATGTTTATTGGCTCTTCGTATTTCTTTTCCAATGAAAAATCTGTTCATATCCTTTGCCCATTTCTTCTGAGTTGTTTACCTTTTTCCTACAGATTTACAAGAGTTCTTTGCATATTAACAGAATTAGCTGACATCTCTGGCATGTTAGAAATTTTTTTCCTAGTTGAACATTACTTTTTAAAAAAATTTTTATTTATTTATCTTTGGCTGTGTTGGGTCTTCGTTGCTGCACGCGGGCTTTCTCTAGTTGCGGCGAGCGGGGGCTACTCTTCGTTGCGGTGTACGGGCTTCTCATTGCGGTGGCTTCTCGTTGCAGAGCACAGGCTATAGGCGTGTGGGCTTCAGTAGTTGTGGCACGCGGGCTCAGTAGTTGTGGCTCGCGGGCTCTAGAGTGCAGGCTCAGTAGTTGTGGCGCACAGGCTTAGTTGCTCCGCGGCATGTGGGATCTTCCTGGACCAGGGCCCGAACCCGTGTCCCCTGCACTGGCAGGAGGATTCTTAACCACTGCGCCACCAGGGAAGCCCCTTACTTTTTGCCTTAAATATATCAATTCTTTCCTTAATGGCTGCTAGAAATTGTGCTGTGTTTAGAAAGACCTTTTATATTCCAAAGTTAATGAAAAAAAATGTTACCTATATTTTTTCCAAGTACTTAAAAAAATAAAACAGCTCTATCATTTTTCAAATTAAATTGTTCCAACACATTTAAAGAATAATGCATTATACTCCTTTGACATTTACAGTTCTAGTCTCTACCTCAGCCAAGTGGCTGGACTGTGTTCTACAGGTAAAGGGTTCCCGTACACACTAGAAAGGAAAGAAAAAGATCCTAACGGGGCTTGGGATGATGCACCAACATTATCTACCTCTACACCAGTCACTGCACTTACCTCTGTGACTGCTCAGTAAGAAGCTAGAACCAGAAGGTAGCCCAAGCAACCTGAAATCAGGCGTTTTAAGAAAAACAAAAGGAAGTGCTATTTTACATATTAAGTTATAAATAAATGTATGAACTAATTACTGTGAAATGCAGTATAGCTTAAAAATACAAAGTCAGTGAAGACTCAGACAAATTAAAAAATAACAGGCTCAAAATAAGTTATTCAAGAACACCTGCAGACGGATGTAACCTTTTAGAGAGATCTCTCTAAAAAGATATGGTTTAAAAGATACAACAGTCAGAAGGTTGGATAACCAGTAGCTGAATGTGAGGCTTTAACCTGCCTGTGCAGGAAGAAGGCCAAACTGAAAACAAGTGGTGCTGAGGAGACTCAAGGGATACTGACTAGAGGGGGTGCACAGTGTACCGAGCTGAAGGGGGGCCCTGCCTGCCTGACGGCAGAGAGGAGAGGCCTGGCTCCTCTGACACACTTATCTCCAAATAAAACTGTCCTCTGGGAACTAACACAACGCCAGACTAACTAGAAAGGCCCAAGAGGCGATCCCTGGAACAAAAATAGTATTTTCTTACTGACATTCAGAAAATGAAATAACGGGCACACCTGACAGCCACATTTTTAAAAGCTGCCAATTAATAATGGTATTTATAGAACGTACCACAGTTTTGGCCCATTTAAGTTGTTCTCACATCCCGATAACTGAGAGCATAGACGGCTGCTGAAAATATTTTTATTCAAATGCTTTAATTAATTCATTATGGTCATGCTTTCTGTATTTAGTTACTCCTTGTTTTGGTTCATTTTTTTCTTTGCTTTCAAAGGATCTGATTAGATTTAATGTCAGATTGGATTAGTAAAACCTAACCTTAAAAAAAAGTCGGTTATATTTTCTTCAAGATAACCTGGAAGAAAAAAATTACACTTACGCTGATCAGTTTATATTGTTACATTTAAATACTGAGGAGTCTTCTTCGTAACATAAAATTTGAGCCTGATTTTGAATTTGTGTTTATGAGCTAAAGTACTTCAGTCTACCTTGAGATATTTGAAACAGGTCCCCGAATTAAAATAAGATGAATATTCCCATCTTTTGTTTCCTTCACTTATTCTATGATCATCTCATTATAATTCCCCTTTATTGAAATGTCATTTTTACTTAATGCAAACCCTCTCACTGATGTTTTTGTAAAACTCAGTGACTCTCAGCTGGGTTGACTTTGCCCATTTGGCAACAACTGGAGACAATTTTGGTGACTGGAACCGGGGTTGGGGCAGCGGTGGGGGGAGGCGGGGAGAGCGGTGAGTGCAGGCCGGAGACGCAGCTAGTCATCACAGGGAGGGAGCATCAGGCCCCAAACGTTAACAGCTCCCAGGCTAAGAATCCCTGGTAAAACGCCAAGTAAGGGTTAGCTACTATTTCTTCACCCTTTATCGTAATGCGGGTTGGGATGATGCAGCCACATTATCTACCTCTACCCCAGTCACTGACCAATATCCTTACGTATTACAGATTAACAAAATAGAGGAGAATGCTCAACTCTGGTGATAACCTCGCCTCTGAATTTTAAATATCTGAGCCAGACAATGTGTAATTTAGGATGGCCACAAAAGCTATTTAACAATGTATAAAATCTGCAGTTAACATATGGTAACAGTACTTTGAAAAACTCTCTTAAAAGGTTAAGATATAAATATGCTGTAAGCAAATAATCGTAAGTGATATGATTATTAGGCTTTACCTAATTTAAAGGCTTTTATGTAGTTAAAAATGTCAAGAAGTAACATCTCCTAAAGGCCATTCATTTCTAAAGATGTAGGAGGCAGTAACACTTCCATATCCATCTTCTCAATTTTCTTACAGACACTGGCTCTGGATAATCACTGAGCGATAACCGAACCAGGCAGAGTCACCTGAACTGGTCAAATTCCTCAAAACTACTGTGAACTTGCAGCACAGTTTTCTCAAATTATCCCACTCTTCTAAGTTTTCTAGAAGCAGTACCGTAACGGTACCAACTGCTGGATCTACAGCCACTTGTACATGCACTGCATCTGCAACAGGGGGCTCGAGCTGAGAGTGCAAGTAACGTGCCAAGGTCACAGAAATCAGGTCCTGTTCCAGCCAGACCTTTGACCCTGACCGCTGCGCCTCAGCAGAGGACCCTTTTCCTTCCTTGCCCTCAAGTGAGAGGATATTCCCAATCTATGGGGTCTGTATTCATACCATGCCAGACTTTTACAAGCAACTCTCAGTGAACACTCCCGCCTTCTAGTTAATCCTCAACTCTAAAAACAGGCTTTGTTAAAACCCAGCAAGAAATGCCACACCAATAACACGTCAACAGCTACTCTGTTTACGCTTTCAGGGAACGGCAATAGCTATAATGCAGCACAAGCTTTCACAAACGTGCTTTGCGCTCAGTAAAGCCAGTCGCATCCAGCAGGATGACGGGGTAAGAGTTACCTGGTTGTTACTGCTGGCAGCTGAGGAACTGGCTTGAGCTGTACTTGCTGAGAGGGAATCGAGGAAGGCTTGGTCGGCCACTGAATTTCCACAAGAAAACTGATCTTTTCCATCACTGGGCAAAATCTGAACATGAGAAAGAACCACAGTTATCTTCATAGATGAGAGTTACTTCAGAGTTAGAGCCCCTGAGGGCAAGCAAGAACTGTCAACTAATATGGAAAAGGGATTTCTATTCTTAAAGGGTAAGCAAGCCCAAGAAGATGTCATAATTCCTTTCTGTCAGTATGCAGAATTCTAGAAATGCAACTTATGCCAGTATCAACTTAAATTCTCCCATTTTCCTCATTCTTGTTAATTTTTAGGATCCTGAATGCACAGTGCACAGAGGTCAAACACGACATAAACATGAGACACGTGGACTGGGTTCAGGGGCCTGGGAACCCTCTGAAACTGTCTGGAAAAGGTGGGGTGTCTGAGATTTCATCAGATTCTCCGGAGTGTTCAAAACTCCCCCAGCCAACTCTCAGTCAGGAGCAACAGACAGCCTTCCCATTCTGCAGGCAGTGCCCAGCACACATCCTCCCAGGGCACTATTTCTCTCTACTAGAGGGGAGCTCAAGGCAACTTTGTTCTTCATCTCACTCCAACTTTACTCACAGGGCACCAGACAGCCTTAGTTTCTTTCCATCACCCAGGATGAGACGCAAGCTCACCATGTACCCAGGACTCAGCTCAGTGACCTCTGGACAACCAGCAGGGGGTGCCAGGAGGCTGACTCAGAGAGGGTTTGTCAGCTGAGTGGGTGTGTCCCAGGCAGGGAGGGCTCATTCAGGGGCTGTGCACTATCCTTGGCATCTATCACAACAGAGCTTAAACCAGGCAATAGCTCACAGCAGCCCATCCAAGACCCTTCGTCCTTGGGAGTGGGAGAAGGAACAGAGAGAGATGTCCTAAATTAGCACAGGGAGAGGAAAGCTACTTCAAACAGTCTGCTACTTAAACTTTGTGAATCAATTCTACAGTAAGCAGTATTGTAGGCAGCAGCTACTACACAATATTAGCAAAGGGAAAAATAGAGACTTTTATTCAGAATAATTAAAAGTTGCTATCCTTGGAAGGAACTTAATCTAAATATTTGAAGTCACTCTTTGGAGCCTAAGTCTATAGGTAATATTTCTTCTTGGTTCTACTTCAATGTATTTTCTACATTTTATATAATCAGCATGTATTACTCTTACAATGGAATTTTTTCATTATCTTCCAGTCCTGTCCTTTAAGTTGATAATTCATAAAAAGATATATGACAACGACCAGATTTAATTAATAAATGACAGTAAGCTCTTACCTCAACGTAGTCTGTGGGAACAAGCCCTCGTTCTCCTTTGCTGTTTCTTCCTTCCAGCCATCCTCCACCAACATCCTCAAAAAGGTTTAAAAAAAAAAAAAAAAAGATTATAGTTGGAATTTCCTGCAGTTTCTTTTTTTTTTTTTTTTTTGGCGGTACGCGGGCCTCTCACTGTTGCGGCCTCTCCCATTGCGGAGCACAGGCTCCGGACACGCAGGCTCAGCGGCCACGGCTCACGGGCCCAGCCGCTCCGCGGCATGTGGGATCCTCCCGGACCGGGGCACGAACCCGTGTCCCCTGCATCGGCAGGCGGACTCTCAACCACTGCGCCACCAGGGAAGCCCTCCTGCAGATATTTTGCTCTGGGAATTGCTATACATAAAAAAAGTAGGGACTTCCCTGGTTGGCGCAGTGGTTAGGAATCCGCCTGCCAATGCAGGGGACATGGGTTCGAGCCCTGGCCCGGGGGGATCCCACATGCCACGGAGCCACTAGGCCCATGCGCCACAGCTACTAAGCCTGCGCCATAGAGCCCACGTGCCACAACTACTGAAGCCCACGCGACTGGAGCCCGTGCTCCACAACAAGAGAGGCCAGCACAATGAGAAGCCTGCACACCCCAGTGAGGAGTGGCCCCCGCTCGCTGCAACTAGAGGGGGCCCACATGCAGCAACAAAGACCCAACGCAGCCAAAAATAAATAAATAAATTTATTTTTTTTTAAAAAAGTAATTAACATTAACCTTTTCATTCCTGCAGAGCTAACGTTGTTCAAATTTTTAAATTCTTAAGGCTTCTCTTTACATCAGAAAATGATATAATCTAAAAAGAAAATTCAAACTTGAACAACCGATCAAAGATTGAAAAACAGTCTATTAATAGAACGCCATCATTTTGTAGTTCCCTTCTATTTACTGGTCTGTGGTAGATCACAAAAATGGTTTGCAGCTCTGACTGTCGAGAGGTAGAATGCAAAGGGGTAGAGGTAGAATGCACACCCCTACTTCTAGAATCTGGGCTGTCCTTTGTGACCTCTTTGGCCAACAGAATGAGGTGGAGATAATATGGGGTGAGTTCAGAGCTGGCCTCTAGAAGCTTTGTACACTTCAGCTCGCTCTTCTTTCCCAAAGAGCTACTATGAGGATAAATGTGAGTTGCCAGATGATGACAGAGACAAGGCCCAATCTCCCCGTTGCCCCACCCAAAGCCAGCTAACCCCCAGCAGGAGAAATGCCAGACAGATGAGGCCATGTTGGAGTACTCTGCCCCAGCCCTGCACTGGGTGACTGCAGACCCACGGGCGAGCCCAGGTGAGGAGAACAGGTGAGGAGAACCACCCGCTGACTTGTGGATCCCCGAGCAACAACCATCGATTATCTGTTTAAGCCGCTAAGCTCTGGGATTGCCTGTTGTTTAGGAAAACCAACTGGTCCATACTCCCTTAGCTCTCCTGGATGAGTAATATTAATAAACTAAACATCAATAATAACATACTCTATAACAGGATTCCCAGTTTTCAACGTTACTTCAGCAAAGTCCTACTTTTTCCTCTTAAAATAGTAAGGGTTATCTTAAATTCATAAATCATACCCTAATTAGTTAATACCTACCTGAATCTAGATGACATATTCTTTTTAAAAGTCATTTTAAGCCACAACTTTGTCCATTTCTTGACCACAACAGCAACTTAAATACTATTTTACCAAGAAATGAAGAATGCTTCATTTAAAAAAAAAATCAATAGTAGATAAAAGAATCTTTAATCTCTTCTATGATTAAAAATAGAACCTATTTACTTATATATAACCTGGCATATTATATAAAACTACATATACTTTTTCTAACCAGTAATTTTTTTTTTATCTAAAACATACAAAATAGGTCTAAAAAAATACTATCAACATTAAGAAACCGCAATCCTCTTGGTCATTCCTTGTTCTCCTTCCTTGGTCTCTGTGCTGCCATAGTCCCCACTCCCTCCCACCTGGTGGAACAGGTGCATCCCTTCCTTCCTCTTCCAGAGTCTCCTTGGCCTTCCTGGTACCTTTCTTGACATGCTTGCTCAAAGATGTCCAGGGAGCCAGCCTATCTCCAGCCCTCAGCTCTAGTTCTGCAATTCTATTTCTAAACTGATGCAAAGCTATAGGACAGGGTTGATTATTTATTAGTCTTTAAACTCAACATTTAAAAAATAAGCTCTTCTTCCTGACTTACGTACTTTAATAAATTCATGTGCACCATTCTCTTAGGTGTGAAGGCCAAAAACCTCGGGGGGATCCCTGACTATTTCTCACCAATAGTATCTGATCAGGCACCAAGTCCTCCTGGTCTGACTCTCCAGAGCCTCCTGCATCCATCTTCTTTCTACTCCTATCGCTACTACCCAAGGTCACGATCCTAGGCTCCAGCCACACCAATTCATTCAATACACCTCTGCTAGATTAATTTCCTTGAAGTGCAGGTCTCATCATGTCACCTCCCTACAACAATATCAACAATAAAACCAAGCAAAACCCTTAAGTGAATCCACTGCTTCCCAAATGAAATCCAAGGCTGTAGCCTGGCTTCAGGTCCTGTCTGGTTTGGCTCTAAGAGCTTGTTTTCTCAGCCCGTCTCCTACTGGCGTATATATACCTATATTCCTGGGACGCTTGTTTACTTGCAGTGTCCCCTGCAGAGAAGAAAAAGCAGGGCTTACAGGCCAGTGGATGTGGTTTTGAATCCCGGTTTTGCCAGTTACAAGCAGAAGGATCTTGGTCAAGTTACTTAACCTCTCTAAGGCTCATTACCCTCATTTGTAAAAAGAGATTAAAAATACCTACCTCACACAGTTCACAGAGAAAATCCATCAAAAAATATATGCATAGTACTTAGCCAAACACTTGGCTCACAGGCCATGAATAAATGGTAGCTGAGGCTGCTAACCAACACTGGTCACTTTCTGATCTCTATACCTCCGTCCAGCTGGGATCTGTCCCGGATGTCGCTCCAGTTCTGCCTGATGGAGCCCCATCCAGCTTTTTTTAGGGGGTCTTAATTGTTCTCAGTGTTTATGTAATAGATTATTACTTCAATATCAATACTTCACAAGCAACAGGAAAGAAATTCATGTGGGTCTGAATGATCAACCTGTTAAAAAAAATAAAATCTTAAAAATAAGTCCTTAAGGGACCGATTTAAACCTAACAGTTCTCTTACCGGATTTGTAATTGTGATGATTTCTCCTTCATTAACTGTCAGTTCATTATTTCCAGGTTCAGCAGCAAAATCATACATAACCCGAGCCTATTGGAAGTAGAGAAGAAAAGAGGAAGTTACAGATGTAAACGTAACAGTCAAAAAAGAACCACCCATACCATTCACTTTGTAAGTGTGCTGGTGTGAACAACACATCATGACCGTGACTGCAGTTGTTTTGCAAGAAAGGAAGACATAGTACCAAAATGATTCATCAGCCCTATTTGTGAGGAAGAATGAAACCAATCGTGAGAGCCCTGCTCTGCTTTGGAAACAGGGAAGGTTTCTGGTAGCTGCCCACACTGCATTTAGACATCGGCCCCAAAGTACTGAAAATAAACCCATTTCATCAAGGGGAAGAGAGCATGGCCTTTCTTTTAGGAGGTAAGAAGTAGAAATACAGATACTGTTCATTCTGGGAACACACAATCTCAGGGCCTGAGGGATCTCCACGGACACATAAATATGTACCCACATCAGATTCATCATCTTCAGATTAATCCCTTGCTATGAAAACTCTCACTGTTCTTTATCTAGGATAAATTTTGAGAGTGCAGCATCCCTGGCCAACTAAACGCAGAAATGTAAGATGTGGGCAGCAAGATACAGCCATACGCTTCTACCAGAATACTTCCTACTATACGACGACTTACCTAGGGCTCTGGTATAGTGGTCGGGTAACCTGAGCAGCTGTGATTTTCACATTTCTCCTTGCAATGGAATCTGAATTTCATAGAAAACAGACTAAAGGGAAGCTGTTCTGGTTGATGTGAGGTGGGGTTGCCCTTTCAGGGTCTTCCTGAAGCGGATCCTTGAGGCACCAACCCAGAGATGTGGGTTCCTTGGAATAACTGCCAGGCACGTATTCCAAGAGAGACAACCACTGTTGTAAAAATACAAATACTTTACATATACTTTTATGATATATAATAAATATATTACATATATTTAATCCATTTCAAATTCTAAATAACTGTCTTTCATGGACTATCTTATAGAAGCAAGTCCACCTTATAAATTGGAGGCCACATGAGCCTAGCTAACATGGTTTGTTTTAAAAGTAATTGTCCTATGAGGCAAAATGAAGTCTGCCTACAGAGCTAGACAAATTAGCCTAATGGAACTGCATTCCTTTAACAAGTATTTGCTGCACACCGACCATATGGCAAGAACTGTGCTGGCCCTTTTGCTGGCCAGGGCTCTTTCTTCACACCTGCTTAATGAGTCTGAAATCCTTATAACAGGAATCAAGGATTCACCTCCTGTGATAAAAGATTAGGGGAAAAAAAATCCCCAATACTACTTTATTTTGAAATACATCAAAAATAATAAGATGAACTGATGGAGGAATATGTGATAAAGCAGGTACAGTAAGTAAAATGTTACTTATAGAATCTACAATAGATAGTGGATTTACAGTGCCCAATGGAAAATGAGTTCAACTCTTCTACATGCTTGAAATTTTTCATAATAAAATGTTGGAAGGAAACAAATGGTAGTGTACAGTCTGTCAGTCAAGAAATAGCATCAGGGATTCCGTGGTGGCGCAGTGGTTGAGAGTCCGCCTGGTGATGCAGGGGACACGGGTTCGTGCCCCGGTCTGGGAAGATCCCACATGCGCGGAGCGGCTGGGCCCGTGAGCCATGGCTGCTGAGCCTGCGCGTCCGGAGCCTGTGCTCCGCAACGGGAGAGGCCACAACAGTGAGAGGCCCGCGTACCGCAAAAAAAAAAAAAAAAAAAAAAAAGAAAGAAAGAAATAGCATTAGATCCTTTACTGCTATAGGCTGGGAGGCTGGGAAGGGGGACTGAAAGCCAGGCTCAGGGACAGTGAGAATTCTGGAAGCATTCCAGTTTTCCTTAGGTCACTACAGAGGACAACGACACCAAGCCTAGGTATGCTCATCGCACAGCTGCAAAAGTAGATAGAGTTCTGCTTGCCACGTTGGGGACTATTTTTTTTAAAACATGCCACACCCACCTCAATCCCTCGTGCAATGAGGTTAGATAGGAGATAAACGCCTGAGGAGGGAGACGGGGGTCCCCAGGCCAGGACTCACCCCCCAGGACAGCGAGCTTCCCGGGGAGGGGCGGGGCCTGGCAAGCTGAGGAGAGCCAGATGAGGCACCTGCTTTTTGTTCCTGTTCCTTAAGAATCCTGGTTAAACAACTTTTTTGATCGGGTTAAACCCAACTAACCCGCAGATAGAGAAAACTAAAGCCTCTTTTTTACTAAAGTTACAACTTGGTGAAACTGAATGTGAAACAAGCCAAAAATTAAAAAATGGAAACTCCCTTACACATTTAAGTATTACTGAACATTTACCCGTGGAAAATGTCTATAAACACTATAGGTTTATTTAACACGTTGGTTTAGGACTTTTTTTTTTTAACCTAGAGATGCTTCTTAAGAATTATAACTGAGACTAACTTTGGAGAACAAAAAGATTTAAGGGCTTCCCTGGCGGCACAGTGGATGACAGTCCGCCTGCCGATGCAGGGGACACGGGTTCGTGTCCCGGTCCGGGAAGATCCCACATGCCCCGGAGGGGCTGGGCCCGTGAGCCATGGCCGCTGAGGCTGCGCGTGCGTCCGGAGCCTGTGCTCCGCAACGGGAGAGACCACAGCAGTGAGAGGCCCGCGTACCGCAAAAAAAAAAAAAAAAGCACGTCCCCAAATGAGCGTGAATGTCAACAGGAAGGAAAAAAAAAAGGCCATTCAGCCTATAAGAGTAACTCTTCTTACAAAGTTTAGGCCAGACTGGAAACCTCCGGCACCCTCCTATTATCCACTCCTTCTCTCTCCTGTCCCTCCTTGGCTTCCAGGTCTCCTCACCTTCCTGCCTTCACCGCCACTACAGGACCCACACAGATAAAGATGCTGACCTCGACCTCAACTGCCAATCTGCCCAACTATTTTCTGATGTGGTCTTTGAAAGAAAAGGTCATTTTTCTACACCGCCTTTTCCAATGTTAGCTGTACATTAAAAAATGACTCCAAGTATATTCAAGAGCTAAATTTCCACACAGTAGATAACTTCATACCGTATACTGAATACATACCGTCAACCACAATTAATCTCTTCAAACAGCAATTTCAAAAAGTATTACAGAGGAAGCGAATGGCTGGTAGATAGCAATCCTATATATAAGTTATTTTATCTAGATATAGTAAGATAAACAGTGGATTCACAGCTTCAAACTAAGTGTTCCAGGCGCTAAGCGTTCCAGAATTCTAAGTGTGCCACACACACCTGTCTGATGTGTGCAGAATCCATCATCCTGAACGTACCTCATTCTTTCGGACCCATGCTGTAAACATCTGTTACTTTGCTCCACATCCCTTCCTTTTGGAAACTTCCTGCCTGGCTCCAAATGACTGGTGAGCATATAAGCCAAACAGGGAAAATCAGAATGTGACAGGGATGCTGGGAGAGTGGGTCTTTTTCTCTGAAAATGTTGCCGGCGGCTACAAGTCTGAAGAATGAAGTGGGGGGAATGCAGAATGGAATGAGGAAGAGAAACAGTATCCTGATGAGAGCACCTGAAGGACAAGCCCAAAGCCATTTCTCCCCTTGTGGACGGTTCACTCACAGTAACGAGTGCATCTCCTTTTGTGCTTATGAGTTCAGACTGTCAGTTGCAATCTAGAGAGTCCAGGTTGATACAAACCAATAATCCCAAACCAAAGAATTTTTTAAGAAAACATCCTAAATAAAAAAACACTGTACATAAGTTCATTGCTGTATTTCCTATTTTGCAAAACAAAACCTAAAATATACAATAATAGAGAATTAAACAGTTCCAAATAGCAAAAAAACTGGCAGCAAAAAAATTTCATATGGGGGTTAGAAGACAAGCTCCCATTCTTACACATCTGCTTCTTTCACATAAATCACAATAAATCTTGGGAAAAAGCAGTAAACCTTCAGCGATGCAGCTCTCCCATCTTTAAAGCAGAGACACTCAATCAAAAAAATGAGTAAAATACGTAAACCTTCAGAAATTCGGGGACTGAAGGATCCCTTATTAATCTGACACCCTTGAGAACTGAAGTTTTGCATGTAGGTGATATTTCTATAAAATTAATTTATCTTTTTAAATGGCAAGCTTGTTTTACTTAAAGATACTCTTGACACTTTTTATAAAATTTACATATTTAATGACTTCCTATATCTTGTCTCTACCTAATCCACAAGATCATCAGAAGAAACAGAACTCACTCTAACAGACCCTGAGAGCATTATTATACCACTGATATATGTAGATGTATTTGTCTTTTTTATAAGTGGTTAAGGCGTAAATGCTTTTCAGTTTCTATCAATCTGTGATTTCAACAGCCCTTGCTAAATCCTGGCCTGTGCTTGTTCCCTTGTTATTTTGAATCAAATAAAGAATCTTAAATTATCCCCGTAAAATTTCATCTTGTTAGATTCAGCCCATTGCTCCAACCTATTAAGAGTTTTCTGAATTCCTAAACCACCATCCAATTATCCCTTATCCTTTTCTGCTGAGTCATTAGAAAGCCTGATAAGCATGCTTTCCATAGTTTCACCTGTACCATCAGTAAACTGTTAACATATGGCACGGCTGAGGTCCAAGACCGCTGCACATGATAAAAAAACTCTTTCCAAGGAGACATGCATCAATTAATTATGTTTTGGGCATGTTGCTCTTAAAATTTCCAAGTAAGGAAATAAACTTGGTTTGTTTCCTTAAATGTTTACAAGCAATGTGCTTGATAAACTATTCAGGATTTGAGTGAAGATGATTGAGTTCTACGAAGGTTTTAACAGTTGTTCTAGTAAAAGATCTTTTCCCAGTAGAAGAATTTTCTAAAAAGAACTGGTAGCACCCATCGAGAATGGCTGAAAATTAATTTTCTTATGTAAAAATTTCAAGAATAAACTACCAGTAAAATCGATATGTTCTTTTAAAAATGTTTTTCCTAAAATGGGTTTATATCTGTCATCCTGAAATATGATGCACTTAGAGGAATGTTCTAACTGGTCAACCAGACAAGTAGCTTGAGAAACTTCCAAGGCAAACAGAAATGTAAATAGAAATTCACTGAGTGTAGGAATATGTTTCCAAGAAACATTTAGAATAATCTTAAATCTGTGTGTAACAAAGGGCAATTATACAATCGCAAGGGGGAAGAAATCCTGAATACTTACAATAAACCAATCAAATTGTACCATCCACTTCCATGTTACTCCTCCCAGCCTCTATTCCACTCATGCACAACGATTCTGGGAATACTTGGACCAAGGGCATCCTCCGAACTGAGGCCATGTTGTAACCAAGCAGCTGGAGGTTGGGATGATTTTAAGAAACTTTCTACCCAAACTCACCCAGATCAAAGCTTCTTTATGTGTTTTATATAAGAATAATCAGAAGAAAGCATTAGTTATTTGATGTGGTGGCATCAGACTGGCCATATCACACATAACATCACTATCACCAAAAATCACTAAATATATAAAACATGAACTACAGAAGAACCTTTGCAATTCCTATCACAAAGTTTTAATCTTAAAAAGCATCTAGAACTCAAGAAAAAGCTCAGCAACCCATCAGAAAAAATGGGCAGAGGGATACACAGTTCATAGAAAAATATAAATGGCCCTTACACCATTTACGTGTGAAAAAATGCTCAATTCCACACATAAAGGAAGACAAATTAATTTGGTAGGTGTAGCCACATTTCCCTCCACTGGGGACTGTACCATTTAAACCTCTGCCAGCAATATATATGAATGTAATGTTCTCCGCAGTCTCACAAACAGAATCAATTACCCAACTTTTGCATTTCTGCTCATCTTATAAGTGAGAAATTCTACTTCAATAGAGTTTTCAAGATACATTTACCCTTAGATCCAGAAGTCGCATTTTGCGAACCCACTCTCTAGCTGCACCTGTGCACGTGTGTACAAGGTTATTATTTAGTGCAATATGCAAAAGCAAGGATGATCCTGAAGGACAGTTAATAAATGAAATAAATGAAAAAGGAATAATAGAATTAGAACATCGTTTTTCAATCCTTAATAATTTAATGCATCTAAGCACAGTGCATCCAAAAGACAACCAGACACTTCTTGCCTTCTGATGGAATACAATGCCAGTCACATACTTGAAAAAAGAATTCGAATCTTATTGACCCTCTAGATCCTAGTACCAATTTACAAGACATACAAAGGAATATATTACACTCTGCAATGAGGATGCAGTAAGAAAATCCAGATGTAGGAAATCACAGAACCCATTTTCTCTAACAAACAAATCTCAAAGACAAAAACAAGCCCAGGTATGGGGGCAAAGAGGAAGGGAAGTGAGGGAACTTATAAATTGAGAGGCTTAGACAATTGATTATGACTGCTATATATACCTCATTTGGATTCTTATTTTTTTAAATCTATTTCTCTTCATCGTACTCGTTTTTTCATTTTTTAAAATTGCAATACAGTTGATTTACAATGTTTCAGGTGTACAGCAAAGTGATTCAGTTATATAGAGATTCTTTTTCATATTATTTTCCATTATAGGTTATTACAAGATGTTAAATATAGTACCTTATGTTATACAGTGGGTCCTGTTGTTTATTTTATAGGTGGTGTTGTGTATCTGTTGATCCTAAATTCCTAGTTTGTCCCTCCCCACCTTATTTGGATTCTAAGTCCAACAAAATGCAAAAAAGATGATAATATTTGAGACAATTGAAAATTTGAACACTTAAGGGCTCTGAGATATTTTAAAGTAGTCAATTTTCAAGTATCAAAATAGTATTGTGGTTATATTTTTAAAGGACTTCCCATCTTTAGAGATACCCATTAAAATATTTACAGATGAAGTGATAAAGTATCTGGCATTTCTTCAAACGTAATGCAAGAGCAAAGGAAGCTGATGGGGTGTAGACAAAACCAGGTGAGTCAACAGTTGCCAAAGCTGGGGGATGGGTACAGAGGCTTCATTATACTACTATCCTACTTTTGAGTATGTTTGACTTTCTCCATAATAAAAAGGATTTTAAGGAAACTATAAAAAGAACCAAAGGAAATCTTAAGTGAGTTTTTAAAATAATCTTGCAGTGGAGGAGGACTTTAAGTACAGAACAAAATCCTGAAGTCCTTAAAAGAGAGAGATGGAGAAACTCCTCTTCTCCCAAAATAACACATACCTGCCTTGCCCGGCAAGAGCCATTGTGAACAAGATAAAAAACAAATGACAAACCAGGAAAAATATTTACAGTTTTTATCACAGACTAAAGGTTGGTTCTCCTACTCTATGAAGGGTAACCACAAATCAGTGAGAAATAAAAGGCTCTTAAAAATGTAAAACCTCTCTTATAAAACAAATATTTCCCATCTATCGATTGGCAAAAAACCAAAACTCTGATCTCAACACTGAGTGGGTGAGGGGGCAGGTGCAGGGAAACAGGAATTCTTACGTAGTGCTGATGGCAGTGAGAGGCAGCCTGGTAACGCCTATCAAAATCACAAACATGCAAACTCTCTTCCTCAGAGACTCTACCTCCAGGAATTCCTCCTCTAGAAATACCCATTTGCAAAAGGTTATTCACTGCAGCACTGTTTACAAGAGCAAAGGACCAGGCCCAGCCTGAAAGGTAGGGACTGGTTAGTCAAGTAGAGCACCTCCATGGAATGGAATACCATGTACTCCAACAAAAAAGAAGAAGGGTTTGCTTATTTTTCACATGTGGAATCATCTCTAATGTACATATATTAAGTGAGAAAATAAAGCAAGGTATAACCATTGTGTTAAAAAAAAAAAGGAAGAAAATGTACCTGCTTGTGTATGTATAGGATATCTCTGTAAGGATATAGAAGAAATTGATAACACTGCCTCCGAGAAGACAGCTGGCTGAGGGAAGAGAGGAACAGGAGAGGAATTTTCAGTGTTATCCTTTTCATATCAATACCTTTTTAAGTGTGTGTGTTTTCTTAACATGAACTTATTGTTTAGTCAAAAAATAATTAAAAGCACTGCCTTGTATCTTTACCCAGGAAGCTCATAATCTTGTTGAAAATACCACACTCTATTTGAGAATGTTTCCCCAGTTACAACAGAACACAAAATGCTCCAGAGTTTAACTCAAAAAAAGGCAATTTGAGGGCTCCCCTGGTGGCGCAGTGGTTGAGAGTCCACCTGCCAATGCAGGGGACACGGGTTCGTGCCCCGGTCCAGGAGGATCCCACATGCCGCGGAGCGGCTGGGCCCGTGAGCCATGGCCGCATCCGGAGCCTGTGCTCCGCAACGGGAGAGGCCACAACAGTGAGAGGCCCGCGTACCGCAAAAAAAAAAAAAAAAAAAAAAAGGCAATCCGAATCTGTATTAAAATCTACACATTTCTGGAGTTCTCATTCTGAGTACTGTTATTTCACTATATATATAGATACACACCCACACACACTCACAGGCACTTTTACAACAATAAAAAAATATAATGAAGTTAAAAAAGGAAAAGTTAGAAAATATTCCTCTTCTCCCCAAAGGGCACAAGTGCTAATAGATTTGAAAGTATCCTTCAAAGTGTTCTGCATTTGACATGTGCATTTGCACACACACACACACACACACACGCACACACAGAACCCATCAGAACCACAGTACACGTAAGCCTCTATATTTCACGTTCGCCTCTACATTTCATGTTTTATTCAATCTTAGGATTCTTCATATCAGCACATCTACCTTGTTCTTTTTTTTTGTTTTAATTTATTCTTTGGCTGCATTGGGTCTTCGTTGCTGCGCGTGGGCTTTCTCTAGTTGCGGCAAGCGGGGGCTACTCTTTGTTGCAGTGCACAGGCTTCTCATTGTGATGAGTTGTTGCGGAGCACGGGCTCTAGGCGCATGGGCTTCAGCAGTTGTGGCACGAGGGCTCAGCAGTTGTGGCTCACGGGCTCTAGAGTGCAGGCTCAGTACTTGTGGCACGCGGGCTTAGCTGCTCCGCAGCATGTGGGATCTTCCCGAACTAGGGATCGAACCCGTGTCCCCTGCATTGGCAGGCGGATTCTTAACCACTGCGCCACCAAGGAAGTCCCCTACCTTGCTCTTTATCACAGCTGCAAGGTTACCAATCTACTACTCAACCTCCAGGGCAAAGCACAGGAAAACCTACTTAGCTGTGGTTAAGAAAATAACCTCACCCCCACTCCAAATTAAAATAGCTTTACTGTTTTTCCTGATTATAAAATGACATGTGCATTGTAGAAAAAAAGGTAAAAGTTTAACAGCAAACAGTACCCCAAATCCCAAACCTCAGAGACAACAGGTAGGAAACATAAACATTCCTAGGAACTGTGTCTGTCCCTGCCATCCCTGCCGCCCAGCACTGTGTGTTGACAATGTTTTTCATTTCTCCCCCAAAAGAGGGATGAAATGTAATTATTGGCAACACAGCGATTATGAGCTGGCTCTGGAGCCAGGCCACGCAGGTTCAACTCCCCACTGTACCGTTTTACCAGCCTTATAAACTTGGCTCAATTTCTTCAAGTCTCTGTCTCAGATTCCTCAAGAATATGATGAGGCCAACAGCATGTGCCTTGTGACACAAGGGCTCAATTAATGTTAGCTATCATGACCTTTGGCTTTTTTGAACATTATATATACATTCTGCATGTGCTAAAAATTGTTGCCTAACTGTGTCTTCTTTCCAGCCCACCATGGGTTCTAGAACTGGCCTGAAAGCTCAAAGGAAAGAGCTGACTGTCGGGTTCCTTTTTCCCACAAAAGGCGGTTCTGGAGTCTGTTATTGCACCAGATTATATGAGAACCAGACCCACCTGAGGGGGGTCAACCAGAAACAGCACCCCCCCCCATGTATAATTTGTGTATGAAGGTAGGGGTGATCCAGCAATGCTGACGGTGGTCCACGAGGAATCCCTCAACCCCGAGCATTTGAAAAAATATTAGAATAATGAAATTCAATCAGGAGACCAATTTTAAAATAAAGTGGCAAAAATCAATAGTTTCTCTCTAAATAATAACTTGATTTTAAAAAACATATATATAAAAATATATAAATAATTGGGGGTTATTCCCAAGAGCAACCACAACAAAAAAATACAAAGCAGAAGCGATAACCAAAAGCATGAAGAACCTTAGCAAAGAAAATCTTATCAATAAATCACACCGTGTTCCTGAGAACAAAGGTAAAAACACCATAAAGATGTCTGTCTATAAATATAATGCTGTTTCATCTAAAAATCCCAAGGGGATTTTTTTTCTGAGAAATTGCGAATGAACTTGTCCCAAATGTATTCTGCTCACTTAAAAAAGGGTACCTGAAACATACCATGACTTGAAAAACAAAGAATGACAAAACCTCATTTTCTGCACTTTAAGGCCACAAACAAAAATCAATAGCCAGAGACCGTATGTTAAAGATTTTAAACTTTTTTTTTTTTTTTTTTTTTTGGCGGTACGCGGGCCTCTCACTGTTGTGGCCTCTCCCGTTGCGGAGCACAGGCTCCGGATGCGCAGGCTCAGCGGCCATGGCTCACGGGCCCAGCCGCTCCGCGACATGTGGGATCCTCCTGGACCGGGGCACGAACCCGTGTCCCCTGCATCGGCAGGCGGACTCTCAACCACTGCGCCACCAGGGGAGCCCAGATTTTTAACATTTTCATCCAGCTCTTTAATACAAACTCAGCATAGTTTCCAAAATGGCACAAAGTACCTTACTTATTTTCCTCATTAGGTTGAAAGATTAAACTGTCCCATAAAACAAATTCCTGCTTTAGCTATTAGTCTCCTTTCTCTTATGCTAGTGATCACCAGCAAGTACTACTTAGCCCTTTACTACACTGATTACTTTGTACTGAATATTCCAACAATCCCATTTAGAAAAAAATACACTATCTCATAAAAGTTAAGAGAAATAAGTCCCCACAAAGGAATCTATCAAAATATTCTATTATACTCAGTGCTTCAAATGCCTTACGTGGACTGAAATTTCCCCTAAATCCATATTTTTCAAACAACACCGAGTCTCAGAAAGCTCGCTTGTGTGCCGGGGAAAGCACAGGAAGGGGATCCACGCTACAGTGCAGTCTTTACTGCTATCTGGAGACCCTGTGGATAAACTGTGAAACACTGAACATATGCGAAATGGCAAAAAAATAAACTTGTGCCCTAGAACTTCATCATTTTCCTTGTGCAACCTGAATCAACCGAGGGCCTTTTAGGATAAAACTATTAAAAGGAGGGGTTAAAAAGGCTATAGTACAGACCAACTAAAATAAAAAGAGAAGAGAAAAACTAGAACATAAAATGAATAAGTGATATATCAAAATCTAGTAGTGAAGCAACTAATCAAGGGAACTCCCTGGCGGTCCAGTGGTTAGGACTCCATGCTTTCACTGCCAAGGGCCCAGGCTCAAGCCCTGGTCAGGGAGCTAAGATCCCACAAGCCTCACAGCACAGCCAAAACAACAAAGAAAACAACAAATTAAAATCAAAGAGCAAAAGCCACAATGGGGTAAGTGGTATTAGACTTGCTCGGTTACCTCATACAGACAAAAACCTCCAGGAAACTGGGAAAAATACACAAAATAACAGGTTCCAGATACCGGGCAAAAGGGCCGCACGGGAGAGGGAATGCTGAGAGAAGGGGAGCATGAGATGAGCCCCATGAAGGCTCCAGCTTTCTGCTTGGTGGCACTCTCTGACACACATGCTGGGAGAAGCAGGGAGCTCCAAGCAGAAAGCATAGGTCCTGCTAAGTGGAAGAGACAGAGACCAGAATTCCAGGAGGCTAAGGCAGCTGAAACCTGAGGACAAACTACCAGAAAGGAGCTACTCAGAGAAAAAGCTCTAGAAACCTGCACAAAGGTCTCCTTGAGTCTGCTGACAAACACTCAACTGCACACAGCTGGACAAACTGCTTTAAGGCTGAGCAAAGAACAACTCCAGGGGAGCTGCAGGCTGAAAAAATTCTCAGAGGTCAGGCAGAACTGCAAGACACTAGAGCTCTGACTGGCCAGAGTGGGGAAATTCCACTGAATACACCCAAAGCACTCAAGGCAGAGACCCCATTCAGGCTGGGGTAGGGCGAAATATACCTCAGGGTAAGGCTACTCGGGACCCATCCTAACAAAACTTAAAAGTAAGCCTTGAAAGAATCGAACTGATTCAAAGGTAACTTAATTGCCTACCAAGACACACTTTAACACCCTTTAAAGGGAGACAGCAAAATCCAGACACTCAGCAACATGCCAACACAATGTCTAGTATCAACAAGAAATGAATAGACAAGCCAATAAACAGAAAAATGTAACGCAGGACAAAAGCATCAGTCAATAGAAACAAACCAAGAAATGACAGACTTAAGAAAACCAGCAGACACTTCAGAATAACTATGATAAATATATTCAGGGCCTTAAAGGAACACATGATCATAATAAGGAGAAAAATGCATGTTATAAAAAAGAACCAAATGGAATGACCAGAATTGTAAACTATAGTTTCTCAAATGAAAGAATTTTACTGGATGGGCTTAAAAGATGATTAGATACTCCATAAGAAATGATCAGTGAACTTCAACAGCAGTTGAAACTATTAGCAGAAAGAAAAGAGGATAAAAACCTGGGCAGTGGCCTGTGAGACAACAGAAAGCAGTCTAACATACATGCAACTGCGATGCCAGAGGGGTGGCGAGGCAGAACAGAAGGAAGAAGTACAATGGCAGAACGTTTTCAGTTTCATGAGAACACAACCCACAGACCCAAGAAGCTGAATAAATCCCACAAAACCCAACAAAAAACGACGCAAAGAGATCTAATGAAATTGCAGAACATCAGTGATCAAGAGAAATATCTTAAAAACAGCCAAAGGTGGGGGCGGGAGCTGGCTACATGAACAAAGAATGACTGCAGACTTCTCATCAGAAACAATACAGACAAAATCCACCTTTAAAGTGGTGAAAAACAGCAAAGATATCAACCTAGAATTCTACATCCATCAAAAACATCCTTCAAAACTAAAGGTGACAGAAAGACATTTTCAGACAAACAGAAGCTGAGAGAATCTGTCACCAGCAAACGGACACTACCAGAAATGTTAAAGGAAGCTCTTTAACCAGAAGGAAAATTACACTAGATAAAAACCTGAATCTACACGAAAGAAAGAAGAGCATCAGAAATGAAAGTACGTGGGCCATATAAAAAAAAATGCTTGTTGTTTAATTTCCCTAAAAGATAACTGACTTTAAAAGGATACCTGACTTTTGAAACAAGAATAACAACAGTGTACTGTGGGGTTTATAATATTGAGAAATAAAATGCACAACAAAAAAACAGCACAAAGGACAGGAAAGAGATATATATACTGTTACAGAGTTCTTATATGCAAAGTGCTGTAATGTTATTTGAAGTCAGAATGTGTTAAGATAACCAGTTCATTCGATGAACCTCAGGGCACTCATAGGAAGGAAGGAAGGGAGGGAGGGAGGGAGGGAGGGAGGGAGGGAGACAGGGAGGGAGGGAGGGAGGGAGAGAGAGGGGGAGGGAGGGAGGGAGGGAGGGCGGGAGAGAGGGAGGGAGGGAGGGCGGGGGGAGGGAGGGAGGGAGGGAGACAGGGAGGGAGGGCGGGAGGGAGACAGGGAGGGAGGGCGGGAGGGAGGGAGGGAGGGAGGGAGGGAGTGAGAGAGAGAGGGAGGGAGGGAGACAGGGAGGGAGGGCGGGAGGGAGGGAGGGAGGGAGAGAGAGAGGGAGGGAGGGAGGGAGGGAGGGAGGGAGGGAGACAGGGAGGGAGGGAGGGAGGGAGAGAGAGGGGGAGGGAGGGAGGGAGGGAGGGAGGGAGGGAGGGAGGGAGGGAGGGGGGAGGGAGGGAGGGAGGGCGGGAGAGAGGGAGGGAGGGAGGGAGAGAGAGAGGGAGGGAGGGAGGGAGGGAGGGAGGGAGAGAGAGGGAGGGAGGGAGGGGGAGGGAGGGAGGGAGGGAGGGAAGAAACATGTATGTGTAAGCCAATGGTGACGACAAAAAGGAATACTATTAACTAATCTAAAAGAAGGCGAGAAAAAAAAGGAACAAAGAATAAATGGGGCAAATAAATAAAAAACAAACAGCAAGAGGGTACACTTGAACAAAATCAAATCAACAGTTATATTAAACGTAGTCTGAACACTCGAATTAGAAGAGAGATTGTCAACTTGATAAAAAACAAGACCCTGCCTACATGTTATCTGTGAGAAATGCACTTTAAGTATAAGGAGATAGAAGACTTAAAAGTAAAGGAATGAAAGGCGAGAACAGATGGCAGTACTATTGCTGGGGCTCTAGCTCACATTAGGATACAGGATGGGGCAGCAGAAGGAAGTGGAGGCAGACTTTCCACCAGGACTGAACCACCAGCTGGCAGGGTGACTGCATCAAATACATGCCTAATAGTAGAACCAAGATTCAGGATGTCTGAACGCCTGCACAGTTGACTCTGGATGTGCGTGGAAGAAGCAGGCAGGTAGGTGTCACTACAAAACTACCCCACATGAGAGACAGGAAAGGGTGAGCAGTGAAGATGGAAGAAGGACACTGGAGCCCTTTTTTTCTGAAGATAAGTTGGCCTTTTTCTGGGACCAGTTAACAAAATATATACACTTCAGGAAGTAGACAAAAATTTCATAATAGATAGTGGGCAAAACTTCAATGTCAGAAAAAAATGGTACACCAGGTATTGGATATCCTCTCCAGCTTCAAATGCCTCAAACACTGAGCAAAATCTATGAAACAACAGTTTTCAGGCAATGGACAACAGGCAGCACAGGACAGCGATCCCTGAGAGATGGGGGAAAACCAGGCGAGCCCAAGAACTGCCACCGCTTCCCGGAAGCTCAGGGAAGGGAAACCCAGGCAAAGGCTGTCAACCTCGGCACTGCGGACGCAAAGATGGGAGTGAGGGGAGGCCCAAGAGGTGAGTGCTCACAAGGTAAGAGTGTGGGAGAGGAAAGAGCTGCACAGACACTGTTCTGGGGATCTGCAGAGGGACCCTCCCTCAGAGTCTCCAACTGAGAACTGATCAGCACATGCAGCAAATAAACTGCCCAAGGAAGAACCACCAGAAGGAGCAGGTAGGACAACCTCCACGAGTGTAATTAAGAAATGTCTGGGATAACATTAGCATTTTGCAAAACAGAGTTTAGTTTATGAATTCAAGAGATTTATGATTGCCTGTAAAATAGTAAGTTTATGTTATATATATTTTACCATAATTTTTAAAGGTCCATACAAATAAATAGTACAATTGTGGAAAAGGAATAATAATGGTACGCTAACTGCACTGGCTTCCTTCTACGGAATTAGCCTTCTGTGGCTGATGGTACACCCAAACACATTCACAGCCACCAGCAGCTAGCAGTAATACGGGTTGAAAAGTCAAAGAAACAAAGAGATGATCTCAAAAGTGCTCTGCCAGAAGCCTTAGACAAAGTAAAATACTTTAAATATAGACGCCAAGCACACAGAGCAGATGTGATGAGCTTCACGCTGTAAAACCACTTGAAATCTGTTGCTTTAGGGCGCTTTTGGGAGTTACATGTAAGCACATGACCTTGGCTCTAACTTCAAAAGACAAAATAGGAACTTCCCTAGCGGTCCAGTGGTTAGGACTCCAAGCTCTCACTGCTGAGGGCGAGGGTCCAATCCCTGGTCGGGGAACTAAGATCCCGCAAGCTTCAGTGTGGCCAAAACAAAAACAAAACAAAAAAAAGAGAAAGAAAGGAGAGAGGCCAGGAGAAAACTCCCTCAGCGAACTACAAAGATAACCACACCCTACACTGTATACTGGGAGGCTCTCAGCCAGATACACTTTCTAACTACTCCATGATTTTAAACTTCTCTGCTCTTTCCTTCCCATTAGCATTTAAACCACTCATGTCCATCACATCTTTAAAAAGAAAAAATTCCTACCTCAACCCCAAATATTCCTTTGACCAATGCCTTCTCTTAACATCTCTAAGAAATTTGAATTTTTTTATTACTTCAATTTATTTTATTTTTTATTGACATATAGTTGATTTACAATGTTAATTTCTGCTGTACAGAAAAATTCAGTTATACATGATTCAGTTATACATATATATAATTTTTTAATATTCTTTTCCATTATGGCTTATCACAGGATATTGGATATAGTTCCCTGTGCTCTACAGTAGGACCTTGTCGTTTATCCATCCTGTATGTAATAGTTTGCATCTGCTAACCCCAAACTCCCAATCCATCCCTCTCCTACCCCTCCACCCCCTTGGCAACTGCAAGTCTGTTCTCTCTGTGAGGCTGTTTCTGTTTTGTAGATAAGTTCATTTGTGTCTTATTTTAGATTCCACATATAAGTGATAGCATATGGTCTTTGTCTTTCTCTTCCTGACTGACTTCACTTAGTATGATCATCTCTATCCCGACCATTCATGTTGCTGTAATTGGCATTCTTTCTTTTTCATGGCTGAGTAGTATTCCATTGTATGTATGTACCACATCTTCTTTATCCATTCAAAAGAAATTTCAATGTTAAGAAGTGCTGTCCGCATTCACTGTGTCGACCTCATCTGCTACTCACTCTTCACCCCACAGTAGCTGAGCTTCGCCCGCGTTACCCCGCTGGAATGGCTCTGTCGAGGCCACTAGCAACCCTCCTGTGGGGGCCAACCCAGTGGACCTATGTGGCCCTCAGCTCACTCCACCTCCTGGCTGCAAAGGACACCGCCATCCACTTCTTGTTGAAACACTCTTCCCTTTGTTTGGCCACACGTGACCTCTTCTGGTTTTCTGCCTTCTCTCCTTTCTCAGGCTTCTTTTTGGAGACAGGTCACCCTATAAAAGTTTATGTTCCCCAGGATCCTGTGCTCTTCTTACCGGACACACTCTTCCTGCATGATATTCACCCTGACAACTTCCACTTGCCATCTTTACACTGATGAATCCCAGACCTGTACATGCCTTCCCTCTTTCTTCACCTGATCAAATCCTATTCATGTTTCATGCCCCTTAATTCACTTAGATTTCACTTGTGGGAAACATTCTGTGACCTCCGACATCTGCTGTGGATCTCTCCTACAGCCTGCCTTTGGGCCTACGTCATACTTCCCCGTGATTGTATTTACACGGTGTTATTTTTGCTTGTTTACCTGTGGTGCATTCTCTACTAAACTGTAAGTTCCTTCTCTATCGTGTTCAGCACAGTGCCTGACACAGCAATCACTCAAATGCATATTTGTTAAATGAATGAATTATTAATCCATCTACCACATAGTATGGTATCTACTACCTACTAGGTGTCTGATGTTCAAGTTAATGAATTCAATGCCATTTCCAAATAAATCTCATCTCACTATTTCAGTTTTGAGATTATAGAAATCATAGTTTTCTTGGGATGAAAAACTTCATTTAGTCTAGGTTTACCGCCCCAGCTTAAGAACCAAAAACTATTTAACAGACAATCATACATCTCTTAAGTTTATAAACTAAACTCTGTTTTGCAAAATGCCAATGCTTATCCTGAACGTTTCTTAATTATACTTTTCCTAAATCTCTACCATGACTTTGGGGAAGAATTTCCCTCCAGCATCCTAGGTTTTTCTGCTTAAAGCCATCAGAGGCCATGTTTAGAGTCTGCACTCTCCTGGGACGCTCTGTGGTCGCTAAAGCTGATGGCCGGATACCAGACCGAAGCTAGGGGGCAGGTACGCATTCATTTTGTCAACAGATATGTAACAGGCAGTTACTACCACCGGGCTCCGTCCTAGGTGGACACAGTGGTGAAAAGCCTAAAGGCACCTACCTTCCCTCAGAAGTGTTTGTTTTAGGAGGAGGAGACAGCCACTCAACACACAAGGTACTTGCAGGTGGTGGCAGGTGCTGGTAAAGAGCTTAGTCAGGTGATGTGATAGAGTAACGGGCTGGTGGAGGTTACTTTAAATGAGGTTGCTGGGGAAGGTCACCTTGAGGAGGCGTCATGTGACCTGAGACCTACGAATGAGGGTGCCAGCTGGTGAAGAACAGGGACCGCGGGAGGACGCAAGGCCAGGTACGATGGGAGGAGCAGCAAGTGCAAAGGCCCCGAGGAAGCACCATGCAAAGCCAAGGGTAAAAATACAAATCAGAGGTCAAATAATACAAAGGTACATTTACAGAGAGTTTTAAAAATTAACGCTTTGTTTTTAGCAGGGCTTCTCTGCTGTGTCTACGTAAATAAACTAGCATTCAGGAGGAAAAAAAAGTATATAATTTATATAAACTATGAATAAAATATACTGAAAAAGAGTTATAGGAATTAAGCACTACTAAAACCAGAGCAGAAGCCGTGTAGTATTATGTAGGCTTCCCTCCTTCTCCCTGGGCCCTTGGTACAAATGACTAATCCATCAGCACTGTCTGTACAGGGCCTCAGTCCCTCCCAGCAATGTCCTCCTAGCAGCTTCTGCTTGCCATCTCTGTCCTAAAAGTTCAATAATCAAAATGGAAAAAATTTAAAAAAAATTTTTAAGTTAGAAAACTCCTGAAGACTGTATGCCTCGTGGTCCTTCTTTTATAAGTATGATACATTTTCCTGGTTTCAAAAAGATTACCCTGAAAGTATAATTCATTAAGAAAAGTCTTTTCTTAATGACTCAGAGTCTCCGTCCTAACCATGTATTATTGGATAAGACAGAAGACACTGGATACTTATTTTCTAGTTCTAGGTCTCACCTTTCACACATGAAAAATGACAGGATAACCTGCAAGTCCCTTTGGGCCTATTTAAAGAATTTAAATTAACTATCTTAATCTATTTAAAGGACACTACTATACTTAAGTGAAATGTACATATCTTTAAAATTAAACTCCTCAAAATGATGTTTCCTCTTAAAGTCATCTACATAAACACACATACAACTGGGTTACAGGAGGAACATGGGTGTCTGCTTTTAACTGACACTTGGATGAAGGCCAGTACTCTTAACTATGATTTATTTTCATCAGTGGTTCCTCTTCAGGGCAATTTCTCTTCTAAATTCATACAGCTAATATACAACTCACCACAGAATTACAGCTGGTTTTCATGGGATCACAAGTGTAAAGTTAAAGATATGGTAAAGTAAGACTGCCAAGGAGAATTAAGTTAGGGAGATACAATGTAATTTGAAGAGCTGACAGTGTTTATCACACCAAAAAACAGAAGAATGAATCATACTTAGTCAAATGAAGAGATTTAAACTAATCAGCGACCAAGAGATGGGAAAAATGCAGAACAAGGGAGTCATCACATGCGAAAACGGAGAAGCCAGAAACCTTCTAACCAGACACCTTCTATGACACAGGAAATGTACCTCCAACCAGGTTTTTGCTAGCATCCTCTTTTCTCTTTCTAGGTGGTCCTTCCTGCAACCTAAAAAACACTACAAAAAGAGAAAAACAGGCAGATGAGAAAGGTGAGGTGGGACTAACTGTTTCGAGGCAGGAGGTACTTCACATATGTCCTTCCTTAATCTTCAAAGCAACCCTCAATGGTGGTATCACTCAGTTCTGCAGGAGAAACAGCAGCTCATACCAATTACATACATCAAGTAACCTGTCTTGAGGTAGAACGTCCGACAAATGGGAGAACTGGAGTTTTAACCCAGCACTCTGCCCTGCGCTTTCTGTGATGTCAGTTGCCCTGGAGTAGGTCGGATCCGCCCCTTAACTGATCTTCCTGCCACAGTCTTTCCTCTCTGCCAGTCAATCCTGCCCACCGCTGTCAGAGGCTCTCTCGATAAAACTGGCATCACATCACGTATCAAGAAGTCCCAATGATTTCCTGTTCCCTAGGATCAAGTTCAGGTCCATCTACCTGGCATTCACCATCCTCCATAATCTAACTCCACCCTAAAAAGCTAACCCTGTCTCCCACTCTGCAACACCAGACCCGTGCCAGCCCACTCTCTTCTCCCACCCAGTAAGACGCCACTGGAATCAGCACGGTGGAATGCTCGCAACATTCACGCCCTCCGCTTCCCTCTTCACTGGGGGGTTAAAAAACCCCCTTTTGGGCTTCGCTGGTGGCGCAGTGGTTGAGAGTCCGCCTGCCGATGCAGGGGACACGGGTTCGTGCCCCGGTCCGGGAAGATCCCACGTGCCACGGAGCGGCAGGGCCCGTGAGCCATGGCCGCTGAGCCTGTGCGTCCGGAGCCCTGTGCTCCGCAACGGGAGAGGCCACAACGGTGAGAGGCCCGCGTACCGCAATAAAACAAAACAAAACAAAACAAACCCCTTTTGTTCAGGTTTTCATCCCTCCCTCTTGTGAGTCAGGTAAGGTAACCCTATGTCTAGCTCTAGGGACTGATCTAGGCCTGATTAGCTGAAGCCAGTGTTTCTCCACAGTGGTGCAGTTAGCACTGGGGCAAGGGGAGGACAATTCTTCACATTGGGACTATCCTGCAAGTCATAAAAAGTTTAATATCCCTGCAAGGGATAAGATAGGCTCTGGCATAATTACAGATGAGGAACCATAGCCCGGAATGGTTAATTTGCTTACGGTCACAGAGCCAGAAAATAGCAGAGCTGGGACTGCAACCCAGCACTGTCCTTTCCAGTACACCCTGCAGGTTCCCAGCTCTTACTCAAAAAATCATCTACTGAATATCCACTACCAATCACTCCATGAGGATATGAAAACAAGCAAGGAAGAGCCACTGCCCTCAAAGGCTCGTCAGAAAGAGCAACAGTTACAACAGCAGCAGTGTGAGACAGAGGACGCACAGGTAGGACAGAAGCACAGCGGGCAGAGAACTCAGCTGTGGGCAGGGCAGGAGGTGTCGGCGGGGAGGCACAGATCCGAGAAAGCCAGGGAGAGGGTGTTCTGAGCCTTAAATGATTTGGCCAATACCTTTTCTTTTCCCATTGAGTATGTACACTTGTTTTTTAAAATACTAAAACCACGAGGGCCTCAAGAATAGAAGCTACGTTTGTCTTTACTTCTTTTACAGCCTCTATGGTAAACCTAGTTACTTCAGTTGCAAATTATAATAAGCACTGAACATCGGCTAAATTGAAATGCAGAGAAAGATCACGTCCCATTACCACCAGCAGAATATATTGGTTCCGAAGCATTAAGTCTTCCCTTAATCTAATCCCTTAGATTAGATTCCCTTCATCTAATCCCTAATCCCTTAGAAGGAAAGATTAACAAAGAAACTGTAACTTGTAAGTTCTCCATTCTTGTAAGATCCTCTAAATTTAAAGAGTTATGATACCATTTTCTTTTGTAAAATAGAAACTGGCACATTACTTCAGTAAACTACATTTTGTTATTTTTTTAGATAATTGTCTAATATCCATATTCACTGAAAATGTTACAAAAGTACTTCTGATAATTGTTTAAATCGTGATATGGCACTAGGATACTGATTTACTAAAGGCAGCTGACCAAGTTAAAATAGTAAGGAACAAATACTGAATTCATCACCCACCATCAATTCTCCTCAAAGCCAGATGGGTCCATGAGAACCATACTCTAACCTAAGCAATCCCAGGTAACCAGCCACAAATATCAACAATCTGACTTATTAATAGGAGAGTATCATGCAGCCTGTATTCCACACAACCCATGTGCCAGGTTTACTGACACGCTCTGTGCTCTGTATAAAACATGTGTCATGCTGAATGAACTCTTGCACTTAGCAGGCTACTCCCTAATATACAGGGGCAGTTCTGATCCCACCAGTTGCAGCTGTACTTAACTGCTGTAGCCAAGCAACTGAATTATTACATAAGCCAATGAAACAAGAGTGTGAAAAAAGAGTAATTATTTCTAAGAAAACTAAATTGAATGTTTTGAGGAGCCTTGATAAAAAAATAAGTTGCTAGAAAGCTTACTGTCAAAGTAGGCGCAGCTGAGGCAACAGTTGAGACAAATGGGAAACAACAGGTTTTTTAAATCTAAGATTTTGTATTCACAGGTACTTTGAAATTGTTTTTAAATTGTTTAAACTCTTTAAAAGAAATGGAAACCACAGACAATGCATTACAGTATACAAGATGGACCACTCTGAACTAGGTACATACTCGAAGAAAAGACCTTGGCTTCCTATCAAAGGATTGATAAATAAATGTACATTTACATATTTTAAGTTAAAATAAGATGGTTAGTATTTCCTTTTCAATCTTCATTTTCATCAACTTTTTAACCAACTACAGGTACCATCTGGAGGCTAAAGGCCAGGTATGTCCTTCCCACTTCTAATAAATGCGTACGTAACCCCATTCTTCTCAGCACTAGTTCTAAGCGTCCTCCAATTGCCCACACCAACCACACTGCACAGACAGGCTTCAGAAGGGCCTTGTCTGCTGAGGATTTTGGTTAAGTGTGTAGTTGGCAAGAGGAAAGCAACACATACCCTAAAACCTTTAGGTACGTTAGCTGTAGTCGTACTACCTATGGCAAGATTCGTCTTACATCAACACTGGCAGATTCATACAAATGCCAATTATTAACAGTTTTAAACATCATCAACTAAGCATCTAACTAAACGAGATGGCACTGTCTTTACCTTAATGCATATCAAGCCACATAAATACAGCAAACTATTAATTTATGAAAATGTTTACACTGCATACCATCAGACTGGATATTTCAAGATATTAAAGATTTATTCTGAATTTTTAAGTAGGATAACAGGAATTGTTATGTATTGGTATTTTAAAAATCTTGTTTTTGGAGATATACACTGAAATGTTTATCATGAAACAATATGTCTGGAAGGGGAAAATGGGGGAGGAAGGTTAGAGGAAACAAAATTGGCCAGGAGCTGGTAATTGCTGAGGCTGGTGATGGGTACATAGGGGGTTTACTGTACTATTCTTCTTTTGTCTATGTTGGAATTTTTATAAATAAAAGTTAAAATAAAAAATATTGAATTATGCCAAGCTATCCAGATACTATCTTTAAACCTCCCAGACATGGAGTTTTTAAGCCCAAATAATATGAAATTTCATTAATATATTTCATACCAAAAAAAATCACAAAAAACAGAAACACTTAACGGAACCAGGAAAAGAATAAAGATTCACTGAATCTCGAAATCCTAGGCCAGGACGATGCCGTTTCTTCTAAGCCCATGAGAACATTCTGACCCAATTCTCAGTGTACCAGTTGCTTTCTTACACTATTGTTCTCAAAATTGCTGAGGCTTCGCAAAGTTTACATAAGAAACTGCTTTAGCAAGCAGTGATTCCAGTTAGAAAAGGAAGGAAGGGCTTCCCTGGTGGCGCAGTGGTTGAGAGTCCGCCTGCAGATGCAGGGGATGCGGGTTCGTGCCCCGGTCCGGGAAGATCCCACATGCTGCGGCGCGGCTGAGCCCGTGAGCCATGGCCGCTGAGGCTACACGTCCGGAGCCTGTGCTCCGCAATGGGAGAGGCCACAACAGTGAGAGGCCCGCGTACCGCAAAAAAAAAAAAGGAATGAAGTTGGCTGTAATTGGTTATGAATATTTTTATACCTGCTTAAAATCTGCCAGTCTGGAACTATTTTACTTAGTCTCTGGGTGAACACCGGTCAAGTCAACAGGATGGTGAAAGCCAAACGAACTGCTTTATAGGCCAAAGGGGCAAATGGTCTGATAGGCGTATGTATTTAATTTCAGTATAACCAGGAGACAAGATAGAATTGAAAATTCAGTATGTTAGAGATGCCCTAAATTTTATTTAAAAATTATTTTCAAATGACTGGATTGGGATATTCATATACGTACATATTTATATATACATATATAAAAGGATAATCTACTGATCCTTTTGTGCACTGATTGGCTTAAGTGGAGCACAGGATTTTCCTAGCATGATTTTAATTAGATAAAAATCAATTAAGTTTCAAGAAGGGATCAAATAAGACTTCAGTCCAATGTAAAAGTGAATAGAGCATTAACTCCCTACAGTTAGCTTTGGCTTAATAAAGGTAAGCTCAACTCAAAAAGAAAAGAAAAGAAAAGAAACAAAAGAAAGGAAGAAAGAGAGAGAGAAAGGAAAGAAAAAAGTCAGTTGCTCTTGGTGTGTTGGAAACCCTCCAGTGGTCTCACATCTCGGAATAAACGCCAAAGCCCTCCTCATCAGGCACACTCTGTGAGTGTGGACCTGAGGGTCCTCGCTACTCCCACAGCTCAGCTGGCCTCCATGACCTCACTGACCTCCAGGCACACTCTCCCTGAGGGCACTGCTCTTTCCTCAGAGGTGCAACTTACCAACCTTCCCTCAGGTCTGCACTTGAGGGTCACCTTCTCAGAGGCCTCCTCGGCCACCCCATCTAACAGTGTGTGTGCAAGCATATGCGCGCACACACACACATGCACGCGCGCACACACACGTGCATGCACCCCTTAGCAAGGTCTCTTTTCCCAGCTGTATTTTTCTCCTTATTTTATTTTTCTCCTTACTGACCTTGTTTACTGCCATCTCCTCCACTAGAATGCAAGGTCCATGAGAGCAGGGGTTTTTGTCTGAGTGCAGGGATTTAAAATTATTTTCTTTAATGCTGTATTCCTAATGGTCCAACAGTTTCTGGCCCATGATAGGGGCTCAACGATTTACTGAAGGTAACAAAACAACACAATGATCTACCACATGAGGATCCAATGAGATGTATTATCTGTGACCTCAGTAAACAGATCTGCTAAACACATGTAGTGGTTTTATAACACAGACTTTCCAGCAATGCTAAGGTGCTTTTAAATCTCATTCTTTTGTCTACGCCTCTAACATTCTGCCTTGTTTTTATCTTGTTTTCATGTATGAAAGGTAATTTACCAGAAAAAACAAGGCACACTGAGGCAATGGCAGAGAGAATCAAACTCAAATTGCCGGACACCCAGATTTGGAAAAGTAGGTTAACAAAGTCTGGGATAAGTAAGAAGCAGATAGAAAGTTCATCACCTCCGCAAGAGTAACTTGAAATTGGAGAAAGTTGTTACAACTCCGCGAACACAGTTAAGGTAGACCTTAGATCTTGGGGTCTAACAGATCCCAGTTTATAGTTTATTTTTATAATAATACGAATAACACCATCCAACCATAGCTACAATCCCCTGTTGTAAAGTCAGACACAGCGGTAAGCCCTTTACATAAATTTTTACTTACTCCTTGAGATAATCTGGTAGAGATAATATTTTTGAAATGTTATTTTTTCATCTTTAGGGGGTTTTCTCCCCTTTTCTCCCACCTCCCCAACCCGAACCAGCAGTGCCCACTGTGTCCACTGTCCCAGGAGAGGTTATGACGTGAGAGAACACTGTAAAGGGTTCCTGGCTGTGAGTTCCAAAGGCCCTGAGAATGGAGAGAACTCTGGGCTCCAGACAGAAAGCACTGGTGAGAAATACTGCAATGGGGAGACACAGTGTGGCCTCTGTTTCTCCCACCACCACCTCCACTCTCAAAGCCTGGACCAGAGGACCTGAGCTGGGGGAAAAGACAGTGAGGAAGTGCAGAGCGGAGGCCAGAGGCAATGGCGAGACCTGGAGAGAGCCCTCAGCCCGGTGCCAGAACCCCGGGGAAACAACAAATCGACGGGAGGGGGCACAGCTTGTACTGCATTAGGATGGGAAGTGTCTGGGTTTTGCAGCTTTGTGTCCCACTAGAGCAGGACAACAGCAAAATGGCTCCGGTTCCCTCAGGCACAGCAAGGGAGTGGGACAGAACTCGCCACCTGAGGGTGCAGACTGCAGGAGAGGCGGCTGCAGGGCAAGACACGACCCTCCGCCCAAGGCATTATGTAAGGATCCCCACCCTCAAGTTATACCTAACCCTGGGCACGAGGAGGAGGCGGTGAGCTACAGGTTATAGCTGACTTTCCCAGTAGGATAAGGACCTAATTCGTTGTAAATTGTTACAGAAAAATGAAATTCTGCTCTTTTGCCCTACCTGGATTGTGCAATGGAACTCACACCTGAGTTCCTATTGTTACTTGTATTTTACAGATGAGGAAAACGAAGCATTAAGTAACTTGCCAAAGTGATATAGTTGGATTTGATTGGGATTTGAACCCAGACTCCCATTCTCTGTGCTATTCCACCACTACTGCACTGAAATACATAAATTTAATAATCACATAGAACTAATTTTTTCATTCATTGCATCTCTAATAGAAGACATGACAGAATTTCTTTTCCAAATGTAAAATTCAAGGCAAATCAAACAGCAATAACGGAAATGTAATAGCTTTTATGTAATAGCTAACTTCAATTATAGAATGCCAACAACCTCAAGATCAATTCATTACATACATACATATGTCGCCCCACAAACAACAGTAAACATATAAAAGTACAATTTATTGAGAAATACTTAATGCCAAAGAGGCACTATGAAGTCATTAGCATTTTGAAATGTATCTGTATTTTATTACTAACAAAATCTACATATATTTTAAAAACAGTATTGCAAATGTGAGGAAGATAAACAGTCTGTAACAATGTTTGCTCATTTAGATTTAAAGATCCCCTGAAAACTCACCAGCTGGGAATCTCTAATCTAGAATAAACTCTAGGTGTTGCAAGCCAGGCACATGAAACACTCCAAATACTTTAACTGAACTGCTAACGGGGAAATCAAAAGGAGCAGATCCGTTTTAACCATTCGCAGATGCTGTGTCCAAGGCCACAGGGATTTAGAAGGAGCCACGTCACAGAAACATTATCTGCATGGCACGTGTTGCTCACTGGTTCCCAAAAGTGGCTTAGTGTCTAGTCCCAGATAAAATTTTAGATCACAACTAGGCATACTGGAAATGCATGCCTTCTCTGAAATGTAATTTCTGTCCTGCAAGGGCAGTCACTACGATAAGGAACTGTTTGAAAGACCTCAAACTAAATGTGCCCTCACTTATGTAATACTACGCCCTCATCTCAAGCAGAGAAATGATCTTCTACACTATGGCTGACGTATGTCAGAGTAATTAACTAGTTTTTATTTTTACATAAGTTTTTCAAACTGTGGCCTCTTTACTGACATAAACTCAGTTTTACTCTTAAGTTTCCAGTGACAGTAAATGCAGCAAAACAGACGAAAGGGTCTCATTGCCAACCCTAGATTCTGTGCCATCACTGGACATCGCATGTACTTCTACCACAGCAACGAGAACTCTGAATTGAAGAGATTCAAGTGCCTGTTTCCCCCATTAGACTACAAATTCTTTCAGAGTAGAAAAATGCATGCTCTGTTCACTCACAGTATTTATAAGTTCTGGAGAGAGACTGTTGAATGAAAAAACATGCTTTTGATTTTTGGTAGCATACTTAACATTTCCCATAAATAACCCTTGATATTTATGTATAATAATATTCTGATGTTAACGACAGAATGTGAAAATCAAATGTATTCCTTCCATAACAGTGTATGCCATTTATAGACCAACAAAAAGACTCTGAATGGTATAAATGCCAAGAAGGATTTCAAAATATTTTTCTGCACTGTTCATATACAGACATACATTAATTCTTATTGATAGTGCATAGGCAAGTTGCATGAATACAGGCTATTTTCTAAAGCACACCCCTGCCTTCATACATGAGTCCTAGATCAACTTAACTATTCAAAGGTAGGTTCTTCTAGTTTAGGGACTATATTCATTGTTTTCTCTGGCTTTAAAAACGTCTGTCATTTTACTTCTTTGAGGCATCTAAGAGGGCAAACAGGAAAGTTTAATCTGGTGAAATTTAAATTCATCGAAATTAAGTATAGGTGCATACCACACAAGTAAGATAAAAAACTGGATTTACACAAATATCATAGATTATCTAAGTTACAAAATAATTTAAAAACAGGATTCTTTTACATAATAATCTTCCCTAGTGAATTAAAATTGTTCTCAATGGGCTTCCCTGGTGGCGCAGTGGTTGAGAATCTGCCTGTTAATGCAGGGGACACGGGTTCGAGCCCTGGTCTGGGAGGATCCCACATGTCGTGGAGCAACTAGGCCCGTGAGCCACAACTACTGAGCCTGCGCGTCTGGAGCCTGTGCTCCGCAACAAGAGAGGCCGCGACAGTGAGAGGCCCGCGCACCGCAATGAAGAGCGGCCCCCGCTTGCCACAACTAGAGAAAGCCCTTGCACAGAAACGAAGACCCAACACAGCAAAAATAAATAAATTAATTAACAAACTCCTACCCCCAATATCTTCTTAAACAAAAAAAATTGTTCTCATTATACAACCACTTTAGGAACATGTGATACAAAGCACGTTAAGTCTGGACTGATTACTGTGAACTATAATGATATTCAAAATTGTAGGGCATGTTTTCTGGCTAACCAAAAAGCAACAGGAAAAGTAATAACGAGTCACAGTCATCTCAGCACCGTAATAATCAGACTGTACTAGATTAAGCCATTTTGCACGTAACACAAATAACCAATCAATACAACGCTGAAAACCACAAGCTGATGAGAAGCTTAACAGTTTTTGAGAATACCAGCTTTTAAAATTTTCAGCATCACTTGAACTCAGTTAGATTAGAATACTTTAAGCAAGAACGAAGTATTCACTGCACACAGTGTGTTAGAGCCCACCCATTTTATAGTCCACAGATTCCAGAGATGAACCTAGGACCGAACCCAGGTTCTTACTTTCTTTTTCAATCTTCTGCAACATTGGTTCTCCACGTGTGGTCCCTAGACCAGCAGCCTCAGCATCACCTTGAAACTGGCAGAAATGCATGTTCCGGGCCCACCTCCTGAACTAGAAACTCAGAAATCGCACAGCAATTGTGATTTAACGAGCTCTCCAGGCGGGGGACTGTGATGCAGCTGGGGTACCTCAGCTCCACCATTAATGCCTAAACTCAGGAAACATGATCACCACTCATAAAATAGTGATGCACTTTAGTAAGAGTCCAATTTCTCTCTTAGATGGAAGCTTATTACCATTGCCATCATCTTCCTTATAGCAGAGATTCCTAACGAGTCAGAGAAGAAGGGAGTTTGGGGGAACATATTTAGTACTCAAATTTTAGAGAACCATCTATCACTTGTTAAATACAAACTACAGGAAAAGCATGAGATGTTTTTACTTATCAAAAAGGGGAATGGGTTTTAAAAAACTATAAATATAGTAGTAAAGACTAGAACCAGAAGTAGCTTTAAATATTAGAATTTTAAAAAACAATCTCCATATTTTTTGGTATCATCATGGCTTTAAATGATTAAGATGGATCAATCTGATGTAACTACAGATCTCAGTAGTCGAAAGCCTATTGATTTCCTAGTTTTGGTTATAAGAAATTGAATATACTTACTGGTAATGGCAATCACGAGACAAAGTAAGCCTGACACTCAACAAAAAGGCTGTAAAATCTTAAATTCAACTCCTGACTTTCAAATCTTATGAAGGTGGGGAAAGTACAAGAGCGATGCAACTGCTGCTGACTCACGAAGGAGTCCTCTGAGCTCCTGAGGGAACGAGTGCAGAGGCAGGTAAAACATAAATGTATTTAAAAGAGCAATTTTCAAGAACTCCAGGTTCAGTGCTGGTTATTCAGTAAGTTTTTAGGTATTTTTAAAAGTTTAAGAAGCATACTTTTTCTCCTTTGGAAGAAGAAAATATGGTGCTGAGGGAAGAAAAATAAATTTTAAGTTTCTTTTTGTAATACTGAATGCATTAGCATTTTTCTATTAAAGTGCCACTTACTATGTATAAGCATTAATTAAAACCTTTTTTTCATCTTAGCATAATTCCAAGGAAATTAACAGAAGATGGATAAATTTAGGAGTCTGCTTGAGAGGTCTGGCTAATGACAATAAGTGTTTTTTTTTTTTTTTTTGCGGTACGCGGGCCTCTCACTGTTGCGGCCTCTCCCGTTGCGGAGCCTGTGCTCCGGACGCGCAGGCTCAGCGACCACGGCTCACGGGCCCAGCTGCTCCGCGGCATGTGGGATCTTCCCGGACCGGGGCACGAACCCGTGTCCCCTGCATCGCCAGGCGGACTCTCAACCACTGCGCCACCAGGGAAGCCCAATAAGTTTTTAAGTTTAAAAAAAAATTAACTTGTTTTCTTCCTTATTACAAAAGCAATAAATATTCATTACTCAAAATCTTGAGAATACAAAACAGGCTTAAAAATGAAAAAGAAGTTCCTAAGTGTGAGATAGACAACTACTATTAACACACAAATATACATTTTTAAGTCCTCTTCTGTGAATTTGCATTAGATATACATTAAAAATGGCATTTAACTGGTACATTTTAAATAGCTCATTAATTTTTGAATGTCTACTCTCTTAGGCAAGGATCCAAATCTTAGCCTTACATCCAGCGTAAGAGAAGCACATAGGAACCGCTAAAACTGTCTGCCAAACTGATTATCTGGGATCCTACAAGACAAAGTCTGGACTTGCAGACTGTTAAGATGTACTATTTAAGTATTTTTTAAATGACTGATGTGATCAGATAAGGGTTAAAATTCACTCAACGAATTAAAGAAAAAAAATATACATTTCAAGACTCAGCTCCTTGGAAAGCCTTGCTGGCTTGAGAAGCTGCAGCAGGAGGCCCCCTGCGCCCTGCAGCAGACCTACCCTCCGCTAGAACAATAGAGCTTCAGGGTAAGGACAGGCCTTTCAGACTGACACCCATTCGTGGAGCAGAAGACCCGGCACTGAGCTCATTCGATACTCAAATGAAGCAGTCAGTGAATGATGATGGGTAACGGTTCCCAGAACAAAGTCCATTTTTCGCCTAGTTAACTAATGTCTAAAGTCACATGCCCCTTTGACTTATATGTCCCCTGTGACACAAACGGGTGACTTCTGAATCCTGCCTCTGCAGGTAATACTACTTACTCAATGACTCAGTTTTCAGATACTAAAAATAGCTTAGAAAAATTGAGTCATACTGAATAACATCCTCAAGCACTGTCTTTACAACACCTAAAAATGAATAAGATGGGCTAAATCGATCATGTGTTTCTGATAATCAAAGGGGGAGCAAAAATAAAATACCAATTGGAAACTGAAATGCCCAGCCTGCTATTTTGATGGCTTAAGGTTTGGTTTCAACTAAAATGCTTAACAACTTTGCTTTTCCACCTTTTTCCCTCCAAAAAACAGATTAACACTTTGTGTGCAGATATTCCATTCCTTCACTTTACAGTCTGTTATAAAGATGCTCTGACTGGGATTTTGTTCGAGCACGTATGGTAGGCTGATACCATGAACCACCACCAGACTGAAACACTGAAGTGCTGAATAAAATATTAAAAGCAAAGACACACCCAAGCACACAAACACCTTTTAACACACACTGCTGAGTCAGCACAAAAGGAAAGGATCTAGAGAGGTCAGAGGATATGAGAGCAGAAACCCGGGAAGGAAAATGTTCTGAGATAGGATTCCACCCCAGGAGTCTCCTCTATGCCCCGGAGAGCCTGAGTTTGGGTCCTGCTCTGCAGGCTGCCCTGGGGAAGGCGGGAGGTGACAGACGAACACTCCTGTATTAAGCTCGAAGCTGGACCCCAAAAGGACCTCAACATAAGGAAAAAGAACCCATTGTACAGAAGGGAACAGCAAGGAAACCTGTCTCATCTTCGACCCAGAGTAGGGGAATAAGGGAGATTTCCCCTGAGATCTGAGGTCCATATTTATGCTACAGAGTATGGCTGGAAAAACATTAAGCCAGGAATTAAAGTTACAGTGATCCCAAGGATGTAGTGTCCCCAGGAGACTGGCATAAGCAAGGACAAATTCTCTGTGTACGAATATAACTCAGTTTAGGGATCAAAACCCTTAGATGAAGTGCCAAGGAAAATGAGCAACTCACAGAAGAAAATAAAATCACAAAACGCCCAAGAAAACAAGGCGCCATGAGTGAGAATGAGTGGAGACAACTGCTGAACTAGACCTCAGACATCAGAACAGACACAAACAATCAATGTTCAATATGCTTAAAAGAAGCTTAAAGATATGAGCAATTAGAGAATATAAAGAATGATCAAGCAGATTTGGAACAAAACCAAATAACAATTTCTAAAAATAGAATATAATGAAAATTAAATGGATCAAAGAACAGATTAGGCCCAACTAAAGAAAGAATAGTAAACTGAAGGTAGGAGTCAAAGAAATTATCTAGAATGCAGCACAAAGAAAACACAGCAGTTGAAAGTTAGGAAGTTAGATGTCTGTTGGACCTTTTCATGCTAAGTAGGGTTCCAGAAAGACAGAACAGGGAAGAGGCAATATTCGTGAAATACAATCACTGGGAATTTTCTACAACTGCACTCCCCACTATGATAGCCAGTAGCCACGTGTGACTATTTAAACTAAAATGAAAAGCACAGTTCCTCAGTCACACTAACCACACTGCAAGTTTTCCTTAGCCATGCGTGGCAGGTGGCTGCCACACGGGACTGCACAGACGTAGGATTATTTCCATTATCACAGGAAGTTTATTTTACGGAACTGCACTGGTGCAGAAGTACTGAAACATCCATCCTAAGATCCAAGCTGCCCATAAATCCCAGGCTATATAAATAAAATCCACACATGAACACACTAAGGTGAAACTGTAAGATACTAAAGACGCGGGGAAGGTCTTAAAAACAGGCAGAGGGAAGTATCAGACTATTCAGGAACAATATTAGATGGCTGACTTCTGAGCAGTAACCCTGAAAGACGGTAGGAAACAGGGAAAATAACAGAACTCCGTACCTAGAAAACTATCTTTCAAGCACAGGGCAAAACACATTTTCACACATAAGAGATTTACCAACAAAAAAACTCTCCTTAATGGAAATTCCAAAGAATTCATTTCAGGCAAAAGAAAAATTATCCCGGAAAGAACTGAAATGTAAAAAGGAATAGGAAGCAAAGATATGGTAAATGTTGATTAAATCTAAGTAAACATTAACTGTATAAAAAACAAAAATAAAAAAACCAAAAATAATGTCTAATTTGTGGTAGAGAAGACAGAATGAAAATCCTGGGCAGTAACTGTGTTGGGAGAGATGACTGGAGCTGAGCTTCTCAAAGTCCCTGTAATCCAGGAGGAGGGTAATGATAGTGAGGACTTTGGGACTTCAACGTACGAATAGTAACATATACGCTTACGACAACCAATTGAAAAAAGTGGCATACAGGCATACCTCCTTTTATCTGCTCTGCATTATTGCGCTTTGCAGATATTGCAGTGTTTACAAACTGAAGGTCTGTGGCAACCCTGAGCAGAGCAAGTCCACTGACACACCATTTTTCCAACAGTACCCGCTCACTTCGTGTCTCTGTCACCTTTTGGTAATTCTCCCAATACTACAAACTTTTTCATTATTATTATATGTGTCATGGTGACCAGCGAACTTTGGTGTTACTACTGTGACTCTTAACATTTTTAGCAATAAAGTACTATTTAATCAAGGTATATACATTGTTTTATAGACATAATGCTATTGCACACTTAACAGACTACCATATAGTGTGAACATCACTTTCAAACGCACTGGGGGGCAAAAAGTCCGTGCGATTTGTTTTACTGCAGTAGTCTGGAACCAACCCACAACATCTCTGAGGTATGCCTGGAAGGAACTAAACCTTCTAAAAAGTTGAGGGGCGGGAATCCTCAGTGAATCTATACGATGGTAGCCAGAAATCCAAACACATCAATAAACACAAATAAAGCAAACAAAACCCTCTAGCCACAAAGACTGCCAAACAATTCAGTTACAGGCTTTTATATACCAGGAAAATATTTACCAAAAGAAAGCTAGTGAAACCACATTAACTTTTAGACAAAACCGTCTTTGAGAAAAAACGCACTATAAAGAGGGTCATTTAATAATGATAAAAAGTTCAATTCACCTGGAAGATAATACTAATCCTAACCTTAGAGAGATTTTTTAAATTCACCATTTTAACATCTCTGTCAAGTAGACCAAAAGACATTAAGATACAACAGATCAAGTAGAATTAGTAAGGATACAGATGGGAACAGCATAGTTAATAAGTTTATATGGACATATACAGAAAATATACATACATTGATTAGGGAATATATATATTCTTTTTATGCACAGGTGGAACATTTATAAAAACTGACTATATACTGGGTACAAAGTTAGCCTCAACAAATTTTCAGGTATGGTTATTAGTAACAATCAGACTCCCTGATCATGATGAAATTAAGTTTGAAATCATTAACAAAAAGATAAATAGAAAAACCCTATACTTTTGGAAATTAAACACATTTCTAACAATTCATGGGTTAAAGATAACTCTTTTTATTTTATTTATTTATTTAAAATTTATTTATTTATTTTTGGCTGTGTTGGGTCTTCGTTTCTGTGAGAGGGCTTTCTCTACTTGTGGCAAGCAGGGGCCACCCTTCATCGCAGTGCGGGGGCCTCTCATTGTCGTGGCCTCTCGTTGCGGAGCACAGGCTCCAGACGCACAGGCTCAGTAGTTGTGGCTCACGGGCCCAGTTGCTCCGCGGCATGTGGGATCTTCCCAGACCAGGGCTTGAACCCGTGTCCCCTGCATTGGCAGGCAGATTCTCAAGTACTGCGCCACTAGGGAAGCCCAAAGATAACTCTTTTTAAAATCTCAGAAGAATGAAGTTTTTTCCAATTACCTTAAAACATAACCAATTTCTCAAGTAATAATTAGTAAAACTGATTTATTTAAAAAACATTGCCAATAACTGAGCTGTAGATGTCTATTTTCCATTGGGCATGCACACTTTTAAAAATTTTTTACTAAAATGCACAATTAAAAGAAACAAGCTTACAGGTGGAGCTAAATAGTTTTAACAGCCACCTATCTCAATGGAAAATCTTTTTGCTTTTTCAAACTGGAGAGGGAGGAATAGGGACAAGAAAATTCAACATTCATTCATGGAACAACAGTTTATCAAGAGCCTGGTCTGTGCCTGTCACAGAAGATACACAGAGGAGCAAACACACAGTCCATCCTCCTGGGGCTGACAGCACCCTAAAGGAGACAGCCACTGGGCAGAGAAACACATGTAAAACGGCAGTCTGCACGTATGATGTGACCCTGTAACAGGGGTCAGGGAGATCAGAAAGCTTTCTGTAGGAAGTAATGCTTTGAGCTGAGACATAATGTGTAAAAGAAGGTATGTAGGGGAAAAGGCCAGAGAACAGCATTCCAGAAAAGAGGAACAGCATATGCAAAGGTACAAAGTTTTTGGTGGGCAATCAGAGTAAAAAACTAATTTTCAGATGGTCAACACAGAAGCAGGGTATAGTAGAAAACTTCGCAAAATTTTTATGCTTTCTCATCTATTCCTTCTTTAATAAGAAATCGGTTGATGTTCCTACTGTCATAGAATTTTTCTGTGACTACAGAAATACTGTCTAGATATTCTATTTATGAAGACACTTAAAAAATATTACTGTTATGCTAAACTGAATGTTACCATTTTCCATACTGTTAAAAAAACTATCAAAAACAACTTAATCTTTAAGACGCTTTAGAAAGATATTTCTACTCTTTTCTTCAATAAACCTCTTCAAAAAAGAGGTTTTTGCTCAGGAAAGACTACAAAGTATGCTTTCTAAACTCTTCTCGCTAATGTATATCATGGAACACTCCTGAGCAATTCACTCTTTTCCTACAGCTAATTTCAACATTCCACACTCACTTCATTCAACCAGACAAGCACTATAACACAAATATACAACTTTAGACATTGGAGATGGAAAGAAAAGTTAAAAAAAAAAAAAAAGCATCAGGGACTCCTAGAATCTGGTTCTAATGATTACTCCTAAAAGTGACTACCTAAGCACAAAAGGATTTAAATTAGTTACCAAAGGTTAACGGTGACATGGAAATTACAGCTAAATTATATAGCTATGGATTAACTTCGTTAACTAGTTCCTTCCTGTCCCTTTTGCTATATCTAGCCCCCCCAAAAAAGAATTCCTTTCCCAAGACTTAATAAATAAATAAATAATTTATTCCTAAGTGCCCAATATGACTGTGTAAAAATACAACCTGTAGTTCCTATTAGAAGTCAAGGCTACACACTCATATTAGCCTTTTGTTGTATTTACTAAATGAGACAAGACTGGGACTCAAAGCGAATTCAGCATTCTCCTGAGTAATGATTAGAAACAAAGAACAGATAATTTCTTTAAAATGTGCAGTTACTGATTAACTTTCTTTGGCAGTGAAGAACTACCTAATTCATTTTTCTTCTAAAAGATAATTTCTTCCTATTGTGAATATACCAGTGCAGTTTTTTAAAAAGGATGATAGTTCAAAGATAACTGCATCTTCAAGAAAATATGTAAGAGCAATACATAAGAAAATTATATCTGAAGAGAACTGAAGGTATTTTCTGGTTAATTCAAAGGGAAACCCAACACTACCTAAAATATCCAGATATTGTATTTATTTCTTATCACTTAATGCTTGTAGCAGGAGCCTGAGTGCCATATGAGTCTTCAATTTTAAAAAAAGTTAGATGTTATTACTTACTATATGTATATTCTCTCTTACTAAAAAGTACCTACCCGATTAAATTAAAGAAAAAACCCCAAACTACTCAGATGTTGGTAAGGGCAGGGATGGGAAGTGGTGGGGGGTGTGTAACAAAATAAGGACAAATTTACTCTCTGGGAACAATTAAAAAATGAGACTTTGGTTTGATGTAAGAATCATCAGGAAGTAGGAAAACCAGAGAACTGAGAAGGTTCCTATGTAAGTGCTTCTCTGCTCTTCCTTTTTTTTAAACCAGAAGTGGTTTGTCACAGTGTAAATATGGAAAGGAGTACCGTGTGGAATAGTGATTATAAAGGTGAAAGAAACCAAGACTCAGAATTACTGGAATCTGCCTTTGGAGGAGTAGACAATAAAGTAGTAAGTGCGGGCTTCCCTGGTGGCGCAGTGGTTGAGAGTCCGCCTGCCGATTCAGGGGACACGGGTTCGTGTCCCGGTCCGGGAAGATCCCACATGCCGCGGAGCGGCTGGGCCCGTGAGCCATGGCTGCTGAGCCTGCGCGTCCGGAGCCTGTGCTCCACAACGGGAGAGGCCACAACAGTGAGAGGCCCGCGTACCGCAAAAAAAAAAAAAAAAAAAAGTAGGAAGTGCTTACACATGCTTTAAGGCTTGTGCTTAGTGAGGACAGATGCAATTCAAGTTTAGTACAAGAACTATTCTCCTTTCTAATTTTATAGAAAAACTAAGTTCAGGTTTAAGTATCAGATAAAATTTTCATTACATATACCAGCACTAGTTGCTAAGCTGGGTCCCACTCAAAGGACAGTCTATCTAACATGCATCAGTAGATCACGGTGCAAAATACCAAAACACTGACCACCTCTGAATAGGTATCGACCACAAACAGCTTTTAAGGTTGCAAGATGAGTATAAAATAGGATGTGTAACTGGTAATTTCTGGAATGTTTGGCAACAAACCTCAAAATCAAATTTCCTTAGAAATCCGTGGCTTAAGTTTTGTTTTAAAAAATATCAACACAAAATGATATACGTTAAAAAGGTAGCAAGTTCTATCACACCTAATAAAACCAAGGAAGAGCGTAGCCAATAATATATTAACAAGAAGGTAATTATTTCAGTAACAGCAGGCAACAGGTTCCCTTAAGAATCTCCACTTAAAAAAAAATAAACACTACACCTAGGCAGATACAGAACAAAATTCCACGGACTGAAATATCAATCTGATCTTTCAAAGGGATTTGAAATTTATCAGCTTTCAAAGTTCTCTCTCTACCAAAAACAAAAACCCAACAACAACAATCTAAGGTTTTCACCAATCCAAGAGAAGCTTCGAGGTTTCAAAAGTAAATATGGTAGAGGGTGCTGATGTTTATAAAGGGGACACTACTAAAACTATTTGCAAAAATCAATCAAATAAAAAAGTCAATTCAAACCCCATCACTGGCTCGTGGAGGGGAGCGTGGCTTTCCCATTACTAGGTGACATCTAGAACTAAAGAAAACGCCCCAGCCCAGGGAGCGGGAGATGGACGCTCCTGCAGACTCAGGTAGCAAGGGGTGACCGCTAATTCCACCGACAATACCGTAAAACAAGCAAATCAGCACTCCTGGCCAATTACCAAGCGCGAGTCAAAGTTCCACCACGTAATTCGGGCCTGGCCCTTTTTTTAAGCAGACACGTAATTGAAAGCAGAGTCATTTCCCTCTTTGCATTTTATTCATGCTGGAAATAACATTCAAACCAAAAAGGCAGCAAAACAAAAGAAAAAAAACAGGAAAACTGAGGGAAGTGGAGGAGCGGGGCGTTCCACTGTCGTTTTCCCTCCCCGGGAACCCTCGTTCACCGGCTTGGATTTTAAATTCTCAGTCCTCCCCGGCGGGGGTCGGGCCCCCGAAAGCGGCCCGTGGAGCCGGGGTCCCACCCTCTGCGGAAGGAGGGGACGCTGCTCCCGCAGCGGCCGGACGCGCGGGGAGGTGAGGAGTGGACTCCACTCGGGAAAGAGTCGGGGCTCCCGGCTGTCAGGCGGCTCCTCGGAGCGGGCGCCGGGGCTGCGGGAACTTCTCTCTCTCCCGGCGGCCGCGGCCCACGCTCAGGCGCAAACTTTGCAGACGGAGCCGCAAGCGGCCGGGGTCCCGCCCCGAGACCCTCCCGCGCCGCCAGCCGAGCCCCCGGGCGCCCGAGCCCCGGCCACCCGCCCGCTCCGCGTAACCCGAGCCCTGCGGGGGCCGGGTGGGCCCCGGCGCGACCTCTCGGCCTCCCCGGCGGCGCCGCCGCCCGTGCCCCCGGGCCCGACCCTCCCGCGCCGCTGCTGGGCCGACCGGCCGGCCGGGCCTGGGCCGCGCGCCCCTCACCTTGGTGGCCATGGCGGGCGGATCCCTGGCCCGGGACGGCCGGCTCCTCTCCCGCGCCGCGTCTGTCGGCCCGAGTCGGCCGGACGAGGGCGAAGGCAGCGGCGGCTACGGCTGGGCCCCGGCGCGGCGGCGGCGGCGGCGGCGGCGGCTCCGCCTCGGCCCCGAGTCTCGGCTCTGGGCGACTCCAGCCGCCGCCCGCTCCTCCAGTTCCTGAAACTCCCCGGCTGCGCGGCCCCCGCCCCCGCCGGCCGAGCCTCCCATTTACCGCGGCGTGCGCGGCGCGGCCGGCGGAAGCGCGCCCGGTGCCCTCGGCCGGCCCGGCCTCCTCTCCCACTTTCCGCCCCCGCCCGGAGCCTCCGCCCCCGCCCGGAGCCTCCGCCCCGGGCCGCGCCTCCGGGCGCCCTTTGTTCCAGCGCTCCGGGCCGCGTCCGCGAGTGGCGGCCGGGGCCGGATCACGGCCCCCGGCCGCTCCCCGCCTGGCCGCCCGTGGGGACGGTGAAGGGGACTGGGGACACGCTTTGAGGGAACGCCTGCCCGGGGAGCCGAGTCCCGACCGCCTCCGGCCGTCCACCGCGCCTGAAGTTTCGGTGCGAGATGCACGGGGGTGCGACCAGAGCTCTGCGTCCCCGGGCGGGCACGAGTCACCGACGGGATCTTTGTCCCGCGTCGGGATGGCTGTGGGGGCCGGTCGAGCTCTGGGCTGAGTGAAGTGAGTGTTCAATAAACAGCCGGCACGGAGCGGAGCAATGGCTTCCTAGTCCGACTGGCCCTCCGAGGAGGATCTGCCTCCAGCCTGCAGCTGACCGCGGACTGTGGTCCCGGCTGGGGCTTCTGGGCCCGGACGCTTGGGAATTTCGTTCTGAGGCGCCCCATTAACCTCCTTCTGGGCTGTTGATAAATTTAAAAACGTCTCAGGGCCCCAGAGGTTTGGGGGAGACAACAGGTTTCTCGAAATGGAAACGAGAGGTCTAAAATTTTCCATTTTCTTATCAAAAGGTTTTTCTTCAGAGTCGGATGTATGGGCTTTATTAATAAATGAATGACTTAAAATGAGCAGCAAGATTTTCACTCAAGTACAAAAGCCATGACCGGAAGACACATCTTGATGGATATATTAGCACAGTAAATCTTGTTTTTATCATCAGGAATATATATACATATATTTTTTAAATAGGCAACTATCAAAAATCAACTTCAGGCCAGGAAAGCGGTATTTAATGTCAAATTGTGTCCTCTCAAAAATACTCTGACTTCCAGAGATTTCACTGGTTATGTCCAACAATGGGGTTTAAAATGGATATGATACTACAATGTTTTCTGTGAATTTTTGTGTTTGCTGAGCTCAGGGCCACAGCTATAATCATCCTAATATTCATAAATAGTTGTCTTTCTAAGTAAAAGTAAAGTTGCAGGCTGACATTCATTGACAACCTACTTGCTATGTAGTAGACTTTTAACATGCCTTAATCTCACTTGATCCTTATAGGAAACCTTTGAGAAAGTCGTTGTTGGTCACTATTTACAGACATGAAGAAATCAAGTCTCACTTAAATAACTTGGCTGATTTGGTAATACTTAACAAAATTAGAAATGACCATAACCTTGGAACTAGCAGCTCTACTTCTAGGAATTTATTCTGCCAGCACACTTGTCTAAGTGAGCAAAGGTGCTTTCAGTAAAGCATTGTTCTATAATAACCCCAAACAAAGTAACCTATATGATTGTTAATCTGACTGTTTCAATAAATATGGTATATCTATACAAATGAAATACTAGGAAGTCCATAAAAATGCTAATATTTTAAGAGGTATTAATAAAAGTAAAAAGAACATTAGGTATAGTACAATCCATTTGTGTAAAAAATATGAAAATACATTGTATATGCCTAGGAAATTGCTGAAAAGATTCACCAGAGGCTAATGTCAGAATTTTTGAATATGTATATGTGTTACTTTATCTTAAAAAACAAGTTTATATTTTAACAACTAAATAGATATCTTGACTAAGAGTACATAGTGGTACGTGGGAAAGCCAAGATTTGAACTTGGGTAATAGTGTAAGTAATGAATTTTCCTTATTCTTTTAAATTTGAAAGCTGGCTACAGCTCCCTGCCACAGTTCAACAATGCATATTTTGATAGGAAGGTGCAAAGTCAGGTTCACTCCTGTGACCTATGCCTTTCTGCATGCAAGTTCTAGACAACCCATCAGCCTAGGCACCCAGCACCAAGAAAGCAGGACCAGGGACATCCCTGGCAGTCCAGTGGTTAAAGCTCCGTGCTTCCAACGCAGGGGGCCAGGGTTTGATTCCCTGGCTGGGAACTATGATCCCACATGCTGCACGTGGTGTGGCAAAAAAAAAGAGAAAAAAAGAAAAGAAAGAAAGCAGGAGCAGAGTCCAAGCTTTCCCTACTTGAACAATTTCTGTAACCCTGGCTTCATTTTTAGAGGTAACCAGGTTGTAAGTGTCCATCATCGGATGAATGGATAAAGAAGATGTGGCACATATATACAATGGAATATTACTCAGCCATAAAAAGAAATGAAATTGAGTTATTTGTAATGAGGTGGATAGACCTAGAGTCTGTCATACAGAGTGAAGTAAGTGAGAAAGAGAAAGACAAATACCATATGCTAACACATATATATAGAATTTAAGAAAAAAAAATGTCATGAAGAACCTAGGGGTAAGACAGGAATAAAGACACAGACCTACTAGAGAATGGACTTGAGGATACGGGGAGGGGGAAGGGTAAGCTGTGACAAAGCGAGAGAGTGGCAGGGACATATATACACTACCAAACGTAAGGTAGATAGCTAGTGGGAAGCAGCTGCATGGCACAGGGAGATCAGCTCGGTGCTTTGTGACCGCCTGGAGGGGTGGGATAGGGAGGGTGGGAGGGAGGGAGAGGCAAGAGGGAAGAGATATGGGAACATATGTATATGTATAACTGATTCACTTTGTTATAAAGCAGAAACTAACACACCATTGTAAAGCAATTATACTCCAATAAAGATGTAAAAAAAAAAAAAAAAGAAGTAACCAGATTGACATCAAACTCAGAATGACCAATGCAAATTAATGTAAGTATTTAAATAAGGGTGAGATCACTACCTGTGTTACTGAGGTGTAGTCACTGACATAATCCTCAAGTGAAGCTGATCTCCAGCTCCATCTGCTACCACCCTCCTGGGGCTCTGCTCCGACGCATTGGCCTCTCACTTCCTTCTGACTCCTGACCTTCACACTCCCTTCCACGGAGAGGACCAGGACTGGCTTTGGGGCATGTGACCTGTGCAGTCTCGCAGGGCCCCGTCCTTGCGTTAATGCTCTGCCTGTGCCATCTTTAAATTCTTAATAGTTTTGAACAAGGGGCTTCACATTTTCATTTTGCACTGGGACTCTCAAATTATGTCGCTGATGTTGTTTCTTTGTCTGAAATACCTGCCACCCATCCACCATCCACTCCCCCTCCACCACACCCACACGCCTTGCTAACCTTCCACTCATCCTTCAGAGCTCCCCAGAACTGTCACAGCAGTTAACATTTGTCAGGGACATCTTCGCTGTCCCAAGTCTAAGTTCTATTGATATAAGTTTTCTGATATAAGTTTTCATGGTACTGGTTTCCTTGCCTTTGGAAACATCTCAGTTTGTAATTCCTTAGAGCGACCATTTGCCCGCCTCCCCCATCAGACTGTAATTTAAGGAGAGGAGGCCCGGTACCCCTGTCTTGCACCTGCCTCTAGCATCACAGCAAGCTCAGAGTAAGCCCCCACTAATACTTTGTGAAATGAACGAATAAATGAATGGATGAGAGGGGTTGCAAATCACAAATAAGCAGTATACCATTTGCCTGCGTTTACTTTCAAACAACTCATAGAATTCTACGAAACATGTTTGAAAACCACTGCCTCTATCATTACCTAAGTTAATGTGACACATTACACGATACAAGTTTTCTGAAAGTTCTATTACTCGATATCGTGTTTTTTGAAAAAATAGGGCTTCCCTCGTGGCACAGTGATTAAGAATCCACCTGCCAATGCAAGGGACACGGGTTCGAGCCCTGGTCCGGCAAGATCCCACATGCCACGGAGCAGCTAAGCCCGTGCGCCACAACTACTGAGCCTGCGCTCTAGAGCCCTCATACCACAACTACTGAGCCCATGCACTACAACTACTGAAGCCTGCGCGCCTAGAGCCCATGCTCCGCAACAAGAGAAGCCACTGCAATGAGAAGCCCGCACACCGCAACGAAGAGTAGCCCCCGCTCACCACAACTAGAGAAAGCCCGTGTGCAGCAATGAAGACCCAACATAGCCAAAAATAAAAATAAATAAATTCATTTTAAAAAAAAGAAAAAAGGGCTTCCCTGGTGGCGCAGTGGTTGAGAGTCCGCCTGCCGATGCAGGGGACACGGGTTCGTGCCCCAGTCTGGGAGGATCCCACATGCCACAGAGCGGCTGGGCCCATGAGCCATGGCCGCTGAGCCTGCGCGTCCGGAGCCTGTGCTCCAACGGGAGAGGCCACAACAGTGAGAGGCCCGCGTACCGCAAAAAAAAAAAAAAGAAAAAATACTCTTCAGAAGTGTTAATCCTCTACGACAATGTTTTATGAGGTAATGTTGATTTTGATTGCTATAATTGAAAATGAAAATGCTAAATTAAGTAGTATTTACTGGAGATGGAGTACCCAATTCATTATTTAAAATGAAATAAATAAAGATTAAATTGTATTCAAGATAATACTCTTTAGATGCTCTTTAGTGTGACATCATTGAAGTGCACATCTCCTGTGTACTTTCTAGTTATTGCTTGGCATTTGTCTTGGATGTAATTACCACGTACATGAAATGATAAAATGGCAGTCCTCTCACTTATGGGTGTAAAAATGCGACCAGGGCGGTTAAATGACTTACCCATGGCCACAAATTAAGTCAGAGCGGAGACAAGAGCCCAATTCTCTTATCACAGGTCTCCAAAACATGTCATTTTCAAATTAAAAATATTTTAGGTAAGAGGTTTGAAGGGCGTTTTGTGACAGTCAAGGCAGTCACTGCTAAAAACAGGACAAGGACTCCTGAGCTGTGGTAGGAGCCACCCACCCACACTAGCAGGACAGAGGAGGTGTGGCATCCTTTCCTCTCATCTCATGGAGCCCAGCCACCCAGTGGGACAGGGGCTTCTCCCTAACTAGAAAGCTGACTGCACTCAGGATCATCATGAAGAGCCCTGGGCCAAGCTGGGAAGTAGGTGGTTTCCTCTTCTGCTTACCTTGATCACCCATTCATACCTCTTTCTTCTGTCCCTTCCTCCTCCCTAGACAACCTTCCTCAGAGGTGGTGCCTTACATCCTGGCCCTCAGATCCCAGAACCCTGGCGTTGAGCCTGGCACAGGCCAAGTTCAGTTATTTCTTTTACAGCCAAGTTCAGTTATTTCCTTTACTCCTAGGGATGAGAACACAATTGATTAGTTAAGGAATTTGACTTGCATCTGCGGACGCTTTCAGTTATAACTCGATTGCACCATCAAAAGAAAAAAGAGCTGTAGCCAGAGCAACAGAGCCGCTCTGTTTGGGCTTTATGCTCTTTTTATTATGCCCAGGAAAAGGGAGTGATAAGTATTCCTAGGAAGCCTGTGCTAGTGACACAGCTGGTGGCGATGGGTTTGTTCAGTAACGGTTGTATGTTAGGACTATACACTTAGGAAGTTAAAGCACTTTGTTTTAACTGCAGAAATTAATATTAATTTCCTTGTTGAAGCTCAGAAACTCTCTAGCCCCAAACTCGTTGCTTTTCACATTGAAAGGATCGTTTCTAAAATTCATCTTTCAAGAACTTGAAGTTTCTTAGATACAACTATGATGATTCAGCAAACCACAAGTACAGTCCCCATCCCACTTCCCTTCTCTCTTTTTTCCTTAGGACCCCAGACTTTGGTGTCAACAGATCTGGATTCTGTTACTTATATACCATGTGACCTTAGGTACATTACTTAACTTCTCTCATCCTCAGTTTCCTGAACTATAAAAAGGGGGTAATGGTAGTACCTACTGCATGGCTTTGTTGTATGGGTTAAACTAGCTAATGAGCTCATAGGACTTAGCAGAATAAGCTCTCAAGAAATATTAGTTATAATTCTTCTTGTTTCTTTCTTATGTCCTAATTAGATTGTCCTTATGTTCCAATAACTCAAAGCCCAATTAAGTGCTAGGTCATGTGGAAAGGGAATATTGCCTGCCATTCCACTAACCAAGGAATGTTACTGCCATCAAGCCTTCAGCCACTGCAGCTGCCCTCACCCCTCCACGGTGCGCCCTGGTGGGAATTCAGGATGGAGAACAACAGGAAGCATTCTATGCCCTGGATACTGGCCCTAGATAAGACACATATCTAAGGAATAATTTCAATGAATCCACACTCTTGCATCTTCCCATACATAAAGCACTAAAGTCATTAACTTGATTAACAGATGCTAATCATTAACACCTGTTATTTGTGATTAGCAGTAATTTTTTTTTCAGTAATCTTTTGATTTTTTTCCCAGCAAAAACTCCTATATATCCTTGTAACCGAACTCAGGTTCAGCTGCTCACCACTCAAAAATCAATACCTGAGGGACAAATGTTGGTAGAAAGGAAAGTTGCTTTTAATCAGAAAGCCAACAATCTGAGGAGAAGGCAGACTCATGTCCCCCAAAAACCAACTCTGAAGATTCTGCTGAGCCATGAAAGTTTTTAAATGGGAAAGGGGAAGTAATCTCAGTTAATCAGTGAGACGGGGGATTAAACTCCTAGCCATTTACCACTACGTGTGGGCTTGTCGACCCCTCATGATGTTTCTTTAGATGTTATCTTCTTCACACAGTCTGTTTGTGATATTACTGAAGGGGAAGCTAGGGAAGAGATCTGTTAATTACTTATTCTTCATTTCTACTTCTTTGATCTACGGAAAGAACCAACAGGTTAGGCAAGGTATTGTGTGATCCTAAGATTTGAAAAGTGTGCTTGGGCCAGAGATGAGCAGAGCACGGGGTGGGGGGGCACCTGGTTTGAGGCTAGTTACAATGTAGCTTTGCTGAAGTGACAAGAAAAGGGGCTTCCTTCTGAGAGCAGTTTCCTGCAAAGAGCTGCTTACAAATCCCCCCCATCAGCTATCATTCCATTTCTCTGGGATTAGGGATGAAGGTCCATCTTCTGTAACTGCTTCATGCTGAGAAGGAGCGTAGAGGTCTTAGAGTGAGATATAGAAATGGAGTTGAAGCATCTCTTTGCTGACGGTTTTAGTTGCCTGCTTGCTTACAAATACAGGCAGAACAAGCTACAATTATTTTGATGCTCACAAAGAGATTATTACGAGCAATAGTGTTAATCCCATACTCTTTTTTTCAGTTAATTAATTTTTTGGTTGAGTTGGGTCCTCGTTGCTGTGCGCGGGCTTTCTCTAGTTGCGGCGAGCGGGGGCTACTCTTCGTTGCGGTGCGCGGGCTTCTCACTGCGGTGGCTTCTCTTGTTGCGGGGCACGGGCTCTAGGCATGCAGGCTTCAGTAGTTGTGGCACGTGGGCTCAATAGTTGTGGCTCACGGACTCAGTAGCTGTGGTGCACGGACTTAGTTGCTCCGCGGCATGTGAGATCTTCCCGGACCAGGGCTCGAACCCGTGTCCCCTGCACTGGCAGGCGGATTCTTAACCACTGCGCCACCAGGGAAGCCCTATCCCATTCTCTTAAGGCCAGTTCTTGGACTTGTGCTACCCATGGACTCAGTCCTGCTCAAGATGGAGCCGCTTATGTCATGGCTGCAGTCTGGTCATCATGCAGTTCGTTTTTTCCCTCTGGCGGCAGTTACAGTATCTGTAAAACAGTTGAGGAGTGTGCCTCAGACACTGAGTCTGGGACTCTATTGTCCTAATCATTAGCTGCCTGAGCCTGCTCCTTTGGGACTCAGGGAGGCCTGGGAGGCTTCAGTTTTCTACAAACAAGAGGCAGGGGACATGGAGGGCCTTTGTACTTGTCGGGGGGGGGGCACAGGGTTCTGCTCGGTTCCGTCCCAGCTCCTCTCTTACCTCTTCGGAGCAGTTCCTCAGATCTATCTGAGAGGCTCTCTTCCAGGCTATTGTCCTCAGTAAGGTCCCAAATAAAACTTAACTCACAACTTTCTGGTTGTGCAATTTTCTTCAGCCGACAGTCAAATAATGTGAAACTAATGTGGGAATATGAAACTGTGAAAAGTAATGTGAACAGGATGGTCACCTACTGTACATGTTGGAGGATGGGAAGAGTGGAGAATAGTACGGACCGCAGAGTCAGCCTGGGTCCGGCACACGGATATATCTTCTCCCACTTTATGAGTTAAATGAGGTTAAAGTGAACCTCAGGGGTGGCCTTGAAAATAAACAGCAGAAAGGGGTGCAACAGGTGCTTTTCCAATCACAATAAATGTTTTAAGCCTTCACCTTGTACCCAGCGTTGGGCACTGTTACAGGTGTTAGAGATAAAAGTCCCTGCTCCCTTAGAACTTACGCTCTGCAGAGGGTCGGGGAAAACAATAAACTACAAATAAATATAAAACATGTCAGGTGCTTTAGCAAGTCCTTTGAAGAAAAATCAAGCCAGGCAAGGGTACAAAGAGAAGTGGGAGAGGTTATTCTATATTGATAGAAGGCTTGCCTTTGGTGTTAGGATAGCCCAAGGTCTGAATAAAAATGTTGGGGTTTTTGTTTTGGCTGGTCGGCTGATTGGTTGTTTTTTTTTTTGTTTTTTTGTTTTGTTTTTTTTTTGCGGTACGCGGGCCTCTCACTGTTGTGGCCTCTCCCGTTGCAGAGCACAGGCTCCAGACGCACAGGCTCAGCGGCCATGGCTCACGGGCCCAGCCGCTCTGCGGCATGTGGGATCTTCCCGGACCAGGGCACGAACCCGTGTCCCCTGCATCAGCAGGCGGACTCTCAACCACTGCGCCACCAGGGAAGCCCTGATTGGTTGGTTTTAATTTTTGTTTCATTTTGACTACATCACTTCTCTCTCTTCACTGTTCGGAAGACTCAATCCATGCTATAATAATGGGACATATTGTCCAGAACTGAAGATTTAGTGGGAGTCCGATTGCTAAGATCTGAGCAGGCAGGAAAGGGCAGGAGGTAATGGCGGGAAGAGGCTGGAGGTCGGTGAGGCTGCACAGATGGCAGGGGTGGCATGGGCAGCGAGGGTTGGGCCTCAGCAGGGACTGTTTGCTCTGGGATCTATAAAAGACTGTTTGCTCAGTTTGGATAGCCCTGATTCCCAGAAGGAAGGTTGGGACAGAAGAATGAAATCAGGGTAGTAATGGTAAGACTGGCGAACCAGTTGGCTTCCCAAATGAGCTCCTAGCCTCCAGGATCAATGGTGTTCCCTAAAACCTTACCCTAGGATGTCGCTTTGATTTTCTGACCTGTTACGGACGGACTCTGGTGTGAGTCCTCAGAAAAAAACTTACACTCAGTGACTGGGCACAAAGTAGACAACAGTGGGAGTAGGAATAGTTGGGTGGCAAAGGACATTTTGCTAGCTCATGTGTCATTGCTCAAGTCACAGGCTATGCAGAGTTACTTTAAAGCTAAAGTCCCACCTAACACACTAGCACACACAAACACACACTCTTATATTTCTTCTTTGTGAAAGGCAATCTAGTGACAGTGGTTGTGAGACACAAGTGCAGGACATTTGCCACTACTACCCGTATTTAGACTCGGGTACTGTGAATTACAGCCTCTGTCCCTTGGAGTCCTGTTCTCCCCCAGGCCTTTGATCAGAAAGGCCACTGCTGCTGAGTGCTGAATGGTGAGCACATGGCCCTGGACTTGGACAGTCCTTGGCTTCAAGCTCATTTCTGCTGCTCACCAGCTGTGTGAATTTGAGCAGGTTATTTCATCTCGATCCTGAATTTTCTCATTTATACTGTTACTGCCCTGCAGCTTACTTAGCAGATTCTGTGAACTAGTTATCAATACCTATGCATTTGGTGGTCTTCACTCCTGGGTGTCAATTTCTTATTGTGGTTCTCAGATCTATAACGAATATTCTAATCTGCTGAACCACAATGATTACAGCTGTTTTATTAGTCACATCCAGGACCTGTCTTTGTCGACTCCTATAGCACTTCTGTCTTCTTTGCCTTCCCAGTCATTCTTCTCTTTCTTCATCCTCACTGTGTTTCATTTAGTCATGTGATATATTTAATCTCTTCCCTAATGTGTCTAGCATCTCTACCCTAGTTTCTCAGAATTTTTACAGGCACCTCAGCAATTTTCTGCTTCTTAAGATCATTAATCTCTGATTAAGTCAGGAAATGTCAAAATGCAAAATATTCTTTTAAGTAAGTGCACAGAAAAACTCACAATTCTTATAAGCTCTGCGTTAGTTTCAAAATAAGTAACCAGTTTTATGTTATACTTTGTAGGAATGGAGACATTCCAAGCTTAAATTTTTTAAGTATTAAATAAAGAATTGTTCGGAAACACATGTGGTTCTCATAAATAGTCGCTATCTACCAGTCACCTGTCCATGCCAACATCTGTAAAGTAACGGTGTGGCTTTCAGGGGGCGATTGTCAGGTCGTTGACTGGAGTAATGCACACAAGAGGCCAGGCCCAGTGCATGGCACACGCTAGGTGTTCAAGAAGCAGTGGCTCTTTTCAGAGCTAGTTTGGTCTATTAGCTGCTTTTTATCTCATTCAAAAAATATTTATTGAGAGCTATGTGCAAAGAGCTGCGGTAGATAAACTCAAAGTTATGAAAAATGCATTTCGTGCTCCCCTAGAATTTGAAATACCACAAGGATACACCACAAGAAAGATCACAAGTGCTACCACACTCTGAGGCCCTAACATAGTCCTGGCTCTCTATTCACTCTTACTGGACAAATGTCCTCTGCTCCTTCCTAGAAACAATACTCTCATGTTATTGCCGTGAGAACCACTGGGAGAAATGCCTGTGTTTTAGAGAAGCTGTGGTTTCAGAAGTAAAAAGAGGGGAAAAGTTGTGAAAAGCAGAACAATTTAGGGGAGTCAGTCAAACCACACTGCTCCGACCTCAAACCCTAATACTCTCACTCCAGGGCTGGTGTGCTTTGCAATCATCCCCTGTCTCCCACTTGGACAATGAGAGACTAATTTAGCATGTTGTTTTGAAAATGTAATTGTTTTGGGGGAGGATTAAGGAACTATTGGTAACTTGGGTAAAACCAACCTGATAAATATTCAGTAGATAGAATTCATTTAAATGAAGGGGAAGTGAATGATTTTGTAACACGGTTACTAACTCTGCTAGAAATCAGGTATCTGTGCTCTGAGCAGGACTGGGTCACCTGAAACAGGCATCCAAGTTCTCTCTCAGTGGGCACTGTTCTTAGGCCTGGCTACATAATTTGCAGGTCCAAGATCAAAAGGAAAATGTTCAAAAATGATTATGAATTTCAAAAGAGGGACTTCCCTGGCAGTCCAGTGGTTAAGACTCCGCACTTCCAATGCAGGGGGCGCGGGTTCAGTCCCTGGTTGGGGAACTAAAATCCCATAAGCTTTGCGGCATGGCCAAAAAAATATAAAATAAAATAAAATAAAGAACAGGGACTATATCAAACTGAAAAGCTCTGTACAGCCAAGGAAAGTACCAACAAAATGAAAAAGGCAACCTATGAAATGGGAGAAAATATTTGCAAACCATATATATCTGATAAGGGGTTAATATTCAAAATATATAAGGAATTCATGCAACTCAATAGCAAAAAACCAAATAACCTGACTTTAAAGTGGACAAAGGGTCTAAGTAGACATTTTTCCAAAGAAGACATACAAGTGGCCAACAGGTATATGCAAAGGTGTTTAGCATTGCTAATCATTGGGTAAATTTAAATCAAAACTGCAATGAGATATTGCCTCAGACTGTTTAGGGTAGCTATTATCAAAAAGATAAGAAATAACAACTGCTGGTGAAGGTGTAAAGAAAAGGGAACCCTTGTGCACTATTGATGAGAATGTAAATTGGTTCAGCCATTATGCAAAACAGTACGGAAGCACCTCGAAAAATTAAAATTAGAACTACCATGTGATCCAGCAATCCCACTTCTGAATATACATTCAAAGGAAATGAAATCACGATCCCAAAGAGATATCTGCACTTCCATGTTCACTGTAGCATTATTCTAAATAGGCAAGATATGAAAACAACCCAAATGTTCTTTGACATGTGAAATGTGATATGAAGGAATATTATTCAGCCATAAAAAAGAAGGAAACCCTGACATGTGCAACAACATGGATGAACTTGGAGGACATTATACTATGCAAAATAAGCCAGGCACAGAAAAAAAATACTGTATGATCTCACTTACATGTGGAATCTAACAAAGTTGAGCTCATAGAACCACAGAGTAAAATGGTGGTTGCCAGGGGCTGGGGAGGGGTTGGGATGGAGAATGAGGAGATGTTTTAGTTATAAGCTGAATGTGTTCTGTTGTGATCTAATGTACAGCATGGTGACTACAGTTAATGATACTGTATTGTATACTTGAAATTTGCTAATAGAGTAGATCTTAAATGTTCTCAACACACACACACAAATGGTAACTGTGTGGGGTGATGAATGTGTTAATTAACTTGATTGCAGCACTAATTCACAATGTATACATATATTAAATCATTATGTTGTACATCCTAAATGTAAATAATTTCTATTTGTCAATTATACCTCAATAAAGCTGGAAAAAAATTTTAATTTAAAAATAAAGCTAAAAAAAAAAGAGCAAATATCTCAACAAAAGCACAGGGTGAACAACATCAGAAAATTCAGGACAGATTTAAAAGAAACGTGGGATGTGATTAAAAAGGGAGTAGAGAGAATGTAGAAAGCAATTGATATTAGAAGTGAAAATCACAAGCATGGTCCAAATTGATGAAAGACATCAATCCACAGATTCAAGTAACTCAGCATCCCCTAAGCAAAGTAAATACACAGGAAACAGTAACAAGCTACACAAACTATGGTCTAAAAACCGAAGATAGCAAGAAAGACTTTAGAGACTACAGAGGGAAAATTAACAAGAAAAAAGTTGATACCTAAGGTCTCAACATAAATAAGACAGCTATCAGTGGAGCGCCATTTTTAAAGTGGCAAAGAAATTGCCTGTTAAAACAGAATTCAATACCCAGCAGCAATACTGTATAGTATAATATTTCCATTTTAACTATTCCTACTTGTTTGATTCAGTGTCATCAATTACATTCACAATGCTGTGCAGCCATTACCACTATCTGTTTACAAAACCCTTTCCTAACCCCAAATAGAAACTCTGTATCCATTAAGCAATCTCTCCACATTTTCTTCTCCCCCTCAGTCCCTTGTAAATGCTTATCTACTTTCTGTCTCTATACATTTGCCTATTCTAGATATTTTATATAAGTGCAGTTATTATACAATACTTGTCCTTTTGTGTCTGGTTTATTTCACTCAGCGTAATATTTTTAAGGTCTGCCCAAGTTATAGTGCATATCAGAATTTCATTCTTTTTTATGTCTGGATGACATTTTATTGTATGTATGTACCACCACATCATTCCATTTTATCTTTAGAATATACAATGGATGTAGTTTCAGAACAATAAATATAGATCTACAATGATTTTTTTTGCCTTTTAAAAATGAGAACTGTGTCAGTATGCAAAAGAGCGAGTATAATATATACGTGCATTTTAATTTAAAATATTTTAAAAACCTAAAGAGTTATAGAAATGGATGGCAGTGGTGGTTGCACAACAAGGTGAATGTGTTTAATAGCACTGAACTGTACAATTAAAAATGGTTAAGACAGCTAATTCTATGTTATGTGTATTTTACCACAATAAAAAAAAGAAAATTAAAAAATGCTTAAAAGCTAACACCACGCAGCTTAAGAACAGAGCATTCCCAGCACTCTGAAGCTATGTGCTTCATCCCAAGTACATCCTCTGCTTTCCCTCTTTGGCGTGACCACTCTCCTCAATTTTGTAAACATATAGTCTCACTCTAGGTAGGTATCTCTAAACAATATATTGTTTATTTTTGCCTGGTTTTTGTACTTTAAATAAATGAAATATATGTTTTCTAATGTGACTTTATTTTTTTAACATGTTTTTGAAATTCATGCATAGCTATACCTTATTCATTTTCTCTACTGTATGCTGTTCCATTGAATATACCACAATGTATTTATTAACTTTACTGTGAATGGACAAGGGTTGTCTCTAGTTTTTGCTGTAATAAACAGTACTATTTTGAACTTTCTTGTACATGTATATACTTAGGCCTGGTACTGTTGGGTTCCAGAATGTGCATATTTTCAATTTTACCAGGAAATACCAATTTTTTTTCCCAAAAGGATTGTATGAGTTCTTATTGCCTCTGACACTTAGTATTGTCCAGTTACTTGATTTTTGTCAATGTGATAGGTATAATACAGTATTATAACTGTGTTTTTCATTTTTCCCTCATACAAACCAGGATAACCATGTTTTTCATTTGTTTATGGGCCATTCATATTTTCTCTTCTGTGAAATTCCTGTTTATATCTTTGGCCCATTTTTCTGCTGGGATATTTGCTTTTTTCTTATTGATTCACACTAGATCTTTTTACTCTGGGAATCGTCTCTTAGTCACATGTGTTACAGATCTCGATCCAAGGTGGGCTTGTTTCTCACTCTATATCTGTGGTTGAATAAAATTTCTTAATTTTAATGTGCTCCAATTATCTGGCTTTTTCATTTACAGTTTATGATTTTTGTGTCTTGTTTGAGAAACTCTTCCTTACTCTGATGTCATAATTTGTATTTTCTCCTAAAAGCTTTAAAGTTTTGCCTCTCATATTTGTGTTTGTCAGGGTATCCTATGCTCCACTGTAATAACAAGTAAGCCCCAATATTTTAGGCATTTACCACAATAAAAGTTTATGTATTGCTCACCCAAAGCCCAGTGTGAAAGATCCTGATTGGGTAGCTCTCCAAGGCATATCTACTCCAAGTGTGACTCAGGGACCCAGGCTGCTCTCATATTGGGGTTTCTCCATCTTGTCGCTTTGAGGTCACTATCATCCATCTAATTGATGGGGAGAACAATTGTTGGGGATGCCCACCAAATACTCAACCATCTTGCTAGGAGTGACATATGACTTCTGCTCATGTTCCATCGGCCAGAAATAATTATATGGCCAATCTAATTGCAAGGAAGACTTGGAAAAGTAGATGGGCACACAGATCATTGTGGTCCCTAACAAACAATAGCTGTGCTAACATTTAGGTCATCGTGAGATTGCTTTTGTGCGTGGTGGCAGGAATTCATTTTCAATTTCTTAAATATGGTTAATCACCGTTCACTGACTAGGAGATCATTTCCTCTCTGATCTGCGGTGCCAGCTCCATCACACTACATGCATGGGTTTGTTTCTGGCTTCTCTATTCCATTCGCTTGGTGTACTTTCTATCTCTAGTTCAATGCCACATTGTCTTAGCTACTCTATTTTTACAATATCATCTCATCTATTGTAGCAAATAACCCCCAAATCTCAGTGGATTAACACAGTTTGCTTTCCCCACTCACCAAGATATGGGTTAGTTGGGAGTTCGGGGCACATCTGCTTTGCATAGTCCGTCAGGGACTCAGGCTCTTCTACTGAGTGGTTTTACCATACCCACTGGGTCCTCTGCATCTGCCTGGCATGTAGGGGAGGAGGGAACACATTTACACCCACTTTATATTGGCCAAATTCAAGCACTTGGCCTCATGTAATTGCAAGCAAGGCTGGACATGCAGCCTTGTGTGCCCAAGGAAAAAGGAAATGGGTTTGGTAAACTCAGCCTCTGTCATAATCACATACTGGGACCAAAATAGTATATGCCAAAACTGAATACATAACCCATCTTACAAAAATTTCTCCCAATTTCACTCCCTTTTCTCTATTTCCTACCTTGTTCATTCATTGAACACATATTCATGGAGAATCCACTAGACCTCTAAAATAGCCCCCAGTGATCCCCTTCTCCTAGTATTCATTCCCCCGTATAATCCCCTCCCCTTGAATGTGGGCTGAATTTATTGATTTGCTTTTACTAAACAGAAGAGGACCAAAGAGATGGACGCCACCACGACAGTTAGGTTATAAAAAGTCTGTGGCTTCCATCTTGGACGCTCTATAGCTCTCTCTCTCTCTTCTGGATTCCAGCTGCTATGTCATGAGGATATCCATGTCTGTGGTGAGTCATTTCCTCCTGTGGTTTATAATTTTTGTTTGTGAGTTCATTTCTTTAAGATTCTGTTTCTAAGCATGTCACTTGCATTTTTGACTAAGAAAATATCCCTGGAGAGTAGTTTGTATTTCTTCTTCTAGGCAACTGGAGATTTAACCAGTCTGAGACAATTTTCATACTAAAAGTTTAGTGTGGAAATTCCCACACAATGGAGGTATTGTAAATTCCAGCTCCACACCCCTGCATGGTGTAGCTTTGGAATTTCAATAGTTCATGGGAGGTGTTTTTCCTCCCAGGACCCTGGGCAGGGTACCCTTTATTGTTGCCTTCTTGGGAAAGCAGGGAGAGAATTTTAGGGCCCCTTTTAATGAAAGAACAGCTCATGCAGGACCTTAGTTTATTTAAGGGTCTAGTTCCAGCTTGTTTCCTCATGTGGCCCCAAGACTATATCTCCTGCCCTTGCGTGAGTGTTAAAATCTCACCCTAATCTTCAGGGCCTGTATCCAGATCAATTCCTGACTTCACGGTATAGTGAGATCTCAAGTTATAAGTTTCCCACTCACTTTGAAACCTGGAGCTTTTGTACCCATTTATGCATTTTAAACAACAGTACTTTTTTGTTATATTGTCTTTAATGGTTGTATGTGTTTGTGGAAATGAGGTAAGTTAGGAGTGGGGTCTACATCAGTTCAATTCGCCATGTTTCTGGAAACTGAGTTTTAGATCTTTCATCCTTCTGGAATTTACAACTGAAGATTTTAAGCCAGAGAGGGACATGATCAAATTTATTTTACAGTAACTCTGGTAGATCTAAGGATGAACTTTAGAAGAAAGTGATTCATGATAGAGGATCAGTTAGAATGATATTGCAAGAGTCAAGATTTAAAGATGGTGAGGTGTTGCAGGAAGGGGGACTCCTTCCAGGGCCCGAGAGTGGGCTCTTGTCTAACACTCGGAAATGAATTGTCCAAGGAGACACACGTGCTGACAAAACAAGAGACTTTATGGGGAAGGGGCACCTGAGCAGAGAGCAGTAGGGTCAGGAAACCCAGGAGGGGCCGTGCGGGTCGCAGTCTCGGGTTTTATGGTAATGGGGTTCGTTTCCGGGTTGTCTCTGGCCAATCATTCTGACTCAGGGTCCTTCCTGGTGGCGCATGCATTGCTCAGCCAAGATGGATTCCAGTGAAAATGATTCTGGAAAGTTGGTAGGGGGTGAGGGTGTGGGAAGCTATCAGTTATAAGGGGAATTGATTTCAAGTTGGCTCATTAGTTACCAGGGAAACCAGCAGAGGGGAATGCCCCTCGCCACCCCTTTGATAAGTTATCATAGTGGAGATGTTCTGATCTAAAGCTAGAACAATCATTAGCTGGGGCCTGGGGCAAATATGTGAGGTCAGTCATGTGAGTAGGTATAGGTGAAGTAAGCACTGCTTCGGGCAGGACAGACAGAGAGCAAGAAAACAGCCATCTTGAATAGCCTGACCATACAAGGCGGAAAGCAGGGAGCAGTGGAACGTATTTGGAACAACCGTAAAGGAACCCGATTGGAAAGGCTAGTTAATTCTCTATAGAAATTCTCATCGTTGGTGATTATTAACAGCATTTTTGCAGACATTGTACTGGGCTCTGCCAATGCAGAAGCAAAAAAGGATGTTTTGTTTAGATTAACATATGAAGGCAATTGGGTCCAAAAATTTAGTTGTCCCAATCTTCAGATCACACAAATGTTCTGTTGCCATCACAATCTGAGTTTAAATTTCAGAAAGAAAATAAATGTTTGGCAACTGATTCAAATAACCCACTTCCAACTACATCAAAACAAAGTGTTGGTGTAGTTGCTACCAGCTGCCATTTTTTAAAAAGATTTAGTAGAGGGGCTTCCCTGGTGGCACAGTGGTTAAGAATCCGGCTGCCAATGCAGAGGACACGGGTTCAAGCCCTGGTCTGGGAAGATCCCACATGCCACAGAGCAACTAAGTACATGCGCCACAACTACTGAGCTCACATGCCACAACTACTTAAGTCTGCACACCTAGAGTCTGTGCTCCACAACAAGAGAAGCCACCACAATGAGAAGCCTGCACACCGCAACGAAGAGTAGTCCCCACTCTCGGCAACTAGGGAAAGCCCGCATGTAGCAACAAAGGCCCAATGCAGCCAAAAATAAATAAATAAAATAGATACAACATTAAAGAAATTAAAAATGTAAAAAAAAAAAAGAGGGCTTCCCTGTTGGTGCAGTGGTTAAGAGTCTGGCTGCCAATGCAGGGGACACAGGTTCGAGCCCTGGTCCGGGAAGATCCCACATGGCGCAGAGCAACTAAGCTCGTGTGCCACAACTACTGAGCCTGTGCTCTAGAGCCCGAGCTGCGCAACAAGTCACCGCAATAAGCCCGCGCACTGCAGGGAAGGGTGGCCCCCGCTCGCCGCAACTAGAGGGAGCCAGCGTGCAGCAAAGAAGACCCAATACAGCCAAAATTAAATAAATAAAATAAAGTTTAAAAAAAGAAACTAACATTGTAAATTGACTACACCTCAACTAAATAAATATTTTTTAAAAGAATATTTAGTAGAGAAGGATGTTTGGTTTGCTTTATATTTCCAAAAGGGAGATTGTTGGGTGTCTAGACAGAAACTTTAGGATATTTTCTTTATTTTTCCCTCTAAAAGTCACATAGCCAAGATTATACCCATGGAATAATGTTTCACAAATGTGCTTGTCTCCACAATTATCAGATATTTTGGAGAGCTTGAGTAATGGCTACATCTGTTGAAGACAAGTGACTCAGTAACCTAGGGCATATGTAGAAATGGAGAAATGAAAATAAGGAGACAGAAAAAAGCCTACATGATGGATTTACCACACTGAGCAGAAAAGGGAGCCAAGAGAAAGAGGTGCCTTTTGTTTTTTTCTTTGAAAACGATGAATAGTTATAGAGTAGCTCAATTTTAGGCCAACACTGTTTTGGCTTTTTATCTGTCTTAATTGTCAGATGAAAGAGATAAACATGCCTTTATTAATTTTGTGTGTGTGGAGTTCCAATAAAATGTTTAAATCACAAATTTCAACTCACAGACTACCAATGAGCTGGGTGTCTATTACCGCAGACACTTAATAGTCTTACCCAATACTGATGTATGTTCTTTGAATGATGTTTTCAGGAAGGTATGTGAGAGTGTATTTTTTGAGCCTGTGCCTATTTGAGGCCATCTTTGCTGCTTTCACATAGGAATGACAAGCTGGTTTGCTCAGAGACGTGTTCTCAAGCTATTAATAGGAACTCCTAATGGAGGTGAGTCAGACCCTCCCCACTTTTTTTCCAGCCATCTGTTACTGTGCTGGTTTAGAGGACACAGAGGTGTGATTCAAAGGGGTAATTTTCAACCCAACCTCATCCACTCTGAAGATAGTGGAAATTCCCCCACATCTGGCCATGGTTTTCCCCCTTAATGTCCAGTGGTGTTGCCGGTTCACATATTTTTGGGTACATTCAGAAATATTCTAGTGGGAAGTTCAGAAAGGGTCTCACAAGTAAGCACTGGGATCTGCCACCATATTGCCCCCAACTGCTGGCACTGTGTTAGTCAGCTCTTCTGAATTTCTTAGTCTTATTTTCAGAGGCTATTTTAGATTCTTAGACTTTCTTCATCTGTATTAGTCAAGCTTCTTTGGTTGCAGATAACTAAAACTAACTTGACTTAGCATAAACAAAAAAAAAGGAACTATCATAGAATACATGAGTTTCATGGAACCCAAGAGTAAAAAGGTAACTGGGTTTTAATATGGAAACGGAGAGTTCTTAGGACTCTCCGCTTCTTATTTCTATTTCTTGATGCAGTTATTCATAATGATTAATAGAAATTGTTGATGTCTACTGATTATTTAGTCTATGCTACAAGAGCCCTTGGAGAAAGTTATTTTTTATCATCTCCTCTATACCTATGAGGGAACTGAGACAGAAGTTAAGTTGTCCCATTGGCACCCCATTTGGAGGTTGCAGGCACAGAATCTGGACCTCAGCAGCCTGGTTCCAGAGCTGATACCCCTAACCTGTACCATACTCAGTCATCCAGCTTAAGACGACGTCTCAGGGGTCACCCTCGCTATGGCCTCCAGCATCTATGTGAACACCTTCAAATGTGACTGGAGGGGGAAGATGATCCCATTTGGGTAGCCTTAACTAAGCAAATCATTCTGTATATTGGGCTCAACTCTGCCTCTGACAATTCTCCCACTGGTCAGTCTTCTGTCCCCCACGGCCACCCTGAGCCCATCTAAACCTCAGTCTGCGCAACTACCTTTGATGTATTTGAGGACCCAATGTTGTGGCTGCTTTGGACTAGGCATCCTCAATTCCCTCAACTGTCCCCCAGTTTTTTAAGTGTCCCCATCACCCTGCTTCCCATCTTAACAATGCGCCTCAGATTGTGTGAGCCATCTTTGATGTGACAATCAGCTATTTATGGTAGAGCACAAAATTCGATCTTTATCAGACCCAATACCCACCTCCTTCTCACCACAAATATTTTGTAACACCTCCCCTACTCTCAATAAATAAAGTTCATATATATATATGTATATATATAATATACAGATGTATATATGAATATATATATGCAGCTATCTACACACATAATTAAAGCAAATATAATGTCCTACTTAAATTAAGATTAAGGAGGAATAAAAGGAAAGTAATTTATGAAAAAATAACATGTACATGTTCAGGCATAGCTACATTAGAAGACATAATGAAATGGTTATTTGCACCTCCTTATAATCAGTGTTTGTATTCATAAGGAATGAGAAGATTAGAAGACCCTCTGCAGAACAAGTACAGAAAATGAAAAAGTAAAGGGACAGGAATGTACTAGACAAATAAAGGCCAAAATTATTTAAATATGATGAAAGAAAGAGGGAAAAGCCTTATTTAAAGTCATGATATGTGGCATAACAAATTATAGACGGGTGAAATTGAGGAAGTATAATATTCTCATGGGCAAGCTGTGAATTTGCCTGTAAGTGTACTGTCAGAATAAACTCCTGCCTTTTGACATGGGACAGTGAATTGCCAAAAACAAATCTCCTATTTTGATCTCCTTAAGTTCACTCTGTAGGACATAGAAAGGAAACTTATAGTTACCAAAGGGGAAAGGAGGCGGGAGGGATAAATTAGGAGCTTGGGATTAACAGATACACACTACTATATATGAAATAGATAAACAGGGTATCCTACTGTATAGCACAGGGATCTATATTCAGTATCTTATAATAACCTGTAATGAAAAAGAATCTGAAAAAGAATATATATATATATATATATATATATGTAACTGAATCACTTTGCTGTACACCTAAAACTAACACAACATTGTGAATCAATTATACTTCAAAATAAATTCACTCTGTAGTAACTGAGCCTTGGAGAACTCAGGCTTCAGTAGACAATGGGTAGGGAGACTGGATTGGAAAGAGAAGCAGTAGAGGGGACAGAGAGGCCCTGAGGTAGACCCCTGGGGACAGTGGGAGAGGGAGACTGAAAAATAATGGGCAGCTAAAGAATAAATCCTCTCAGTATGCAAATCCACAGTGTGTTTATTATCACTGAGTGAAAAAAAATCAATATACACATGATAAAAATCCCTTGAAATATTCTGAAAGAATCCTTTTAGAGAAATTAAACCAGATCTTTGAATTAATGTCTCTAATTTAATAATGCTTTCGTTGTAAGGCAGTTAAAAGGAGACTCAAGACAGCTCAGTGACATAGCTGCATATGAAAATGGCAAAAGCAGAGTGATGGACGTGTGTGTATTGGCTACTCCAATACCATGGGCAGGCGGCATTGATATAGGTGACCTCACTTTTCCCAAATAGCAAGCAGCGTCTGGGTAAAGTTTCAAACAAAACACGCACAGTCTTCTCTTAAATTACATGGTGGATGCATTACTGGAAAATTCAGTGAATGTGGAAACTGGGGGGGAAAAGTACTTTGCGTTTACGTGCAAAGTGGAGTTCTAGGCTCAGATATTTACAAAAAGCTTTTTTCCCCTCATGAACACCTGGTGGGACACTTGAGATTCACGGAGACATGGGGGCAATTCTGTATTTCAGGGTGTGGTCCCCACACGGCAGGAAGTCTAGCATCTCCAGCCCTCCCTCCTGAATGCCGGTAATGCACCCCTTCCCCAGTAATAGTGACAACAGAAAACTGTCCCCACAAAATTCCAAACAGCCCTCAAGGGTGATGCTGCCCCAAGGATAACAACTATGTAGGGCAGTTGATTTAACTCCTTCTGCAGGACATGGGCAAGCACCAGCGTGAACAAATCCTTACACACACACACACACACACACACACACGTGCAATTTTGGTGTGGAGGACAAACTAGTTTGCATTTTAGTCTGAGCAACCATTTTAGTCTCTATTTTTCATTTACCATTTTCCTAGCTTTTAAAAAAAATATGATAAAATACATATAACATAAAAATTACCTGTTGTAAGTGTACAGTTCAGTGGCATTAAGGACATTCACGTTGTTGTGCAACCATCACCACCATCTGTCTCTAGCGTTTTTATATTTGAAATTTATTTAAATTTAGAGAAAAGTTATAAAAATAGCACAAAGAACTTTTACTCCTGAACCATTTAAGAGTAAGTTGCTGGGCTTCCCTGGTGGCACAGTGGTTGAGAGTCCGCCTGCCGATGCAGGGACACGGGTTCGTGCCCGGGTCCGGGAAGATCCCGCATGCCGCGGAGCGGCTGGGCCCGTGAGCCATGGCCGCTGAGTCTGCGCGTCCGGAGCCTGTGCTCCGCAACGCGAGAGGCCACAACAGTGGGAGGCCCGCGTACATAAAAAAAAAATTTAAAAAAAAAAGGCAAAATTAGATAACAGTAAAACTGATTTTTCGGGGCTTCCCTGGTGGCGCAGTGGTTGAGAATCTGCCTGCTAATGCAGGGGACACGGGTTCGAGCCCTGGTCTGGGAAGATCCCACATGCCGCGGAGCAACTGGGCCCGTGAGCCACAACTACTGAGTCTGCGCGTCTGGAGCCTGTGCTCCGCAACAAGAGAGGCCGCGAGGGTGAGGCCGAGCACCGCGATGAAGAGTGGCACCCGCTTGCCACAACTAGAGAAAGCCCTCGCACAGAAACGAAGACCCAACACAGCGATAAATAAATAAAGCAAACTGTCAACAAGTAAAAATAAATAAACACAATTATAAAAAAAAAACCGAACAAATTGATTTTTCAGAGTAAAATACAAGAAAAATATTAAGGATTAATTGTAAACAAGTAAGCATAAATTAAAAAAATACATAATCAAATTAAAAAAAAAGCGCGCACGAGAGAGAAACATATTGTTTGTTTTTAGCAGTCTCTAGAGACAATGTGATAGTGGTAGAAAATAAAATACTGGCAGAGATTTAGAGAGGTAGAAGACCTGGGTTTAGTCCCACCTTTACGATGAACTAATGATTTGAATAAGTACTGTAAGTTCCCTAAGCCATGGTTTCTTTGTAAGGAAGGTTGGCCTAGTTGATAGACAAGCTATACAGGTAACATTCTATAATTTCATAATACCAGGTAACTGACAAACAATGAAACCCTTTTGTCCCTCCAACAAATATATCAGGTCTTAGGCTATCCAATGAGGGTTGTCTTCAGAGCAGGCCCTTTGGAGCCATGAAATGTTTTCCCTGATGCTGCCACTCCTCAAGCATTTCTGTAAATATTCTCAGAATCAGTTTACAAGCCATACAATAAAATAAGCACGACTACCTGGTGGCCATATCTTCTCTTTTATTTAGTGAGCATTATTGCAGATTTGCTGCTTACATGAAGAACTCACCTGGGCGTTGGGGTTGCCAAGGCAGCGTGGGGACTAAGATGAATAAAAGTTCTTGCCTGTTAAGAAACTGGCCATCTGGTTGGAGAGGGGGAAACAAGCACAAAACCAGCAAAGGGAATGAATGAAAACTTTGGGGAATGGGAATATCTTCAGCATAGCATTAATATTCCTGAAGCTTGCGGCTTCCCTGGTGGCACAGTGGTTGAGAGTACGCCTGCCGATGCAGGGGACGCGGGTTCGTGCCCCGGTCCGGGAGGATCCCACATGCCGTGGAGCGGCTGGGCCCGTGAGCCATGGCCGCTGAGCCTGCGCGTCCAGAGCCTGTGCTCCGCAACGGGAGAGGCCACAACGGTGAGAGGCCCGCGTACCGCAAAAAAAAGAAAAACAAAAAAAGAAAAATAAATATTCCTGAAGCTAAGATACGTGGGCTTGAGAAAGGGACCTCTTCGGTATGAAGACCATAACTCAATATTTTGAGGCTGATAAGGCAACTCTTTGATGTTAATCAAAAGTGATACTAGTGTCATCAGGCTAGCACTGGGTGGAGATATGAACAATAGCTGGAAGTTAAAAAGTTCAGAGCATCCTCTTGGCAAGGTTGAAGCCAAAACAAACACATTACACACTCAGTAATTTAAAAAATTAATAAATGCTCTTTTAAGAAGCAGGGCCATTGAAGGGTTTATAGCATTAAGGACTTTTTCTACTTTTGTGCTTTCGGATAATCCAAATTAAATAACCTACAAACACATTACACACTCAGTAATTTAAAAAATTAATAAATGCTCTTTTAAGAAGCAGGGACATTGAAGGGTTTATAGCATTAAGGAATTTTTCTACTTTTGTGCTTTCGGATAATCCAAATTAAATAACCTAGTGTTCAGGTGTCTTCAGTTGGGTTAGAGTTCTGTTGGTTTATTTTTTCCCAAGACTTTTGTTAAATGATTCCTTCCCAATCATACCAATAAATATCTCTTACAGTGACCGGAAGTTTTAGTAATTAGTTACTTGTTGATGTTACATGGTGCTGACTCTCAGCTAAGAAAGTGGAAAGAGAAAAGCCATCACTACCCCATGCGATGCAGGAGCTTGTCCTGCTGGTCATATCAAGTGTCTCCCTGAAGTGGGCTGATAGTTGTGGACTGACGCCCAGCTGTCACCTTACTGATGTATCACCACGGTTTGTGCCAAGAAGTGAGGTGTCACATCGCCAAATGCTGGACGAGTATTTGTTGAGGAAGACAGGCACAGCTTTTCAAAAACATTAATTAGCATAATCATGATTCTCATTTATTTATTCAAAAAGTTGTTGAAAACCTACTAGGGACCAGGCCTAAGGGCTATGGTTTATGACTATTTCGTTGTTCTCAGTCAATCCAAACAGGAGACTGATTGCATAGTCCCAGAGGGGACCGGTTGACATTCAAAGACAGAGACTAAATTCATTTCTTGCTTCACTACTAGGAAAAGCAATTTCCATTGCATGTACTAAGACTACAGAGATTTCTTCTCAATAGAACAGACAATAGGAATAGAAGATTGTTATCAGTAATTTAGACTCACTGAATTAATTTAACCTGCACATGCAGTTTGGGAAGGTGAAGAATTATAGATGATGTCAAAGTAGTTTGGCAGCATAAGTAAGAACTCATAGATGCTCACTTAAAAAGTCTGTTTGTAAACAAAACAAAATGACAGAGAAAAAAATCTTACTAAAAAACCCACAATCATGGACCTAAAACACATCAAAGTGACTCCAATAAAATGTGTTCTCATCTTATGGTTTTCCAAAGGGATCCAACAATGATTATCGAAAGGATTAGGAGCTAGAACCAACAGAGTTTAAACTGATCTAACTATTCCACCCTTTGAAGCACCTAACTCTGCAAGTTGCTGCTTCTGCCACCACGTAGGGAGTGGAGAGAGAGCCAGAAAGGGAGAGTTTCCTCCTCACGACCCACCCCCCGCTGCTAGTGGACAGGGACGAGGGGCAGGGCGAGGCAATAGGTGGCACAACTGGCTGGGGGTGGGGTGTGGTTGCAGAGACAAGCCCTGAGTGCACAGTGGAAGCAGAGCTCAGAAGCAGGGCCAGGCCGCTCCTCTGAGATCTAGGCCATTCCCTGGAGTCTCCTTGCCGCAGCCACACCCACACCTGCTTAGCTACTGCCGCCCTGGGTTAGGCCGGGAAGAGAGGACCCGCAGCTGGGGAGATGCCAATGTCTCGATGCCAATGTCTCGTACTCCTTTGTAAATGGTGACAGAGAAGGAAGGCTGTTGGACGTGATTCCTGGGCCCCAACCCTCCCTGTCAACCTCACCACAAGCAGACCACAAATGAACAAAGTCCAAGAAACCACCTATGTGGCCTTAGTCTGCCTCTTCTCTTCTTTGTTGTGCTCTTGTTTCAAATTTCCTCTTCTCTATCAGCCACCTTTTTACACTGGCTATGAGGAGATTTTGCTAAATTAAGCGTTTTTATTTTATTTTTAATAATTTTTGAATAGATTTATTTATTTTTATTTATGTATTTTTGGCTGTGTTGGGTCTTTGTTGCTGTGCATGGGCTTTCTCTAGTTGTGGCGAGCAGGGGCTACTCTTCATTGCAGTGCGCGGGCTTCTCATTGCTGTGGCTTCTCTTGTTGCAGAGCACGGGCTCTAGGCATGCAGGCTTCAGTAGTTGTGGCATGCGGGCTCAGCAGTTGTGGCTTGCGGGCTCTAGAGCACAGGCTCAGTAGTTGTAGCACACGGCCTTAGTTGCTCCACGGCATGTGGGATCCTCCTGGACCAGGAGTTGAACCTGTGTCCCCTGCATTGGCAGGTAGATTCTTAACCACTGAGCCACCAGGGAAGTCCAAGGGTTTTGATTTTAATATAGCAGGTTCTAGAAAGCACTGTTGTGTTAGGGACCTCTGGTTTTCCCTCATACATGTTTTTTCTCCTTAGTACTAGAACTCCCAGGGGAAACCCAGAATGACTACAACTCCCAGCACCCCTTGCAGCTCCCTGTGGCCATGTGACTAAGTCCTGGCCAATGGGAAATAAGCGGCAGTGGTGCACGCAACTTCCGGGGAAGTATCTCCAGAGGGAGAGAACATCCCCTTCCTCCCTGCCTTCCTGCTTCCTGCTGGCGGTAATGTGGAATACGGGCAAGGTGCTAGAACTCAAGCACCAGTGAGACCAGATGTTGAGGCTGGTGAAGCAACAAGCTAGAAGGAGCCTGGGTCCCGGCCAATTGTGGAGCTGCCCTAGCGACTCTGCCATAATTGACCAGAGGGCCAAATAAAGTCTCTCTTATTTCGGCCTTTGTCATTTTGGGTTTTCTGTTACTCAGACCTAATCCTAACTGATATATGTGGTGTAACTGGCTTTAAGTTAACAACTAACATTGTTTGAGCACTTAGTCTGTTCCAGGCAGGGTTGTTTTTTTGTTTTTGTTTTTGTTTTTTGCGGTACGCGGGCCTCTCACTGTTGTGGCCTCTCCCGTTGCGGAGCACAGGCTCCAGATGCGCAGGCTCAGCGGCCATGGCTCACGGGCCCAGCCGCTCCGCGGCATGTGGGATCTTCCCGGACCGGGGCACGAACCCGTGTCCCCTGCATCGGCAGGCGGACTCTCAACCACTGCGCCACCAGGGAAGCCCCAGGCAGGGTTTTAAGAGTTTTACGTTTATTAACTCATTTAATACAACAACCCTATGAAGACGTACTATTATTACTCTCATCTCATGGATGAGGGAACGCAGTGATGCTAAGTCACTTGCTCCAGGTCACACAGCTAGTAAATGGCAAAGTCAGAACTTGAACCAAGGCAGTATGGCTCCCAAGCTCGTGCAGTCTTATCTTGTACAACAGAGGTGGCGAACTTCAGCCTGTGGTCAAATCCAGCCCCATGCCTCTTAGTGTAAATATATTTATTGGAACACAGCCACACACCAGACACACACCTCTCACACACACTTGGTGTTACTGTTGAGGTAGATATATATACACGTTAACATGAGCCCCAATAACAGATATTTGTGATCTCTTGAAGGCAGGAGCTGACGGCTGTGATGTCTAAATATCATGGTCCCGAGGTGGTGCTACTAAAACACTGTGAACCCTAGGGTTGCCGGATTTAGCCAAAACAAACAAATGAATTAATTTAAACAGGATGCCCAGTCAAATCTGAATTTCAGATAAACAATAATTTATTAGTATAAGTGTTTTGCTTCTCTTACAACTATTGTATGAAGTGTACTTATACTAAAAAAATTGTATGGCATTGACCTGAAATTTAAGTTTACCTGAGAGTCCTGGCAAATTTAACTGGCAACTCCATGGTCTCCATTCAGTGCTGCCAAACAGGACAGAATTCTGGCCCTGTAAGGCCACCCTCATAGGGAAATGGTCCTCCAGTTGGATGTTCACAATCCTATTCCTGGGAGGAAGAAGCACACCCAGCTGGGAGGCCAAGTTCATGAGCAACTCGGAGAGTCTCCCCCCAGACGCTAGTCAAGAAAATCTTCCTTCTGAGAGGGCCTATAAAAATAACATTTAGCTTTACCAGGGGCTTTATGTATGAGTGTGCGCTATAATCACTCATTTGTCCATTGCCACAGCACCCTGTTGTGGCTGGTAAATAATTCTACTATCCTCATTTTGCAATGAAGTAAACAGGGACAGAGGGGGAAGCTGACTCACAGGGCAGCCCAGCCAGCAGGGAGAGGCCAGGCAGGAGAGCGCAGGCGGGGCCTGGAGTCTCGTGCTGTGGGTCGGCCGGCAGGCTCACCCACAGCCAGCCCTAGCAACGAGACAGCCCACATAAAAATCAGAGAAGAGGAAGAGAGAAGATGCTCTGAAACCCGTGAAAACTCCACATTCTAAACAGTTCCTTTGCTGTTAAATAAAATAGACCAGAACAAAAAGATGTGGAAAGGGAACTGTTGAAGGCAGATTTTTTTCCCCAGAGGAGGGATCCCTTGCCGACCCTTTGTTTCTCCCCAAGCAGCTGTGAATTTTCTTGTCAGTGCCTGGAAAAGGAAGATAATAAGAGAAGCAAAATTGTCCCATCTGTAATAATGAAGAGCATTAACTGAGTATCTCCTATGTCAGGCAGTCTACATGTTTGACGGAATTTAATCCTTGCAACAAGTCTGCATGTACTGACTGTCCCCACTTTATGGATTGCAAGATTTAAGTTCAGAGGGTCCACGAGATTTCGGAGATGCACACTGCTGTTAAGTGGAGGAGGTGAGACTCAAGCGCAGGCTTTGCCTGACTGTAGTGCATGTACCATTTTCTGAGTAGAACTTTCCACCCACATATGGGGAAAAAAATCAGTACACTCAAGTCTAATTAAATTATTTGACTTTTCTAATACTATTTACTTTTTATTTTTTAAAAAACTAATTAATTTAATTTTGGCTGCGTTGGGTCTTCATTGCTGCGCGTGGGCTTTCTCTAGTTGCGGCGAGCGGGGGCTACTCTTCATTGCGGTGCGCGGGCTTCTCATTGCGGTGGCTTCTCTTTCTTGCTGAGCACGGGCTCTAGGTGCACGGGCTTCAGTGGTTGTGGCTCGCAGGCTCCAGAGTGCAGGCTTAGTAGTGGTAGCGCATGGGCTTAGTTGCTCTGCGGCATGTGGGATCTTCCCGGACCAGGGCTTGAACCTGTGTCCCCTGCACTGGCAGGTGGATTCTCAACCACTGCGCCACCAGGAAAGTCCCTCTAATACTATTTAAGTTAATTTTTGTCTGTTTTGTCTCTTTCGTGAATTCTAAAGCAATCTCAGGGCAAGGGCCACGCACAGCCACCTAGAGAATCTTGCCAAAGCTCCTAGCTCTGTAATAATGCTCCCCAAACATTATCCTGGCAGGTCTCCCAACAAAACCAGTGAGCAGGTGTCATTATCTTCCTTTGAGAGATAGGAAGTTTATCTGCAGAAAAATTAAGGGATTTGCCTGATGTCACAAGGGCCAGAGATGGGACCAGAGCACATCTTTTGACTCTAGCCATGTCCTTGTCAAAAGGTTGAGAAAATTACAGCAATTGTCCCGAATCTGCAATTTGAGTAATGCACATTTTTTCTCACATATGTTTTCTACGCCCTGACCCATGACAGTTGGAGATAAGACTCTCTGCCAATTCACTTTCAGGGGCTCCCTTGTTCTAGCGACTCCCGGTGTGACATGGAAGCCCCCACCACTCTTCTCTGACCAACCCGTCCATCCTTGTTCCCTACCTTCCCTGCAGGAAGCTCTCATTCAGGCCAGACAGGTGGTGTCCATCCTCTACAAAATGCCCACACAACCCACCTCCACACTTCCACCCCGCTGTCTCCTCCTAGGTGCCTGTACAGTGCAGTGGACCAGGCTTGAAGCCAGATTGCTTTTGTATCAGTGGGACCTGGGTTCCAACTCTCTTCGCCACTGCCCAACTGTGTGACTTTGGGAAAGACACTCTATGTGGAGAATGCATTTTCTAATAGAGTAGAGACAGTGGGGGGTTGGAGATCATGCATTTAAAACACCCAGCACAGCGCCTGGTGCAGAGCAGGTGATCAATAAATGGTTTTATTATTATGTCCTTAGCCTTATCTCTATTTAATTCCTAACCATGCTTCAAAATCCCCTACTCCTTCAACCAGCTCAAGACAATTTCTCCTTTATCTAGATTTAAAATGAATTTTACCCCTGTAGCACCCAGTCCTTGCTTCCTTGCATTCTTTTTCGTAAATACAAGACATATTCACTAGGGAGTGTTGTGGGTTGCATTGTGCCCCCACCCCCAAAAAAAACCATATGTTCAAGTCTAACCCCTGGTACCTGTAAATGTGACCTTATTTGGAAATAGAGCCTTTGCAGATGTAATCAAGTTAAGATGAGGTCATACTGGAATAGATTCTAAGTGGATCCAATGACTGGCGTCCTTATAAGAAGAGGAAATTTGGACACAAACACATAGATACACAGGGAGGACACTATGTGATAACAGAGGAAGACACTGGAGGGATGCATCTTCAGGCCAAGGATTGCTGACAACCATCAGAAGATACGGTGAGCCAAGGAAGGAGTCTCCCTTAGAGCCTCCCGAGAGAACGTGACTCTGATGACACCTTGACTTTGGACTTCTGACCCCCAGAACTGTGCAACAGTAAACTTCTGTTGGTTGAAGCCATGGAGGTTGTGGTCATTTGTTATGACAGCAAAAGGAAACGAACACAGGGAGGTGTTTCTTTTATCTCTGCAGCCAGACAACAGGCTCCTTGACTTGGGTAAGGCCTGGCCTCCCCACATGTGGTCGGTGGTCAGCACACCTCCGAACCAGGATGAAACGTGAGCATGACCCTGCCAGCTGGGTCCCGAGCTGCCCTGGGAGCCCGTCCCACTTCAGGAGGAGACGGGGTGCTGGCCACCGGAGTGCAGACTCAGAGGGGAGTGGGCCCAAGTCTCACAACACCGGCCCTGGCCTGGAGGAGAAAGATTGACCGGTGCAAGCCTGTTTGGGTCCTGATTTTCAAAAAATGTCAAGGTGCTACGTGAAGAGACAGAGAGAAACACTCACACTGGAAAAGGCTGTGTGACAATGGAGGCCGAGATCGGAGGGCTGCACCGACAAGCCAGGAAACACCAGAGGCCGGGGGAGCGACAAGGGACAGAGCCTCCTCAGGGCCTGCGGAAGGAACCAGCTCTGCCGCTACCTTGGCTTCAGACTTCTGGCCTCCAGAACTATGGGAGAGTAAATTTCTGCTGTCGTAAGCCCCCTAGTCTGTGGTGCTTTGTTGCAGAAGCCCCAAGAAGCAAATACAGATGTGGTACAAACAGTATCACTTTACCTGTGAGATACATTTGGGGAAACGCTGGCTTACATCAAAGAAAGGCAAACGCATCTTGGTCCTGAAAGACCCACGGGCAGCCCGCTTCTCTGGATGTGTCCCAGGCCGGTTCCCCGCCGTGAACGCCTCCGGTGACACCAGGTCACTGGCCCCACTCTCCCTCCCCCGTGCCCCGACCTCGGCCCCTCTCTTTACCTCTTCTCTTCTGAGGGACAGACACCAACTCCTTCACCCTCTGGCACAAGCAGAACAGTACAGCCGATTCCTAGCCTTGCCCCCTGCCCTCAGAGTCACTTGAGTGACGTATCAAAGGAATTGAGGCTGTTTTTAAGGAAATACACAGAGGTTCATGCAGATAACTGCATTTAATCATCCGTTAGCAGCTATTTTAAAAATACAGCTTAAAAAAATACACGTTGTTGAATGACAACAACATGAAAACTACAAACAGCAAGTAGGAATGACCTCCATTTACATGTGGGGAAACTGAGGCTCGGGCAGGTTAAACAATTTTCCCAAGACAGATCCGAGGTTTAAACCGAAACTATCTGACTTCAAAGCCCTTCCTTTTAAGCATATTACTAAGTCAACTTCAAAAGATGTAGCCTTGTAAATATTTGGAAGGGCTTGCCAGATTTCTCCTATTCTTCCTGTAATATTGGTATTTTTTTAGAAATTTGCTGCTGTACGTGGATATAAGACACCAAAGAAACTCAGAGTGGTGACCTATAGCTCAGTTATTCTTAATACTTTATTTTCTCATTTAACAGTGAAAGTAGAGACTTCCCTGGTGGTGTAGTTGTTAAGAATCTGCCTGCCAATGCAGGGGACGTGGGTTTGATTCCTGGTCCGGGAAGATCCCACATACCTCGGAGCAACTAAGCCTGTGCACCACAACTACTGAGACTGCGCTCTAGAGCCCGTGAGCCACAACTACTGAGCCTGCGTGCCACAACTACTGAAGCCCGCGCACCTAGAGCCCATGCTCCGCAACAAGAGAAGCCACTGCAATGAGAAGCCCACGCACCGCAACGAGGAGTAGCCCCTGCTCGCCGCAACTAGAGAAAGCCCGCGCGCAGCAACGAAGACCCAACGCAGACAAAAATAAATAAAATTTTAAAAAATAGTGAAAGTAATCATTATTATTTGGTCCAGAGCCTATAAACTCTCATAGCAATTCTATCTGTAGATGGTTCCTTGAATAATCAGTTAAAGGTGTTATACCTTAAATTTTGTAAAGGACTGCCTTTTTCTTTTTCTTGAAGTTCAAGCATAGGAATATTCATAAATTTTCTTTTAAACCCTTACAATAATAATTTTCTTTTAAGTGCAAATTTAGTGTAGCCTGAGACTTTTAGCCAAATAAAATAATAAACCACTCATTTGAAAAACTGCTTTCTGCCGAACGGTATCCCCATTTAGCTTTGGCTTGAACGGACAGAATTTTTTAGCTTGCATTACTAAACTAAATGAAACTCGGGTGAGGGAAATTCCTGTTTCACTCAAGCAACAAGCTTGGAGCTCATGTTATTAAGATGCCCTCCGTCTCCTGACTGTCTCCAAGGCTCGTACACAGTGTGCCTTCTGTCTTCTCGCTCTCATGAACTTTAACCACAGACCTTTCTTGATGTGCTCGCAGACACAAACTGCACTGACTGGGACCCACCAAGCCTTCTTTAGATTCGTGTCCTGCCTGACGGGATAAATCGACAATCTCGATTTATCTTGGATAAATAGCCTTGGATGGAGTCCAGGTCGCATTAGCCAAGTGAGGATTCTGCACACACATGTAGCAGACATTTAGCCCTCCGTAGGACCGGTGATGTAATTTGAAGGCCTGGTGCAAGATGAAAAGGCAGGGCCCCTTGTGTAAAAATGATTGAAGTATTTCAAGACAGTGACAGCAGAGCCTTCGACCAAGTGCTGGGCCCTTCCAAGCACAGGCTTGTGCCACTGCACAGGCCACATGCCCATGAAGCCAGCCCCGCCTTAGGGGCTGTCCTTCCAGCTTTCAGACCCTTCCTTCTGCAGCCTACCATCTGGACCCCCTCATCACCATATTTATTCAGTCACCAAGTTCTACTGGTTCTGTCACCTAGATACCTCGCAAACATGCCCATTTCCCCATCTCCCTCTCCAGACTTCTCTTCCCTCCAGTTACCCCCTTCTACACACCCCCGCCCTGCTCTCTGCAGCCCTACCCTGCTCACAGCAGAGGTCCCATCCTGCCCCCATGGACCAGCATGGGGTGGCTTCTCGTTGCTTTTGGTGGAAGCCCCCGAACCAGAACACGGACCTCCAGACCTCACCCATTCTGTCCCTGCTCCTTCCCCAGCATCCGTGGCTCATGCCTCGTTCTCCCTGGCCCTGGGTGGTTTAGTCACCTGGCCCTCTCCCCGCTGCCCCTCAAATAGGACGCCCCCACTTCTGGCCTTCCCACGGGCTGCCCCTTCGGCCTACGTCTTTCCTCCTGTCTTCACCTGCCTCACTCGTAGATGCCATCGAGTCTTGACTTACGTATAACATCCTTAGGAAGATTTCCCTGCCTCTCAGACAAGAGCGATCCCCTGGCTACCCACTCACCCGGCACTCTCTCTGCCAGTTGGCATAATTCATTACACTTGCCCAGTGTATTTTCTGTCCGTGAGGGTGTGGGTCCTCCCCTGCCTTGTTCCCAGGGTATCTGCACCGTCGTAGAAACTTTACAAGTATTTGTTGGTAGATGGGCTCTCACAAATTCAGCCTCCTGGAGGAAGAAGGCTGTGTACTGTCATTTAGTAACGGGCTTGCTGTTGCTGCTACCGTGTAAAAGGCAGCAGAGAGGAGAATGTTCAGCGCAGCTGGCGGCTCTGTTGAATGACAGTGTGACCCTCCTGAACAATTCCTGCTCATTGATACGTCCACTGTTTGTGTTGCTACTCGGCGTGTTTTAAAAGGTGACGTTCTGGGATTATTTTTTTAGTTTGTGACAATATGCATGTATTACTTTGATAATCATGAGGAACCACCCCTCTCCAGCAAATTTTGCTTTAAAAAAAAAGTATCAGGCAAGAGGAATTTCCTTTGGGGGTTCATGTTCTTTGCAAATCTATTTCCTCTGGTGGGAAAGGGAAGACATCCTTCCGTCTCTGCTCCACACATCACCAAAGAAAGGGTATGAAGAGGAAGTTAACTCTAGTGTCGATGTTGCCAATTTTCTTTTAATAAATTGATGTAAAAGTACAGCCATACATGAGTGCTTCTGGTCACCAGGGATGGTGTTTACTGCTTCTGAGGTCCTGAGCTGTGAGAAAATTGAGGGCAAGTCCCTTCTAGTCCAAGGTCATGGCTATATAAGCAATGGTTAATAGCCTCACTGGTTATCTGTCCTCAAACACTTTCCCCCTCCTGTTATGTTTGTCTTCTGCTCTACAGATAAGAAAAAATAAGGAAGAACATTTAAGAAAAGTCTATGGAACAGATTAGTCAGGGATCAGAATGTCTAGGAAGGCTAAAGGGTTAGATGCATATGAGGCAGGTCAGAGCAGCCCCCGATGGGGTGACCAACGGTCCTGGTTTGCCCAGGACTGAGGAGTTATATGGTCCCTGGGCTTAAAACTGAGGTGGTCCTGGACAAAGCAGGATGAGTTGATCACCCTACCACCACCTGATGGCCTGTGGTTCTAGCATGCATCTCCCAGGCCCGGCCCACTGTGTGATGCCCCCACTGTGATGCCACGTGGCCCAGTATCCTCCCCAGTCTCCACCTGAGGACCTCACAGCACTGCCACTTTCCAAAGCCATTTTGAGAATCAACTTTGGCCTGAAGTTGGGAACCCAGACCCTAGTTTTATCTTTAGCATGTCATTTGTTTTGTATTTTCTAGAATGAAACCCCTTTAGCTTTTTTTAAAATGATTTGTGATTAAAGAGAAAACAGGATCCTGGTCTGAACTGAAATTCCAATACATTTGAACTGTCAAAATTGTTCTCTTTAAGTTGCACTGAATGCAAATTTCAGTTCCTAAAAAATCCAACTAATGCAACGCATATTAAGGGAAGGAGGTTTGATTTATCTATTTTCCTAAAATGATGACCTAATAGGAAAATTGCTGAAAAACACGCATGGCTGTCAGAATGATTTTTCTCTTTCTGCTGCTCTAGGTGGAAGATCGGAGAGTTAGGGTAGGTTCTAAGTGAGGACTGTCCTAAAAATAATTTGTGTTGAGTACCACTTCATACCTACTACCTCCAACGTTTTCAGGATCCCATGGAGTAGATGACATTGTCATTCTGGTTCTACCAAGATAAAACTCAGAAAGTTAAGTGGCCTGAGGACAGGCATCCAGGCCTGGCCGTGTCCAGAGTCAGCAGCATTCCCGCCATGGTCAGGCTGCAGCTCCTCTTCCTGAGAGGGGAAAACATCTATTTCCTTCCTGTTTTCTAGCTCTCGTGCTAGATCAGCCGATCAGAGCTGGGAAGTTATATTGTCAGAGAGCTGAACACCTCTGGCTGAGTAAGAGAGATGTCAGAAACTGCTTGTTATTTCTCAAGAAAGATTCTCTAAGTATACCCTTTCTTTAGGGAATTGTTCTTTGTAGATTATGGAGAATTTTCACATTCGTTGGGAAGAAGGAGAGCCGGAGTAGTAATAACAGAAACAGTAATAATAAAAGTGCCTGTTACATAGGACTTGTCTCATGTCGGGAGCATTTACCTTTTTTTTTTTTTCCCCTAAGTTTTAAAACAATCTAATGAAAACACTGAGGCTCTGAGAAGTGACAGAGCTAGGACTTTAACCCGAGAGTCACCTCAAAGCTCAAGATTTTTTTTTTTTTTTTTTTTTTTTTTTGCGACATGAGGGCCTCTCACTGTTGTGGTCTCTCCCGTTGCGGAGCACAGGCTCCGGACGCGCAGGCTCAGCGGCCATGGCTCACGGGCCCGGCCACTCCGCAGCATGTGGGATCTTCCCGGACCCGGGCACGAACCCGCGTCCCCTGCATCGGCAGGCGGACTCTCAACCACTGCGCCACCAGGGAAGCCCAAAGCTCAAGATTTGTGTGCTTTATCACATTATCAATGTTTAGTTAGTTTTTCTCATTTTATAGGTGCGGAAACTAAGCTGCACTGAGGCTAGAAGACTTGCTGAGTTCACATCCTTAGAATGAACAGGCCCAGAACTCATACCCAAGTTGCCAGAAGCCTCTGCACAGAGAACTCAGAGGCAGTGACTCTGCGATGCTGCAAAGGCTTTAGATGCAAATCAGCCTGGAGCCCAAAGCCCCATGACATGATGTGATTCCCAGATAGGAATTTGTACCAGCTAGGAATCATTTGGTTGTGTGGGACAGAAATCACCCAGAGTTAAACAAGCAGGGAAAATGTAAGCTTTCAGGAGTGTCAGAGTCAGGAATGAGCTTGCAGCTGGGCCTTGGGGAGGAAGTGGACACAGAGAGAAATCAGGGCTTTCTCTCTGGGTTTTGCAGACCGACTTCCCCTGTCCCTCAGTGCACGGGTGGGACATGGTCCCTGGCTGTACCCACGTTTTATACATTCTAAGTACAGCTAATGGGAAAGATTTCTTTGTTCCATTTCATTTTCCAGGAGAAGGGCCAGGGAGTGAGTAAGCCTATGTGGGGTGGGCACCTCTGGTCCACACTGCTGTGGACAGGGGACGGGGGACATAGGACAAACAAGACCAGCCCAACCCCTTGGACAGGGATGAGGGTTACCAGAGAACTGGGCATCGCTGTAAACTGGACAGATGATCCAGCATGTGTCCAGGTGTCAGAATTCAAACGAAGTTAGGATGAAGCATTATAATAATATCTAGACAATTACCGTGGCACAGTTAAATGGTGCCTCAATTACTGACAAGATACTTAATCAACTATTTATTTCATCCAAATCTTCCAGAAAATATGTACTACAAATATTGTCTTTATTCTTGCCATGAACTGTTTCTAAATTTCACAAAAGTTTTGTAATGATAATATAGTGGGGAAATGTGCTAACCCAACTCACAATCAGCTACGATGGTGGGCCCAAGACCTTGTGCCAGTTTCTTGGTACAAAGGAGTCTGCCACGATAGACTTTCCCGGATAAGAGCCGACTTGTTTCCAGAGCTCCCTTGTGAATAAATATTACAGTCTTTTTGCAAGAGAGTCAGGATGGAAGATGAGCAGTAGTGAAATCTTTGTCTCCTGATGGTGGGTGCTGCCCAATCTACCCCAGATCCTCTCCCTCCAGGAAATTACCAAGCTACATTCAAATGATAAACAAATTAGAAAACGAACACCTCAAAGCTCCCATGGTTGTAGCTGTGCACCTCAGTTCATTTCTGCAATGGTTGGACTGGGAATATGGGCAAAAATACTTGCCCTTAGGGATCTCAGATCTAATTCTCTGTGGAGAGAAGGGTCAGAGTTGGAGGGTCAGCTGTCGTTGAATGGAGCAGATCCTAAAGGGCTTATTAGCCCTTGGCCTGACTCCTGGCCCCTTTTCAGAGAATCTATGTCACAGGTTTTACACTGAGCCTTTGTTACTATTTTAAGTTGAGTTGGATTATGTCCAAAGTCTCAAAGCATTGGTATCTGTAATTATATTTTGCAAGAGGTTTTAGGCACCGCCAGCATGTTTTACAGGTTTAGGGTTGCAAGGCAGGAGCTGTTGGGTTTTGACACGTGGTTATTTAATTCCATACAGTACAGAGAAAGAGACTTAGTCACGTTTGGCCTCCACAAGGAGGTGCCAGGGTCATTCCACTCCAGCAACACTACTTCTCCACCAGGCACATTTATTCACATTTCGTATCTGCCATGTGATGGCCCCACTGATGTCAACAAATGATTCATTTTCAGCTTGAAGGGAAAAGCAGACTGTGTCGGAAGGTACCATATGGTTTTTTCTGCCGTCTACCGGGGAACCCTGACCTTATTATCACACGTTCGAGGTGGAAATGTGATGTAACTTAACTGATTTACAAAAGCCACATACAGAAACCAGTGTAATTTTTTTAAGCCTCAGTGTGGTTAAGGTTTACTTCCTCTATACATTCATAGCGAAGGTTTTTGGACACGGCTGGGGGAGAGAGCCAGCTTCTGATAGAAGGTCTGTTTTCTGGTTATTGCTTCTGTAATTTACACTTTCCCCTCAGTATCACCAAGGAAAAGTCCTTCTTAGCCTCAGTTAAATGTGAAGGTTGTGTTTCTCTGCATCCATTGGCCACTCCAACTTTGAAGGCCAATGAGCACAAGCAAAATAATGGTTTGGAAATAGATTCAGAGAGGGCACAGGGATGGGGCATGCCACAGCACATTATTTCCGATCCAGAATATCAGAATTAAAGCTATCTTGATTCAGTGCAGCAACTGGCTCAAAATAGACCCCAAAATGCATATGCAAAGCAACTGTAAATTTGCACCATATACACATGGAGCTTTAAAGGTAGCCTGGACATGTCAGAGTGCTGATTTTCAGAAAGAGACCAGGGTGAGGTTAATGACCCTTGACACCTGCTTTGTTTTCTTCCTCTGCCGTAAAAATCCTGCCTGGTGAGATTCTGGCGTGCTGCATAGATACTATATTTGGAGAACAAGAAGCAGAGTGGCTGGGTTGTTTGTGTAACCCACAAGACCATGTGAGTCTAGATTTGCTAGTAATTAATTGGGGTACTTGGTCATGTTTCTTAACCTGCAAAGTTTGCCAGGATAAAATTTCATACTGGGCTTCCCTGGTGGCGCAGTGGTTGAGAGTCCGCCTGCCGATGCAGGGGACACAGGTTCGTGCCCCGGTCCAGGAGGATCCCGCATGTCGTGGAGCGGCTGGGCCCGTGAGCCATGGCCGCTGAGCCTGCGCGTCCGGAGCCTGTGCTCCGCGGTGGGAGAGGTCACAACAGTGAGAGGCCTGCGTACCGCAAAAAATAAATAAATAAAATAAAAGTTTCATACTACCTCACCTTGGTGTTCTGAGGATTTGCCGGTAATGCAGATTGTCAGGCCTGTGGGAAATGTAGGCTGTTAACTGGCACGGTGGGCTGGGCTGCTGGAATCAGGCAGGTGGGTAGAGGGGGGTGACTTGTGGAGAAGGCAGGGTTCCACCTGGGAGCGGATCTTATCTGGTGTCTCTCCAGGTAGGAAAAGTGTGTCACTACTGCCAGGGAGAGGAATGTCCCCCTCTGCCCCTCTTGTGGCTGGACTAATAATAAAATTGACACAAGACAGGTTAACAGGAGAAGAAGGAAATAATTTTAATCACATACAAGGGGGTCTCATAGAAATGGGACCTATGGGAATTTCCTGGCGGTCCCCTGGTTAGGACTCTGTGTTTTCACTGCCAGGCCCGGGTTCAATCCCTGCTAAGGGAACTAAGATCCTGCAATCCGTACAGTGCAGCAAAAAAAAAAAAAGAAAAAAGAAAAACAAAAAAGAAATGGGACCTAAGAAGTAACCAGAGAAGGCAGCAGGTAGCTTTTATACTTTTCAGACAAACAATAAATTTGTGAGGAATTGACAGGACAAAGAAACTTAGGTTTTGGGTGCTCAATTAGTCAATAATCTAAACAGAGTTTGGGCTGTGGTAGTAAATTAAAGAAGTAACAGGCTTGTTTATATAGGCTTCTGGGCCTGAATTCCCTATCTTTGGCGATAAGAGTGTCCCTCTACCTCCAGATACAGGGAGAGCACCTTTCACATGAGAGATTTATTTTCTGCTTTCAGGGAGAAAAGAAAGGAAGGTCAGAGTGGCCTTCTTGCATTGGCCATTTCTTAAGTAACTTTAATTCTACATAATCAATATGCCATTGAGGCATACTTTGGGGCAGCCTGCCCTGGGTCCCAACACTAGGTTCACAGCTCTTGGCCTGACCTGCTCCTGGGTCAACCATCTGAAGCCCAGGACCGTCTCAAAGGCTTGTTTCTTCTAATCTGATTTGTCCTGTTCCCTTCTCAGCTTTACCCTGTTTATTAAGCATTAGATAGAAAGGGGAGACCCTTTTCTGTCTTTGCCTTTAGTTATTTAAATTCCACAGAGGAATATTAGAGCTCTATGTGGAAAAGCTCTTTCATGTTGGGAGGGTCTGACCTGGGAGCACTGGGCAGCTTCTCTGGCCCTCCTCCCTCCCTGTCCTATGGCTAAAGACCCCAGCCCCTGCTCAGCATCAAAGTAGGCAGATGGACCACGCCTGGGAGGAGCGACAGTATATCATCCTTCGTCACCGTGCCAACATCAGCACCCTCGGGAAATAACTTTCATCCCTTTTCAGGTAGTAAAGAAAAAGCCCGTGTTTTACATTGCTGCATATCATCTGTGTAGAGTGAGCTGCAAAGAGGCCACTGGGCATTTTGTTTGTTTTCTTTTCCATTTGATTTGGGAGATTTGGTGGGGTTCATAGGATTTCTACCACCCTCCTTTCTAGAAGAACCATCCACTCTTCAAAAATGCAGCCAAGACAATGAAAAGAGAAGAGGCTTCTGGTTCAAATCGAATCTGCCAGTTGGCAAGTGGTGTTGGGACTGCTGCTCCCAGAGCCGCTTCTAGACCTGACTTTTCCTTCCCGACCAGACATCGCAGATCTGAGCCGGTGCGAGGTGCCGACCTACTACGTGATCACGGCTGCGTGGGGTGCGTGGGGTGAGCCCCACTCCGGGAGAGCCCTGACCTGTCTCCTTCCCCCACTGACCTGTTTTCCCAGTTTCCAAGTTCCAGTTTTCACTCTGATGTCCCCAGACATTTCTGAGCACACTGTATCTGCAGTGGAAACAGAAGTTGCCGATCTAAACCTCATTTAACCTCCTCAGATAGGCTCACTCTGGGCTCCACGCTCCCCCTTCCTGGATCCTGAGGAACTCACGCAGCACCAAGCTTGATGAGGTGCCTCACCCCTTCCTACACCTGGTCTCACCAGCCCCAGGAAGAAGCTAGTCAGGTACTGTTAACCCCATTTTATGAGCAGGAAAACTGAGCCTCAGAGCAACTGAGTAGAATACTTCTAAGGTCACACAGTTGAAACGCAAGAGAACTTGCTTCTAGGTCATCCCTTCCACATCCTGTTTGCTTATGTCTTTTTAAAAAACCATATTTATGCTTAAAACCTCTTTCTGTTCTGCAGGGCACAATGCTAGAATAATAGGAAAGTGGTGATTCATAACCAACTTCTGACTTATCTTATGGCACATACAAAACAAGGCTGTCTCCCGATTCTTCCGAAGACCATATTACATCGTTCCGAACGCCCTTACACTCCAAGCATAACTGACAGCTCCTCAGGGACCCTTGATATATGTTGGTGTCTGAATGGAAAAACAAAACATGCCTCCAACACTCTAAAAATAAGTGATTCTATGAAACAAACACCGCAAAAAAGGAACTAAAGAAGTATGTGTCAGCTGTTCGAATACAATCAACTGATTACATAGAAGGTTCTCAAAAATACATGTGTGGAGGGTGCGTGGGAGGAGTCTGCCCCAAAGGAGGGGTATTTTATCACTGCCGTTGTTTAGAATTGCCACATCTGGCGATAATAATAAGCAGGCCTATGAGCTGGTTTTCCTCTTATTTGTTAATTCTCTGCAGACAGTGCACCCCAGCACCCACGGCTCCCCCCTCCCCCCCGGTACACCGCCCAGTGTAACCCGTGATTCATGTTACCCATCAGATGGGATTTTTTTCGGAATTATTTTAATTGGTCTTTTTTCCCCTTAAATAAATAAATCTCACTTCCCCCTGCTTGGCTGCCAGATCCTGCCCTCCCTAGTCTGGTTTCCCCCAGCTGCCCTGAGGCTCCTCTGTCAGCCAGGCCTGAGGCAATGAAAACTGAAAACCCCTCAGGGCTGGGGTCATCTGCACCTGAGCACAGCGTGGGTGACCAGTCGACCATGCGGGCCTCTGCCTCCACTCTGGGTTTTTTCTGGCCCTGAAATCCAGCCCTGAGCGTCAGGACAGTTACTGGCACCCCAATCCCTGCCACCTACTTCCTCCCTGCCCCCCAAATCCTCTGAATCCTCTCTGGCTGGCCCCTATACCAACCTGGAGAGAACTCTCTAGAAAGGCGACACGGGCATCCCCCTGACGCTAAGAACTGTCCTTGTCTAAACACTCTGAGGTCAGCGCCTCCCCTACGCCAGCCTCACTGTGGTGACTGGATCAACGCCACTCCCTGAAGGGGAAGCCCGGGGGCAGGCAGCCGCTGGCCCGGTTCCAGTGGCTGCTGGTAAGTGGCAACAACCAGCTCTCTGGAAGAAAAGAAACCAGAACTGTAGCATTTGCACCCGGTATAAATACTCCCACCACGGCCAGTCTCAGGCCATCACCACGACATCACTGAGTGCGGGGTAGGGAAGGTATGTACAGCAGCGCACGGTTATACGGTATTTCTGCCATCCAGATGTCGTAGATGTTAATAACCTTGACAGCTGAGAAAACAGTAGAATGTAAATAATCAGGAAGTGACGAGTTTTCTGTGTTTATAACTTTTGTTTTTAGTATAATTTAGTCAATTTTCAGGTTTATATAATTTAGTTTTTAATAATGGCTATGTTTAATACCAGCTCTCAGAATTCCTGCAAGTGTAGCAGTTGGTCCGCTTGCTCCTGTCCGGGGTCTGCTGCTGCACAGCACTCCCCCGTGCCCGTGGGCCTCACCCTCCCACAGCTCCAGCTGTGCTTCACCTCACCCTGCCAGCAGTCTGCAGAATCTCAGTGTTCCTTCTAGCCAGGGCCATGTGACTTTTGTTCTCCCGGTTGCTAAATTAAAGGCATAAATTCCAGCTGTTATTCTACTTGGCCTTCCAGGGGCCTGCGACACCCCATCCATCTTGAAATTCGACACCATTCTTTCTTGCCATTATTTTTAAAACCTCTTCTGAGGGCTCCTCTTCCTCTGCTGGCCCTTTAACTGTTGATGCTTCTGACCATGATTCCTTTTGGTCTTCCCGTCTCCTTATTCTGAATGTGAATGTGGATGTTTCCCACATCCATACCTTTGGCCCAGATGTCTCTTTTGAACTCCAGTCTTATAGATGTAAATGTCTGCAGCACATCTTTATCTGACCATCTCATAAGCATCTCACACTCAACATGTACCATCATTCCAACCCCTCCCCAAAAATTACTTGTTCTTTCTTTATATTCCTCACCCAGGCATCCATGCCATCATTCGTTCCGTAAATATTTACTGAACACCTACTACACGCTAGTCACTGTGCCACCTGCTGAATAAGCCACAGTCCTCGTGGAACTTATTCATCTCCATCCACCCAGTGACCTAGGCCAGAACCCTGGAGTCATCTTTGACCCCTGCCTCTCCCGCATCACTTATTTACTATCATTTGGTCAGTAAATCTAACCTCTTCTTCCTCCTAAACAAGTCTGGAACCTGTCCTCCTCTTCCATTCCCACCATGGCTGTCTTCTCAGGTCCTTATCATTTCTCTCCTGGATTCTGCAGGGAGCCCCTCCCTGGTCTTTCCATCCAGAGACTTGCTGCATTCGAATCCTTTCTCCCTTACGCTGGCCTAACAATACTTCTGAAACCACACTTACGATGTGGCCATTGCCCTGTATAACATTCTCCCAAACACCCTCTTAGCCTGCAGAACAAATCCTATGCTCCTTGCCATCATGAAAAGGCCATGTGACCCGGGCCCTGTCCACCTCTTGGTCTGCTTGTCCCCGTTCCCCTTGGGACATTTCTCAGACCCTTCCCTGTGCTGGCATCCCTCCACCCGCCCATGCCACCCCATCCCCAGTCCCTTCTTTGACGGCCTGCTGTTCCTACTCATCCTTCAAACTTGCTCCGATGCAAGTGTGCCACTATGGCTGTTCCACAGGGCTGCTCCTGTCACCTCGTCCTGGAGGTGTTCGCTGGCCCTCCCAGGCTGTGTTTGGTGACTCTTCTCTCTGTCAAGTCTGTGTCATGCCATACGGTAATCATCTGTTTACCAGTCTCCATGCTTCTTTGGGAAACGAGCTCTTGCCGGAGGACGCTGTGTCTTTTATCTCTGAATTCCTGGCAACGAGGAGTGTGCAGGGCCCCAGTAAGCGATCAGTAACCTCTTGTTGAATGAACGAGTGTGACAGTGTTAACCCGGTGAGGCGGCCAAGGGCACGGGACCCCAAGTGAACCCTGGTGCAGCCTCTCCCGTGTAGAGTGACTGGGGCACAGCGCCCCACAAAGCAGCTACTTCAGACCATGAGTGTGAGGCTTATGAGACAAAAGTGGTCGTCAAGCGCTCCGCACGTAGGTAATAGACGGCAACTACTGTAACGACTGAATATTTTTAGGCACTTAAGTAGCTTCTGTGTTGTGCTTTTCAGTTTACTTTTATGGACTCCCTTCATCGGCGTGTTTGCCATCATCTTAATCTTCCTGATTTTCACTAGAGCTGCGGCATAATCCTGATGTTATAGGTATTTTTAACTGCTGGCTCTTAGGGTGGGGATGGGGGCGGGGTGTGTGTGTGTATGGGGGCGGGGTTGGATGTGTGATTGAGTGTGGTGATGTGTGAGGTAATGTAGCAGAGACACGACAGCTAAAAGCCAAGGGAAAGGCCGTCAAAGCACCTGAATTATCCCTCTATTCCCAAGCCGTAGGGCATGGAGCCCGGCCTCATTTGCATATTGGCACCACTTCCGCCATTGCTGAGATGCTCGGCTTCATCGTCGCTGCCCTTTGCTGGCTGCAGCCAGACCTCCCCAATGTGTTTGACTATGTTGCCCCCTTATGGATCAGGCCCAAGTTTCAATAAATATTTCCTCGCTGGCTGGACTATCTCCTACCTGTGCACTGTTAGAAACTGCAGGGGTACCAAAGTGATGCCTACCCTTAAGGTATGATGTCCACGTTCAAGGAGGTAGGAACTTTGATAACCTTGGAAAAGCATAAATCAGAACCGAAAACCAGAAGAACCCCACCGTACAATGTAGTTATTGTGCCTAGAGGGAGACTGCATGGATCAAAGAATTGTATCTATGTACCACTTTGCAATTAACAGAGAACTGCAGCACACGTTTTCTCATTTAACCCTGCCAACCACACCAGTGAGGATGGTAGAGATAAAATATCACAGACCGACATGCTAGCGTCAGATGTGGCTACTGACAACCGTCTTGTCAGTCAGCTGATGTTACATCTCATCGCAAAGGTCACACACGAGACAGTCTAGTTTCAGAGGAAAGAAATCCCATGCATATGACTCACCAGCATCATCTTTCCGTAGCACCTGAGATTTCTACCCACCTCACCAGGAACATCTGAGATCAAAGCGTGGGGTATAGATAGATGCAATTACTGGAGAGGTTTCCTGTGGGTGGTTTTCAATTTGTGTCTTGCAACCAGGATCCTAGAAATTATGAAAGGGCATTTTCAGGATGAAAGGCATTCAGCTTTGTTTTTTCAAAGGAATGAAAAATCAAAATCATTCCGAAGCGTTTTTTTAAGATGTAATACAACTTTTTTCAAGCAAGTGCTTTTAAATTCCTCACATTCAAGCTTAAATCACAGTTGACATTTGTCACATTATCATCTATTTGAGTGAGTTAAATCGAAGAGTGGGGAAAGGTCCTTTTCCTCCTTTAATCTTTGACCAAAACAAGGGCAAACTCCGAAATTGTGCCAGTCCGTCAGCAGTCTCTGTTGCTCCACACAATCAAAGAGAAATCGCCACAACATCTGAGCTGGTGTTTTTCTATCCCAGATGCATTCTCTTCCCTACCAGGAATGACTAACACTCAGGAACACGGTGCCAAGAGAGGCCGCTAGGAAAGAGACAACTGAGAGAGAGAATTTCTCCCTGGAGATTGTGAGATACTCTTTATTTTCAGGAAAGAAAGCGCCTCTCCCAGCAGCCCCCCAGCTTCCCTTACATCTCAGTGGTTAGGGCTGGGTCACATGTCTATTTCATGTCTATTGCTAAACCACCCAGTGGCCAGGGGAAATGGGTTACCATGAGTGGATTGGACAATTCTTTGGGGGTAGAATGGATATTGGGGAGTTAACCACCATTTTGGATACTGTATCTGGAAACACTGGTAGCCAGACCAGAAGTTTGTTTGGTTTTAGGCAGATCAGAGAGCCTTCCGCTTCTTATTGAAGGTCTTTGGTGATTAAATGAAAGCCAAAAAAGAGACACAATTACATTCGTACTCCAGATTTGAAGAGCAGGACATATCCTTTATATGCATGTGGACAATTTATGGTCTCATGGGGAAAATCTTCAATTCCAGGAGCCCTCTGGACAACAAGCAGGAGAGGGGATGCTTGCTGGGTTTCTCGCCATGACATGACTCTCCGTAACAGCGGAAAGATCCTCTCAGGGCATCTGGGCAGCCCCTGGGGCTAATAATGACATTGCCCGAATAATCAACCCAGATTTCAACTTTCAGCCAAAATCAAAGTCCTCTGATGTGGGGTCAGAAGAACGTTCTAAGTAAAATGAACCTTTTGACCTTACTTTCCAAGGGGCAGCCGCAGAACGCAGGACAATTAGCGTTTGTTTTCTCCGGGATCCATCTGCCTGGCGAGACGAGCGAGGTCCCTGAGGTTCAGAAGAATCAGGCGCGGGGCAGCACTTCCTTTCCCTGAGACTCTTACTCTTTCCGGAAATGCCTTCGCCTCCTGAACTGATTTCCCGGAAGGAAGCTGTAACTGGAGAACAGTCAGACCAGTGGAGATGTTTAACGCTGGGCAGAAGTGAGGCTTGTCGGGAGCCCAGGTGGGAGATGGGGAAGAAATTCCCTGAGTCTTGCCTCTGGGTCGGTCCTTCCAGTTCTGGTGGTCTTGGGCTTCAGTCTGTCAAGGGACGAGCCTTTAAAACAGGCCCCTAGCAGTATGTCTACCTTCTCGGATGGCTGCATGTCCCCTTGTCCCCTTGCACTCTTATTCTGACTACAGCATTTGAAGCTTTGAGGTTCTGATAGCTGTAGAGTTATGAGGCAGAGTTCTTATTCAGAAATTTTGTTATAGATATTCAAATGCATAGGGCAGAGTTATGCCCATTTCACATAACATTTCACATTTCATGCTATGTATGTATAGGCCCCGTTTCAAGAAAGCACTTTTATGTTTCAAGTCAGAGTAGGCATCTGTTAAGTGCAGACATTGTTAGTAAGTAGCCTACCCAACTGCCAACCCTATTTCTTCTTTGCTAAGAGAACTCTGGTTGTGCCCAGGTCTCCGTCCGGTGTTTCCCATTTCCAGCCACAGAAGCAGAATCTTTATGACTCTGGGACAATTACAGTGATCCCAGTGACTGGGTTAGAGTGAATATATGACCAGTTCTGGCCAGTGAGACATGGGGGAAAATCTGTAGGCTTCTGGGAAGGTTAAGAAACAAAGGTTTCTTTGTTTCTTAAAAAACAGACATAGAAAGAGAAACTCTCATCCTCCTCTAGACTTTGTCATACCTATTTTATTTGTAATCTTAGGATGCGGCAATCATCTTGTGAAGATGAAGGGAACCAGCCCGAGGGCAAAACAGACCTATTGAATATGGCAGACTAGAGAAATGTAAATTACTTGCGTCCTTGAGAATTTTGAGTTGCTGAATCAATCTACGGGCTCTACCTCTGAACTTCTTGTCATACGAGACTAAATATCCTTGTTGAGACCGTACTGAGTTAAATCTGAAAGCTTCCTAAATAATCCATAATTAGCTCTTGTCTCTATTCATAGGTGGCTGTATCCCTCTGCCCCTATATCATTTCTTCTACCCTCCAACACAGCAGTTTTTCTAAGATGTAGGGGTTCTCCACGCCTGAAGCCCACTTGGAAGAACAGAAATACACATGAGCGCCACTGTCACCACTAATGGTAACTACTCCCATTTCTTCAGCATATCCTCGGTATGAGGCCAGCGCTAAGCCCTTTGCATACACTATCTTAGTTAATTATCGAAAAGACCCCATGAGGTAGGGACTATATATTCCCATTTGATAGACGAGGAAAATGAAGGTCATAAAAGTTAAGTAATTTTCCCAAGGTCTCAAAGCTAGTAAGTGACGGAGCTAAGGGTCAAACCAGACTGGCCACACCCTTGTCCATTACCCTGAACTCTCCCCGACTCACTAATTGTGGGAACACTAGGCTGGCTTGGGGCAGAGGCCCCTTCACCCAGTGGCTTCTCAGACTCAATACGCAAGTTCCCCGGGAGATGTGAAATCTAATTAGACTCTAAAGGTAATTAGAGTATATAAACTTCATAGTTCCACATGAATTCTCTTGTGAGTTTTATCGACCCTCTCTGTACTTTAGAGCCTCTATCTGTGAGGCTGTGACAAAGAGACTTTCCACGGCCTACTTCCTCAGGATATGAGAAGATAAATGTGATAAAATTTATCTAAAAGCGTTTTGTAATATTGAGAGGAAAAGTACTACAGAAAGCCAGGCCACTGTTAATGTGATTTTAATAACTCCTCCCAACTCTTAGGCTGTTCATAGTGTAATGGAACATCTTAATTTGTTGAAAAATTTCCACACGGCTCTTTAAACGCTCAGGAGGAAAGGCTCTGTGAAAATGAGAATGAGAAAACAGATGAATTTTCCGCTACCGGCCAAAAGTTCTTTAATGCACAAGATTTTGCACTGGACAGAAGACAAGGCTGTGTGATGTAAGGGGCCATTGTTCCTACTGTACAGAGGCGTTTATAAAATGTGTAAAGGATGGACCCTTTCTTAAAGTAAATATTTCTTACAGATATCCTGTGTCAACACAAATTAGTTTTTATTAGGTTACTTAAATATGAACAAATAAAACCTAGGTACAGAGACCTTATATTGGAAGATCTAGTATAATTATAAAACTGAGATAAACTTACAAATTCGGTAAAAATGAAATGACCAAACCAATAAAATTTGGACTACTCACATTAATTTAATATGATGGATGATGTTGTTTTGTTGAAATAAAAGTTTGACAGAGGAAAACTCTTGTTTGACTCTAGAAGTTTTAGAGTTCCAGTTCTAGACTCAGACGGGGTTAAAATCTCAACTCTGTCTCTTACCAGCTATGTGACTGTGGGCAAGTTATTTAATGTGAGATTCTGTTGTTGTTTCTTTTTTAACAGGAAAATGGGGATAATAATAGCAGTCATCGAAGAAAGTTCTAGTGAAGATTAAAGATGATAATGTTGGAGAGGGGGAAATTTCCCTCTCTCTCCCTCTTGAGCTCTGTGGCTGGACTAATAATAAGACACCAGACAGATTAACAGGAGAAAAAAAAAATGTTTAATTCGTGCCCACAGAGGTGTCATAGAAATGGGACCTAAGAAGTGGCCAAAGCAGGCAGCTTTTATACTTTTTAGACAAAGAAACAATAAATTTGAGAGGAACCGACAGGACAAAGAAATTGAGGTTTGGGTGCTTAATTAGGTGCTTAATTAGTAAAGAATTCAAGCAAGGTTTGGGCTTGGGTAATAAATTAGTGAAGAATCCACAAGGTTTGTTTGTAACAAGGATGTCCTTCTACCTCCTAGTACAGGGAGGGCAGCTTTCCCATGGGAGAAAAATATGCCATTGAGGCATATTTTGGGGGCACCTGCCCTGGGCCCTAACAGTAAAATCTATCAACTACTTAGCACAGCGTCTAGTACATAATAGGGGCTCAATAAATGTTAGTTGCTATTACTAATGTTATTTGTCTCACTTCATTAATGCTAATTGAGAAGATTCCTATTTTCCATAAGTGTGCTTTGTATGGAATTAATAATCTCAATACTTTGTTTTCAAATTCAAGATGGTCAACCCTGATATTTAAGCAAACTCTGTTAGCAAATAATCCTTGGGTGCAAATGTTGAGGAGGTATCCCTCAGTAACAGTGTAAAACAGCCTTGTCTTTTGAAAATAAGCTAAACTTGCAGCAGTATTAAAATTTGCCCTCACTCGAGTAGTTAATACAATTATTGCTGGAATTAATGAAAGAATAACTTTTCATTACCTATTTACTCTTGTACTTAGTGCAAACTGATAAAATGAAGAGGGAACAACAACAAAAAAAACAACCCCGGCTGCTTTCAAGGTCAGGGGCACCGACCACTGAATTCTACCCTGTGTGCTTGTGAAGGCGGAATTTGTTGACCACTTTTTAAAAAATGTCGAACTGCGATAAGGCATTATTTGGTCAGGTGTGGCTAAGAAATAGACTGTTTTTGTTCAGTAAAAATGATGTGTGTGTGTGTGTTTGTTTTTTTGTGTGTGTGTGTGGTATGCGGGCCTCTCACTGTTGTGGCCTCTCCCGCTGCGGAGCACAGACTCCGGACGCGCAGGCTCAGCGGCCATGGCTCACGGGCCCAGCCGCTCCGCGGCATGTGGGATCCTCCCGGACCGGGGCACGAACCCGCGTCCCCTGCATCGGCAGGCGGACTCTCAACGACTGCGCTACCAGGGAAGCTCTGTGTGTTCGTTTTGACCAGTTCCCTCAGACCCTTTTCTGTTCTGTGCTAGGACATCACTGTCTTGTAGGTTGGCCTTTATTTTGTGTTTCGGAGAATATGCTTTCTCAGAGTTCAAATGTCAAATAACAGTCTTTATTAATCTAATCACCAAGGAGCCTCTGGCTCCCCCCAAAAACTCTGCAGAAATGTCTGCCGCTGTTACGGGTCCACCTGGAAAGGCTCCCCACTCTCCTGCTTGCCAGCCTCCTCCTCACTCTGAGTCTCACCCCGGGCCAAGGATGGGAGGGTGTTTTGTTGTTCTGCATTTGGTAGGAAGAGTAACTTCCTGAAAACAGATTACCCCAATGGGCAGAAACACAGCCCCTTGATACTCAGTATTTGAGGATAATATGAAGCACTGTGCCTGGAGACAGAAGCCCAGGAGGGTGACTGTTAACTGCTTATGCCAGCATTCCGTACTCTCCTTGACTACCACAAACCACCTGTTTCATATATTTGAATTTTTAATGCTTTTTCTTTTAAGAAAGAGAAACAATTTGTGCCATAAATATTATATACAAGCGCAATCTTAGAATACTTCAGCTTTTAGGTGAAATGCGCCTCACAGGTTTCAGGGTTTTACAGGTTTATGTAAAGAAAAAAAAAAAAGATATGTAATTGCAAATTAAAAAGTAACTCCCGGGGCTTCCCTGGTGGTGCAGTGGTTGAGAGTCCGCCTGCCGATGCAGGGGACACGGGTTCGTGCCTCGGTCCGGGAGGATCCCACATGCCGCGGAGCGCCTGGGCCCGTGAGCCATGGCCGCTGAGCCTGCGCGTCCGGAGCCTGTGCTCCGCAACGGGAGAGGCCACAGCAGTGAGAGGCCCGCGTACCGCAAAAAAAAAAAAAAAGTAACTCCCAGAACACTGGATTTCCGGATCCCATTTGTTAATTCCGATATTTGGTGCATTTTTATTGACTCCTGTTTGGGATTCTGTATCTGTCTCTCCAGGACATCCTCTCCAGGACCTTGCTTTTTCACTTACACATTAACACTTGGCAATCATTCCACATTAGTACACGTGAATCTCCCCTAAAAAAAATTTGTTCTAAAGTATGTTTTTGGTTGGGTGTGCCATAAGTTGTTTATCTAGTCCCCTAATGATGCATATATTTAGTTGTTCCCAATCTTTTATTATTAAAAACATATAATATCAATGGATTTACGTGTTTTTGATTTTGATAGATATTGCCAATTGCAACACCACTGCAATCACTTCTACCCTAATGGCCAGATCTCAATCATAGAGCAACATTTAGCTGTAATAGAAGCTTGGAAATGCAGCCTTTATTCCGGGCGGCGACGTGCCTTGTTGAAAAACTTAATTGCAACGGAAGAAAAGAGAACAGATATTGAGGGTAAGAAACGATCCTCCTGTAAAGGTTAACTTCCTTGACTTTAAAAAACATTCTGTCCTTGTTCTACCTTCTGAGCAAGTCTCTTGATTCTTCTTTGAGGAAAGGCTCCTCTGCTTCTATCCTGTCCTTACTGAGATGCCGGGGTTTCCAGGGCTTGATCTTCACTTCTCATGGTCCATGCTCCCCCTGGGCAGTCCAGGCATCCCCACTGACTTAACTGCCAACTGACTTTACGTCCCAACACACCCTGCCCCCACCAAATCTCATCTTTTTCACTGTCCTTAAATTTCCTTCTCAACTCTCAGATGCTGGCTGGCCCATCTCTGCTTTGAAATCGAATTTAATAAGAATATAACTAAATGCCTGAAAAATATAACATTAATTTTTTAAAAAAATATTTATTATTTAGGCTGCAATGGGTCTTAGTTGTGGCACGCAGGATCTTTATTATTTTATTTTTTTAATTAATTTATTTATTTTTGGCTGTGTTGGGTCTTCATGGCTGCACACGGGCTTTCTCTAGTTGCGGCGAGCAGAGGCTACTCTTTGTTGCAGCGTGCCAACTTCTCATTGTGGTGGCTTCTCTTGTTGCAGAGCACGGGCTCTAGGCACACGGGTAGTTGTGGCACGTGGGCTCAGTAGTTGTGGCTTGTGGGCTCTAGAGTGCAGGCTCAGTAGTTGTGGCATGAAGGCTCAGTAGTTGTGCCTCGCGGGCTCTAGAGCGCAGGCTCAGTAGTTGTAGCACATGGGCTTAGTTGCTCCGCACCATGTGGGATCTTCCCGGACCAGGGCTTGAACCAGTGTCTCCTGCATTGGCAGGCGGATTCTTAATGACTGCACCACCAGGTAAGCCCTAGATTAACTTTTTTAGTAGTTAAGTTTAGTGTTTTTGAAATTCTCAGTACATTAGAAAATTAGTTGTGGGTTAAAATTTTTTTTTTTACTTTGAAGAAATTCCTATCTAGATGATCTCCAAGAAATGATTGCTGACCCTAAATTAAATAACTTGAGCAAAACAAAAACTTTCAAAGTAATATGATAAAATTCTCCTTAAAGTGGGATGTGGGTACATTTCAGTATGTGATGTGGGAAGCTCCAAAACTCAGAGTCTGAGGACTCAGGGTGATCTTAAAATGGCTGGAGCTGTGAGGATTAAGGGCTTTACGTATGTGATAAGTGAATTGTAGAAAAATGCATTAACTACTTGGAAAGATCTACAGAAGAAATGCCATTGACCCCAAAGGCCACCAGCCAGGAACCTCTGGGAACCACGAAATCGGTGGTTCCCAAATCTACCCGATCATTGAAATTGCTGGGGAAGAGAGTCGGGGTGGTGCCTGGGAATGGGTATTTTAACCAGCACTCCGAATGATTCTAACAGACGAGATCTGGCAACCACAGGACTTTAACCAGAGCTCCTCCTCCTCTCATTTCATTTCATTTTGTCCTTGGTTTGCCCTTTTGGAAAAGAACAGCTGAATAAATGTCATTTCTTCATGAACTTGACTGCTGCCAAGTCTTTCTCAGCCAGGTAGGGCAAGCCCAGTGCCGTTCATAGCACAGTCAGACGTGGCTTTGTCTCCAGGCCTTTCCTTCTCAAGCCCTCCCAATCCCTAAGAATGTACGTCCCAACACGCCCTTCCCCACCAAATCTTTTGCACTGTCCTTAAATTTCCTGCTCAACTCTCAGATGCTGGCTGGCCCGTCTCTGCTCTTGCCTGCTCTTTTGTTCCAAGTCACAGCTTCTGCAATATGTTTTCTATTCCCGTTTTGCAATAACGGGCAGTAGCAGGGATTTCGGGGTAAGAGCTCTACACTTGCTGGAGGTCAAGAGACTGGAAATAGGAAATAAGCAGCGTTATATCCTGAGACCATCAGCAGAGCCAAAGTTGTTGGGGGTGGAGGGAAGGGAAGAGGGGGAGGGAGAGGTTCGCCTGTGCTCTTCCAGATACTTCACCCTTTCCTGGGCAGGAAGTGAACTGGATGACAGAATTTTAGAGGCAGGTGGGGCCCGACTCTTTACTACTCCAGACCGGAGTTTGGAAGGAGGTTGTCTGCTGGAAATGTGATGCTTGGTAATTTTAGTAAGAGTTTTATTTTGGCTGCAAAGGTCGAGGTGACTGCCTTTCTCCCCTGGGAGAGGACTTCCGCCCTCGAGGTCCTTGTGCTCGGTTGATTTGTGCAAGGAGAATGACTGGAATTATTCAGCCTTTACCAACAGGCCCGTGGCACACCTCAAAAACTGCAGATTTCATTATTTTTAATGGGATGCAGCTAATGTAATGGAATGATAGGTAGATAATTAAAATTAAGATGAATTTTCTTAGTGTGTGAGCTACTCAGCATGCTCAGATTTCGCCCTATAACTGCACAAACAACACCACCGGCCGTGATGTGCTGTGCGCCAGTGATTTCTAGTGTCTGAAAATTGTCAAAACCCATGTCTAAGGCTGCGGCTGGCCCAGAAGAACATTTTGATGCCCCTCCCCTTTTTTGCTTTAAAAAAAATAAGGGATGTGGGTTTGTAAAAAGAAAAAAAAAATCTCTCTGTATGTATATGTAGAGAGAGAAATATCCCCTGTGGGTCATTTTTAAAAGGCTCCAAATTGGGTATCCAAATTTTAAGATTAATGAGGGAATCGTGGGAGGGAAAAACACTTACTACAACAATGCAGATCTTATAAATGTGCAATAAAAGTATTTGTTTAAAAAAAACCCAACATCAGAATCCCCTGGGGTGGTTGTTGAAGATGCAGATTACTGGGCTCAGGTGCCCCTGGAATGTCTGGGGTGTGAGGCCCAGGAATCTGCATGCTTAGCTAGACTTTCAGGTAACTCTTAAGAATTCCAAAGAGTCCTTGACTGAGGACCTATTATGTGCTAGAGACATTATCTTACTAGAAAAAAATTTTCACAGCAAGCTTATGAAGTAGATATTATCATCTCCCCTTTTCAACTAAAGCTTAGAGAAGTTGAATAACATTTCGAAGGTCGCATAGCTAGGAAGTGGGAAAGCTAGGAGTCAAATCCACATCCACCTAATTCTAAAGCCTGTGCCCTTTCCAAATTGCCCCCGCATTTCCGCAGAGGTCCCACGTCTGCCAGGCCATTGAAGTGGCCCGTGACATTTGTGGTCACAGAGACAGCATGGAATGGGGGTGGGAGAGCCCCTTCTAACTTTGTGGGAGGTATGGCAGTTGTGACCTCTCTTCTCCGTATTTTTTTCAGTATTTATTCTCCTTTTAACCGTGGGGGGCTCACACCTCCCAGGAGTCCATGCTCCCTACTGGACAGGGTGCTTTAGCTGACCCCGGATACCCATCTTTCTCGGAAACTCTGATGATTAGAAGCAGAGTGTGCAGATGCTATTGGGAACCCATCCAACCCCCGTCTGCTCCCCTCCCAGTGTCGGGTGACCGTGTGCTTCACGGAGGGACAGGGTCCCACCACAGCCCTGGTGCGTCACTCCTAATTAGCTAAATTACACTGGGAATTCCATCCTGCTTGCCAGTGATTCAGCAGTGGGCAAGTGACCCAGTTCTTGTCAGTGAGAGAGAGAGAAAGTCTGCCGGGAGGTTTCTGAGAGGGATTTCTGTTGGCTCCCTTGCCAAAAGCCGTTCGAGCTGCTCCATAGGAAGAGGCTGGGCTACTACGTTGCACAACGCTAGGGGGCGCCAGAACACGGGATTCTATGTGGACAGAGCCCCTTGGGATTGCACGAGGGATACTGCTCAGCCCGAAAGCAAGGCGAAGGGCGCCCCCCTGGAGTTGGGCAGCTTGGCTGTGCGTGGAGAGAGGGTTTCCCTGAAACTTGCATCTCCTGATATTTCCAATCCCAGGTTTACATGTTAACGTCAACTGAATGAAGATTTGAAAACACAGACTGCGTAGGCACGGTGAGTAGGCCTTCTGGTTCAGCTGTGTTGCTCTCTATGTAACAACTGCCAAGTTCTGGAGTCTCCTACAGTTAGTTTACCCTGAAGCTCTCCTGAGACGACAAACATGTTGCGTTTGGAATCTTTGGGAGGATCAGGCGGGACCCTGGCTGCCCAGCACGGAGCAGTTCCAGGCAGCAAGGCCCAGAAGGGAGCAGCTGGGCCCTGGCCGACCGGTCCAGCCTCTGCGGGCAGCGAGCTCAGCTTCCGCCCCAGACTTGCAAAGCCCCGGCTCTCCGCTTTCCCCTTGGCCTTTAATTGTCGGCTTCCTCAAGACGTTCATCTTGAAAAGCCAGCTTCCTTGTCAGGGCAGGAGGCCTGCGACTCTCTGTGCCGCCAGGGAGAGAACCTTCCCTGACCCCCACCCGACCCTCCACTTCCTGGCAGGCCTCTGCCAGACTGCTGTAGTTTCTCAGCCTGAATCCAGGTTAGAAATTCTTCTGAAAGATGCTGACTGCTTTCCTTGAACATAATACAATGTAGCAAACGATTTTTAAAATGGTTTTTAAAAATACAAATTTCCTGTCCCATTAGTGCCAGTATACACGCTTAATGCAGAGAATGAGCAAACCATCAAAGGGGACCCATACGCAAAGGGAATCCCAAACCAAAGTAATCCTGACACCCAGAGGGGACGACTGCTGAGTAGTTATTCATTTATTTTCCATCTCCTCGGTTTAATATTTTATCACCATTAAAATTGTTACCACTTATGATTATTATGACTATTATTGTTACCCATCATTATTTTTATTATTATTGTTCTTGTCATAGATAATTAATGAGGTGGTTGTTATACAACATTAGGTAGAGTTTCTCTGTGCAGAAATGGTACCCGATTTAACAAAGATGATTAGGAGGCTTCCCCTAAGACATAGCTACACATCACGGGTCCCTGTCTGTCACTGTACCAGCTGGTGTTCTCTTTGAAGGTTGAGACTCCTGAAATATTCCAGGTTCCTCTGGAGACGGGCCACCTCATGCTTGCAGAAGAGACTTGGGATGCTGTGTCCCTTCCTGAGCCTATGGAAACATTTAGAAGCCCCCTCCCCTCATGATCCTAGCAACTGTATTGTCAAACGAAACAAAACAAAAAGGCCCCCAAATGGCATCACTTGTGCTAAGACCCATGATACAAAACCTAGATTTAATAACCTAACTGCAGTTTTGACCTTCACCAGAAATGTAATCTTATCTAAAAAAAGAGTGGATAGGTATAACTGACTCACTTTACTGTACAGCAGGGATTAATACAACATTGCAAATCAACTATACTCCAAAATAAGTACACAAATAAATAAATAAAACCAATTTCAAAAAACAGAAGAAAGAAAGAAAGAAAGAAATGTAATCTTAATCAGCCAGTCTGGAATTTTCTGGTCGGCACCAATAGAGGAAGAAGAGGCATCTGCATGATAAAATCCTTGCTGTCTGGCGCCCCTACCCTCTGTCCACCCCACATCCCAACCTAAAAACAATTCTTTTCTTTCCCTAACAGCTCCCTTGCCCCTCCCTTCTTCCTGTAAAAACCTTCCACTTTGCATAATCCCTTGGAGTACCTTCTAGTTGCTAGATGGGATGATGCCCAACTGATTCATGAATCACCTAATAAAGACAATGAGATCTTCAAATTTACTCGGTTGAACTTTTTTGTTCGCTTGTATTAAACAGAGTATGCAGGCCTACAAGCCAAAGAGAGGGCCTCCTAGGACAGATCTTTCCAACACAAAATTCCTAAGTCCACTTGGGGCCCAGGAACTGCTCCTGCAGGTTTGGAGGGGTCGTGAATGGTCCCCTTGGCCCTCCTGAGATTCTGCATGTTTTCTAAATAAGCTTGGAGGCAAAGGAACTGCTCTTTATTACCTGGAATAAAGAATATTACCTCCCACCAGCACCTCCAAATATTTTTCTAAGTCAACTTGGAAGCCTGGGGGCAGCCATTGCCCACAAACGTGCACATTGGGTGTCTGTTCTAGGACAGCCTGAGTCTTAGGAAACTTTCTAAGCCCCCTCAGGGGGCCAGACAGGGTTGGAGCTGTACTGCAAGACACAGGGAGGGCATTGCCCACTTGACCAACCTCAGAACTTTTTAAGTCCTGGAATATTTTATTTTTAAAATTTTATTTATGTTGGGCTGTGCTGGGTCTTCGTTGCTGTGTGCGGGCTTTCTCTAGTTGCGGCGAGCGGGGGCTACTCTTGGTCACAGTGCGCGGGCTTCTTGTTGCGGTGGCTTCTCTTGTTGAGGAGCACAGGCTCTAGGTGCGCGGGCTTCAGTATTTGTGGCACGCGGGCTCTAGAGCTCAGGCTTAGTTGTGGCGCACGGGCTTAGTTGCTCCGCGGCATGTGGGATCTTCCCAGACCTGGGCTCGAACCTGTGTCCCCTACATTGGCAGGCGGATTCTTAACCACTGCGCAACCAGGGAAGTCCCAAGTCCTGGAATTTTTAAAGGAAAACCTGGAATGATGGCCGGGAAACACCAAGGACCATTCCCTCCAGCAGCCTGGGGTGGAGACTGGGGAACCAAGATGTCCCTACCAGGAGAGGCCCAAGAAGACCAGATGGCAGCAAGATTTTATTTCAAAAAAGCGTTGTTTTAGAACAGAAGAGCAGTTTCTTCAGCCTCTATAGTGAACACTTCTCTTTTCTTGTTTAACCAGCAATGACTGCCCCTTGTTTTGGAAACAGCACCCCAGGTCCATTTTGGGCAGCAAGGCCCGACCCCCTCCCGGAATTAACAGCCTCAGCTGGACAGGCAGCCCAGCCTCAGTCCCTGAGGATGCTGTAAATACAGTGCAGTATAGACTCTTCGAAGGTGCTAAGCGCTACGAGAACTGCTTTGTGAAGTCCTATGTTGCTGCTGAAAGGAATTGGCGACGTTCAGCTGTTGAACATGTGGTGTTTTTGCAGCAATCTGCAACCTGACCTCAGTGCTGGAACTTCTCAGTGGCCTCCCTCCCTCCCTGCCTCCAGGCTTACCTGACACCAATCCATCTCTCCACCCAGGAGTCAAGATGGTCTTTTCAAACATAAACAGGACGTCTCTCCTTGAAACCCTTCAGTAGGGCCCTTCTAGCCTAGCTGACAAAGGACAAGGTACACATGTTCACCTTGGCACTCGTGGTGATTGGTGGTTGGGTTCCTTCTGTATCTCCACCACACTGTGAGTTCCTCAAGGTCAGGGATCACAGCTGATTAGATTTCCATCCACAGGACTGAGATTTCCATTAGGAAACCTAGTCGGCCTCCCAGCTGTAAGGGCCCAGTTAAACACAGGACACGGGAAGCATATCTCTGAGAGGGAAGGATATCCTTTCTAGAATTTCACAATAGATGTCGCAAAACCTAACATTTAGAAGACGGGTTAAATATAATCCGTGGGATTTAAACTGAACAGGGATCATCCCTAAGTCTAACCACTTGATCTGACCACCAGGTGCATCCCTGGAGGTCCCACTTATACTTCTTGTGAGTAGTAACTTATTCTGAGCGAACAGCTTCTTACAACATCTTGTAAACTGAACATGGAAATCACTCTAGTTGCATGTAAGAACCATGTTCTTTACATGCTTAAAGAAGCATGTTCTTCAACAAAACGAGAAGGTCGTCCTCAGAACCATGAGCACACTCAGATCAAATTCCCACTTCTTGCTTCTTAGGAAAAGAAACCACCTTCCCTTTCCCCTCCCTCCCTCTTTCCCTCCCTCCCAATTAACACCTCTTTATTACAGAAAAATTTTGAAAATACTGATAAGTAAAAGGAAAACGAAACTCATCCATCGTCCTTTACCCAGAGGTAACCACTATTGATAATTTGGTTTATATCCCACCATTAAAAAGAGTTTAATTGGGATATAATTCATGTACGATATAGTTGACATTTAAAATGTATAATTCAAATGCTTTCAGTGTATTCAAGAGCTGTGCACCCGTCACCACAATCAAATTTAGAATATTTTCGTTACTGCAAAAAGAAACCCTGCACCCCTTAGCCCTCACCTCCCAACTCCCCACTCCCATCCAATTCTAGGCAAACAATAATCTACTTTCTGTCTCTATAGATTTGCCTATTCTGGACACTTCATGTCAAAAATACATGATGTGCTCCTTTATGACTGTCTTCTCTCACTTAGCTTGATGTGTTTGAGGTTCACCCATATTGTAGCATTGGGGTGGGGTAGTTAGGTTATGCCTGGAAAGGCCTTCCTCACTCTCAGTTTATTAGAAGAAGCTATTACATTTTCCTCGAATCCTTTCACTGTTTAATTTTTAGTGTTTAAACCTTTGTTTGACTTAGGAATGCAACTTTGTTTTGATCCATGTAAATAGCCATTTTCCTAACACCTTTGATTCTTTTGTTTTTAAAATTTATTTATTTTTATTTATTTTTGGCTGCATTGGGTCTTTGTTGCTGCACTAAGGCTTTCTCTAGTTGCGGTGAGCAGGGGCTACTCTTTGTTGCAATGCGTGGGCTTCTCTTGTTGCGGAGCACGGGCTCTAGGCACGCGGGCTCAGTAGTTGTGGCTCGTGGGCTCTAGAGCACAGGCTCAGTCGTTGTGGCGCACGGGCTTAGTTGTTCCGCGGCATGTGGGATCTTCCCGGACCAGAGCTCGAACCCGTGTCCCCTGCATTGGCAGGAGGATTCTTAAGCACTGCGCCACCAGGGAAGCCCCTGAAGTCACTGAAAATTTTAACCTCAGGCTTCTAATAGAGCATTTTAAAGCAATCACCTTTGGAAGGGGTGAGAAGATTAGTAGGCAAGAGGAAGTAGCCTCAACGTCCCTCATCTTCACCAGGAAAAACAACCAAGGGCACAGTTGAAACTCTGTTGCTAGGATCACTGATTAACAGGCAGGAAGACCTTTAAAACCTGCTTGAAGCCCAGCGTCAGCTGTGCCTTCCTTAGAACGCTAAGGGGCTGTGGGGAAGACAACGAAGGTCCCTTTTAGAAGAAACCATTCTGCCTTCTGTAAATAGCAGCGCAACATTCTAAACAAATCTCAGTGAATCCAGGACTGGCACTGGAGTGAGGAATCGCAGGAACAATCTAACCATGAGGGAGAAAAGATAATATTGCTGTGCAGGTGTCATATTTGCCGCGCAGAACAGACAACATCGTGAGTTTATATACTGCAAACGCTAAAAACATTCTCAGGGTAGATGCAAAGGCAGAAGTGTCGTTCAGATACAGACTAAGGCAGCCAAACCATGTCAGAGCGACAGATGCTCCCTGATGTCCCACCGCTCATTGTTGAGGCCACTAATTTGAGAATTAATTATGCTCAACCTACAGGTCAACTGGAGATGGCTTTATGCTTAAAGGTTTGAGTGACATTGACTTGTACCTCCATCCCGAGTGTAGTTGGAGACCTAGTATCCCTTTCAGGCTTTTTGAGGAATTCATAGGGTTAGGGCTGTAAGTATTACATTTCCCCTGGTCACCCACAGCTTTGAAATCCCAATTCCACAAAATCAATTCAGTTTATGAAACATCTCTTCATCCCAGCTTGCACCTCCCTGCCCTAACTGGCCGTGATTTGGGTAATTTTGTTTTCCAAAATGCCGTCGACCAAGGCTGCGTATGTAGCTGAATTTTGCTGACAGTTTGAGGTCATTGAGAGATTTATATCAGCAGTGAGAGTTTTATATCAGCATCTCAGTCTAAATCTGAAGTCAAATCTAAATTAAATCTAGAACTGAATATAAGACATCCCAGATTTGGTATTTTGTCCATTTCATCAAGAGTTCTATGGGCTGTCTCACCACCCATATTTCTCCCCACTTCGGTGCCGTCACCCTTCCCTGACCTTCTCCCCTTGCTGAATTCACTTCTCTCCACTTTACCCAAAAGTCTCCTAACCTCTTACGCAGAGCACTTCGGCTCTGTTTTTTTCACTGCCTCTTCCAGACGAACAACTGAAGCCTCACTTCCCACCTAGAGTAAACTATCAAGGTACTTTGGAAAACAAAGGTACTTAACATTAAAACTATCAAGGTACTTAATTGAAAACTATCAACTCATAGATGCAAGAATTTCAACAAACCTCGAGCACAAAAAAAAAGAAGAAAATAAGACACACCATAATCAAATTGCTCAAAACCTGTGATAAAGAGAAAATCCTAAAAGCAGCCAGAGAAAAAGACACACTATGTCCAGAGAAGCAACCGATAAGATAAAAGTAGATTTCTTGTCAGAAACAATGCAAGCTAGGAGTCAATAGGGCAACATCTAAAGTATTAAATGAAAAAAAAAATCTGTCAACCAGAAATCCTATGCCCAGTGAAATATCTTTCAAAAAGGCAGGCAAAACAAAGATTCTTTCAAAGACACAAAAGCTAACAGAACTCATCACCAGTGTACCTGTGCTGTGTCAAAGGAAATCCTCCAGACAGAAGGGAAAAAAAATACCAGAGGGAAATAGGAACCTACACAAGAATAAAAGTGTAGGTTCTGGGAATGGGATCTATGTGACAGAACATAGGGATGGCTCGTCTCTGCTCCATGATGTCTGGGATCTCAGCATGGAAAACTCAAATGGCTGGGGGCTGGGAATGCTTCTTCACTCCTGTCTTACACCTGAGCTGGGAACGCAGAGTCTCGGCTCAGGTGGGGCTGTTGGCTGGAGCACCTGCATGTGGCTTCTCACGTGGGTCCTCACAGCCCGGCAGCTGGGGTTCCCAAAGGAAGCATCCCTAACGGAAGGGTGCTGAGAGCAAGGATTCTAAGAGAACGAAGGAGAAGCTGCATAGCTGCTTGTACACTAGCCTTGGAAATAATATAATACTTCCGGGGACTCCACTGGTTGAAACAGTCAAAAGTCTACTCAGATTCAATGCATGTAGATTCCACCTCTAATGGGAAGAGTGTCAAATGCTTTTTTTTTTTTTTTTTGCGGTACGCGGGCCTCTCACTGCTGTGGCCTCTCCCGTTGCGGAGCACAGGCTCCGGACGCGCAGGCCCAGCGGCCATGGCTCACCGGCCGAGGCGCTCCGCGGCATGTGGCATCCTCCCGGAGCGGGGCTCGAACCCGCGTCCCCTGCATCGGCAGGCGGACTCTCAACCACTGCGCCACCAGGGAAGCCCTGTCAAATACTTTTGAGGCCATATTCCATCACTGCCACATAACCCCAAACCCACTGTCTTAAAATAACAACTGTTCGTTTCACTAATGATTCTGCCGGGCGGTTTGTGTGGTCTCAGCTGGGCTTGGCAGACGTTGGCTGGACTCACCTATGCATCTCTGCTCAGCTGGCAGGTTGACTGGGGGCTCGCTGTGTCTGGTGGCCTTGGTAGGATGGCTGGGATGAGTGGGGCTAGTCTCCAGCAGACTCTCCTGGCCTCAGAGGTCCAAGGCAGCGAGAGGGCAAGCCGCGGTGGGCAAGTGCTTGTCAGGTCTCCGCTTGCTCTTTATTGCTGTCATCCTACTGGCCAGAGTAAGTCATGTGGCCGGATCCGGAGTCAATACGGGAGGGTCTGACAAAGCAGGTGCAGGGAGCAGAATCTGTGGTCATTTTTGCAACCTACTGCAATTTAGTACTGTGATCACCCTCATTTTACAGGGAAGGAAACAGTAGCAGGTTAAATAACTTGCCCAAGATTACACAGCTAGTAAATGCAGGAGAGAGGATTTAACCCAGGCCATCTGGCTCCAGTCTGTGTTTATAATGATTATGCTGAACAAGGGGGTGCGTGCATGTGAAGCTTGGGGCATGTCAACTCAGGCCACTTAGAAGAGGAGGTGTGGGATGACCCGGAATGCTGAATACTGGGGAAATGTATCAAAGATGTTTATGTCTTACTGAGTATCTGTGTACTTGGGTCAGTGGCTGTGTAGAATCAACCTGTCTCTAGCATCAGGAAATCTATCAACAGTGGTACCATTTATAGATATAAAAGATTAAAAAAAGAACACAAACTAAACATTTGGTTATACTGTGGAAAAGCAATACCAATTATAGTGATATAAGAGAACCAATGACTACATCTGCTCATGACCATGATCACTTTTCTGGCAAAGACATATTGAGCATGTGCTGTTCGCCAGGTGCCATGCACTTTGCTGTGAATGATAAAGGGAAGAATCTTGTCTTCATGAAGCTTACAGTCCAGTAGGACCAGAAGCATAATAATGATTACACAATCACAAGACTATGTCATTAAAGTTTTGATTATAACAAGCTCTGACTGAACGTGCTCCAACTTCTTTTACCCATGTCGCATGATTATCCAATTACTGATTTAAAAATTCAAGGCAATCCTGTTGAGAGTTGATGGGACGTAATGAGTGTGGCGTCTACCACCAGCTGGAGACGGTCAGCATCCTGGAAGGCTTCACCCCTGGGTTCTGACCGTCAGGCAGGGACCTAGCCTCTGTCCCCAAGGGGGGGGTGTCCCATGGGTACTTGTCCTAGATGCAGTTTGAACCTCCTGAAGGCTACAAATGTCCTTGTCATTGGGTTGTATTGGGAGTTAGATCTCCTTTCTCCTTCGACTTTGAGTCCTTGGGCTCAGTTTATGCAGGGTGCTCAGAGGTTTTGTATAAAATATTCATTCAAACCAAAACAGGGAAAGCCTGCCAGGCTGTGAGCAGCCTCTGGAATGCTGGTTTTCTTGGTGCCTGGAGGACACCTCTGAGGCTGAGCCCGAATGATAGATCTGGTACAGGAGACGCAAATCCAGAGTCCGAGGAAATTAAATGACAAGAAACCGAGTTTGCTGCACAGCAGACCTGAAGTTCTTAGTTCACAGGGAGACTTTAGCTCTCCCAGGGGTTTTTAAACAATGTGATTCTGAACCACTCTTTTAAGAGAATGTGGTTTCATAAGATTAAGAAAACTTTTTTTTTTTTTTTTGCGGTACGCGGGCCTCTCACTGTTGTGGCCTCTCCCGTTGCGGAGCACAGGCTCCGGACGTGCAGGCTCAGCGGCCATGGCTCACGGGCCCAGCCGCTCCGTGGCATGTGGGATCTTCCCGGACCGGGGCACGAACCCGTGTCCCCTGAATCGGCAGGCGGACTCTCAACCACTGCGCCACCAGGGAAGCCCTTAAAAGGGTTTTTGAGGTGGCATTAAAGCATGTATAAAATAGGGCAGTGAAAACAGAGATAAGAAGAAGCTCAGAAGTCAGGGGCTAAGGGCGAGGTGGATGAATTTAGTGCTCATTCTAGAAGTTACTAATTCAGGACATAAAGGTGTTCGTGACAGATTGTGCAGTTCATATAGCCTGATTAGAGAAAACCTTCTAGAGAGATGAATATTTTCCAGGCACTGAATTTTCTGAGGTTTTTTGGGGGGTCTTATTCCTCATATGAGGGGCATTGGAGAGTAGCCTGAATAATGTCATTGCAGCCACTTGGTAAAAGGTATAAAAACTTAAAAGAAGAATAGACAAAGAAAACTTGAGCGAGCCTTGGTGTTAATTTGCAAGATGAACAGATTCTTTCCTTCTCTGAGCTTTTATTCATTCACCCCTGCCAATCTCACAAGGCAAAGAGAAATCCTTTGCTAAAATTGCTGGATGAGAACAACAAAAAAAGGGCTGCAGGAGGAGCTGACAGTAATCCTTGGAGTTAAGAGAACAAGGAGAGAAAAGCGAATTTGTGACAAGTCATTATAGAGGATGTGAAGCCCTGTTACTCCCGGAATACAGATTTAAGATGGCGACCACAGACTCAGGCAAAACTTAAAAGTTTTTTGTCTAGAGAGCTGACACTGATTCCTCTAAAGGAGTCCTGGTTAGGGAGCTCATTAGCCAACGGAGGTAACACAAATGGTTTTACCTTCACTTACACCAGCCAGGAAAAAGGGGGTAATTATTGGAGAAATAGATTTGACCTCTGGATAACTAAAAGTATAAGAAAAAATTGACCCTTTGCAGCTCAGGTTATAGGAAGAAAACATCACAATACTTTACCTCTTGAGTCTCAAGCATCATCAGATTCGATGGTTGTAAAGGATTTCCACCAGTGCCCTGTTCCCTGCAGGTGAGCCTTTGAAACTGTGGGCTCGCAGGCACTGCTGCCGGGGAGAGGCTGCAAATTTCAGTGCCTGGAATTACAGCCGTAATTGGGGAGAGCTGATCTGTCCTCCTGGAGAACTTGGAAAGGCTCCACTGAACAGGGAGGGACCACTTTGATCTCTGAAGTTGGGTTTTCCAGGATTTCTGCCGCTGCCTCGGTCTTTGCATTCCTAGGATTCGTTAATTCAATCAGCACATGTGTTTTGAGTATCTCTCTGTGACCAGGCATCGTGCGAGGGGCTCACACCACCAGGAACGAGAACAGACACATCCCTGCTCACTGTCACCACACTGGAGAGCCAAGAGAAGCACTAGGAAGCGCTTAGTGCTTCCTTAGGAACGGGGTCCACCGAGTGCTTCCTTAGGAACGGGGTCCACCGAGTCCTACAGCACAGGAGCCGGAACTGCTGGGGTTGGGCTGGAGGCTGGGGTCCATTGGCAGAACGCCCTGGGGGTGAGGCGCTCCGGCAGGAGGGCTGCTGTAGCGTGAAGGGGAGGTAATGGTGGGAGGGACCACATTCCCTGCCGCGTTCGCAAAGCCCACGGGGAGAATGGAGAGGATAGACTCCCCACAAGGCTTTATGGCTTCATCCCAAGAGTAATGGGACACCGTGGCAGTGTTGTAAGCAGGGGAGGGTATGATCAGATCGGGGTGTTGGAAAGATCACTTTGGCTAAAGTTTGAAGAATGAATTAGAGAAGGGCCTGAATGGGGTTACTTGATTCCTTTGAATACCTCTGATTTTACTTCTTCAAGCTTAAGTGATTTATTTGGATAATGCTGTGGTTTTTATCAGTTAGGGTCAGAGTGACCCTGCATCCCAGTTTGCCTACAGCAGTCCCCGTTTAGATTTGTGGTCCTGGTATGAAGGTTAAGAGTGCCTCTTCTAGTCTCGAAAGTGGCTGAGTTTGGGCAATGGATTATATGCTCGCTCTTGGTAGAATGTTTCTAATCGCTGTTACGGAACACCAAACAGACCAGCTTGCCGCCGGCAAGGGCAATTCCTGGCTCTCCTTCCGAGACAGCCAGGGAGAGGGCAGCCACAGGGTTGGCTGTAACCTGGCCCCATGGTGTCTTCACCATCCTGTGTCTCTACTCTGCGTCGCAGAGGGTGCGCACTCCCACAGCCTGGCTTCCCTCCGGCTGACAGCACTGTCACAGCTGTCTCAGAGTCCCATCCACGCAACACACCATCCAGAGAGACGGTCTCTTCCAGCAAATCTCTGATCATGTCTCATTAGCCCAAACTGGGTCACAGGCCACTGCTGAACCAGTGCCGTGGTTGTCTGAATGCCACTCTCTGTGCCTGAACCCACAACTGCAGGGCGTGAGATAGAATTGTCCCATTCTCTGTCTTAGACTAATCAGGGCCCTCCTGATTTGGGGGTCCACCTTTCCCAAAGTCCCTGGGCTGCATGAGGTAGGGGAGGCTACCTGGATGAAAATCCGAATTCCCTTAGCAAAAGCAAAAGGGGAGGACGGATTCCAGATGCGATCAACAAAGGTGGCCCACACAAGACATGAGGACAGGAGGACTCTTCTGTCATCGAGGAGTTTGGAGGAGCTTGTTTGGAGGTCCTAGCGTCTACCCTGGACAGAGGACGGCCCCTCTCTTTCGGCGAAGGTCATCCTCTTTGACTGAGTGCCTCAGGAAGCAGCACACGGAGCAGGGGGGGAGGGAAGGGACACCTGCAGGCCAGCCAGATCAGCTGAATCAACCCTGGCGACCAACAGGGTGACAGATGTTGCGGCCAGATTGCCCTCACGTCTACTGCAGTGTTTTGGAAGGGGAGAGCTCTCTAAAGGACAACAAAATTCCTCATGATATATCTCGTTAGCAAATCTTTGTGAACAGACATACTCAAGAATATTCAAAAACACTCAAGAACCAGGAGACTTAAGTATCGACTCAGATTCATTTTGGAAGCTGAAATTCACTTCTGCGTTTTTCTTTCTATTGTTTCGGCATCACTGAGCTCCTGACATGGTATATATTTTAGCCCTAATAGTGACTCTGCCTTCACAACGTTATCTTCAATGAATTTTCTTCTCTCAGTCCCAGGAGACACTGAGACTGGGTCAGGAAAAGACAAACCTGAATCAGTATCTAAATGTGTTTGCCTCTGACTTTGAATCCTTGACTGAATTCCAAAATGAAACGTAAGCGCTTTAGGACTGACCATGATTTTGTATCTTCTGACTTTTGGCCCTTGTGCGTTAATACAACGGCTATAACCTCATAATCTGGGGGGAAGAATTAGACAGCTTTACCCTGAGCTTGGAAAAGGTTGGAGGCAATGCTTTTTTCTTGATCCCAGAGCCACTTCTGGAAAATCTTGCCTTATCATCCTTCTAGCTGTGCCCACCTGACATGAACGGCCAGAGGAGGAGAGGTCAACGCTGGGGTCTCTGCTCTCCAGCCAACACGTGAGCATTTTTGTTGGGTCAAGGGACAACTGGGAGGCAGCCAGACTGGAGCCCTTTTGCTGTTGCCGTGGAAGCAGGAGGCTGCAGGATGGGCCCTGGGGGCAAGGCCTGGGGGGTGGTCCCCAGTGGGCCAAGCGGGGGGGGGGGGGCTGGGGGTGAGGAGGCCCTGCAGGACTTCAGAGGAAGCACCGCCACGCAGCAGCCCCGACAGCCAAGGGGGGTTACGGTGGCACCTCTGCCTCTTTCCTCACTTCACAGCCGTTGGAAGAAGATGGGCAAGGCGGCAGGATGGGGAGAGAGCCAGCACTGCCCATCCTCACACCGGATCTCTGAAGCAAGGGCCTTGTCATTACTGGCAAGAAGGAGGTGCAGATGTGAAACATAAGTGGATTAACTTGGGTCAGACAAGGGAATTCCCTGGTGGTCCAGTGGTTAGGACTCTGTGCTCCCAATGCTGGGGGCCGGGGTTCGATCCCTGGATCTCACAAGCCCCCACCCCCACCAAAAACAAAAACAAAAAAAACATGGGTTGGACAAGAGTTGTGTTTTTTAAAATAACCCTGTATTGAGACTTCCCTGGTGGCACAGTGGTTAAGAATCTGCCTGCCAAAGCAGGGGACATGGGTTCGAGCCCTGGTCCGGGAAGATCCCACATGCCGCGGGGCAACTAAGCCCATGTGCCACAACTACTGAGCCTGCGTTCTAGAGCCCACGAGCCACAACTAACGAGCCTGCATGCCGCAACTACTGAAGCTCGTGTGCCTAGAGCCTGTGCTCCACAAGAAGAGAAGCCACCGCAATAAGAAGCCCGTGCACCACAACGACGAGTAGCCCCTGCTCACCGCACCTAGAGAAAGCCCGCACGCAGCAACAAAGACCCAACGCAGCCAAAAGTAAATTAAAAATAAATAAATAAAATAACCCTGTGTCATCAGAGATATAAGGAATCAGAATAATATCATTAAGGACCGGAAATGTATGAGAAAAATAAAGCAATTCAATTTCATACTTGTTTAGTGTTCAATACTAAGTTAAGCTTGTTCAGTGAAACAGTTAGCTACCCATGCCTAGTACGAGTGATGCCAAACCTGTCTAACTTTTATCGGAAACAGAATTTGAGTTCAAAGAGGCCCGTGACAAACTCAAGTGGCATCTTTGTAGCTAAGGCACACAGCTCCGTCCCACTCAGCCTCAATTACTTGCATGTGACCTGTTTTGTTTTTTTTTAATTAATTAATTTTATTTTTGGCTTCGTTGGGTCTTCGTTGCTGCATGCGGGCTTTTCTCTAGTTGTGGTGAGCGGGGGCTACTCTTTGTTGCGGTGCGCGGGCTTCTCATTGCAGTGGCTTCTCTTATTGCAGAGCACAGGCTCTAGGTGCATAGGCTTCAGTAGTTGTGGCTCATGGGCTCTATAGCGCAGGCTCAGTAGTTGTGGCACATGGGCTTAGTTGCTCCACAGCATGTGGGATCTTCCCAGACCAGGGCTCGAACCCGTGTCCCCTGCACTGGCAGGCGGATTCTTAACCACTGCGCCACCAGGGAAGCCCTGACCTGTTGTTTTAACAAAACGTTTCTGGAGCACCTACTGTGTGCAAGGCTTCACGTCAGGCACGACTGTTCCTTGCAAACCTGCTGCCTTCTGGGTGTTCCCCATATGGGGAGCGCCAGGCAGCAAATGGAATGACAGTGCAAGGATGGAGCGACCACTGAGTCTGTCAGGGGGACAGGGGAGGTGTGGAAGGGGAGAGAAGTGTGTTTCTCCCTCCCCAGGCTGGTGACGGAGAGGAGGGCAGGGCATGCATTTGGACTTAAGGAAGGCCTGCCCTGCAGAGCACAAGCTGCTTTCGCCAAATGAGTAGGAATGATAAAGAGTAACTCCAATACTCTGCCTGCCATGGGGGTTCAATCCCCTAAGCTCTCCTCTCGTGAACTCAAGAAAGTGGGCGTTAGTGGATGGACCCCAGCTCGAGCCCTCCGGTCGACCGTATACGTGATGCCTCAGCTATTACTGTTCCGTCAGTGAAACGCCGCGATGGGCCATGGGGGTGTTGGGCAAGAGTCACAAAGACACTGGACATCGAATTCTTTGTGTTGATATTTTTTTCCTTCCTTCCAAAAAGAGGCAATAATGGAAGCATAGCATAAATCACTTACTGGCAACAGGAGACAAATTTGTAAAATAGGCTGCAGCATGCAACCAATTTCACACCGAAAGCCGCTGCTCCTAAATGCTGAAAAGCCATAAATCAACTAACCTGATGGATTTGTCCCGTCTATTCGATATCTTCTAGGGCATTGAATTTAGAATGTAAGGCATCAGCAGGGGGAAATCCCTCCAGCAAATTGCACGAGCTTTGAACATTTTTGAAGTAAAATCCTCCAAGCTGAGAGCTCTCCGTCCTCCTCGTTAGGAGGCCTTGACCACTTGTCTGACGGCTGGTCTCTCCATCATCAGACTCAGAGCTCACCTACGGGAGCAGCGGAAAGGACACGGCCGCCTTGCAGTGACCCGGCTCTGTCTTTGAGCCACAGTTTTCTCATCCATCCAATGGACCAATAAAGGGCAATTGTGATTATGATAAACGTGATAAATGAGAAAAGCTTACAAAGGACGTAAGACAGCCCTTTCCTGAAAACATGGCAGCCATCATGATGGTTGTTTTTAAATTTAGGTCCCCTGCTCCCTTACCCACTTCTTCCTCTAGTCTGGCTGAGAGAACAGGGGCAGCCATTGTTGCCTTATTCTCACCTTGCCTTCCCTCCTTTCTATGAGAGGGACAAAACCCACGAAGGAATGTCTCTGCTTCATTAAATAACAAAACACATGATGACTTCCTGTCATTTGTGGAGATATTCCCAGTGGGGAGGGGTCCACCCTGCTCTGGTTTCAGTTACGCTTTGGACAGGGGATGGGTTCCCAGCATCCCAGTCTCCTTTTTTGGGAATGGCGGCCTATTCCCTTTGCTGGGTGGGGCTATTTTCCAGGCTGAAACAGCAGAGGTCCGCCCTTGATGCTCAGAGCCCAGGGTTCTCTCTGCAGGGCCTGGCCAGTTTGGTCATGAGGGTTGTTCTAACTCACTGTTTGGTACACTCAGCTGTGGAAAACAAAGCTGTGTTGCAAGATTTCTTCATTCCTTGGTCACACACTATCGAGTTACTCATGAATTTAATGTAACTGGAGTTTTTCTCACAGATGAGTCACACGGCAGAAACAGAAGAGCTGACCAAAACCAGACAGGATGCTTACTTTTCAGACTTCATCTTGCTTTTTTTCTTCTGTTTATGGGTCATTTATCCCATAGTCCTGACAAAAGAGAATAATAAAAACAGATACAGATAGGGTTGTTTTTTTTTTTTTTATGACAGTCGTACCCTAAGGCTTAGAAAGAGGTTTAATGCAGAAAAGCATTCTTTGTTTGTTTTTGTTTTTGTTTTGTTTGCGGTACGCGGGCCTCTCACTGCTGTGGCCTCTCCCGTTGCGGAGCACAGGCTCCGGACGCGCAGGCTCAGCGGCCATGGCTCACGGGCCCAGCCGCTCCGCGGCATGTGGGATCTTCCCGGACCGGGGCACGAACCCGTGTCCCCTGAATCGGCATGCGGACTCTCAACCACTGCGCCACCAGGGAAGCCCCAGAAAAGCATTCTTGATACAGACATTGGGCATGAGAAAAGCATAATGTGGAGAGAACATTTATTCACTGTCACAGTTCCTTCAGTCTTGGCAAGGGTGGTTTCAATGGAAGCCTCTATCCAGCTGGGATATGAGCACCTATTTCCTTTGGCTTAGAATGTACAGTGGAGGCCCATTGAAGGTAGCAGGCTAGACCAGGCATATCAAGTTCACGGTATATGCCTTGTTCCTATGCTTTGCTCATGGCAGACATTGCAAATGGCACACAGCACTCTTTCTGGTGCAGCCTCAGAATCCTTCTCAACCCAATCCTTTGGCTAGTCATCAACAGTCCTTCAGTGCAGACATCAGGGATGAATTTCAGTCACTACCCTGAAGGCCAGACCATCATGTGAGCCTGGATTGATGAGATGTTATCAGCTACCTTGGGGTACAGAATGACCTATTCTCTTCTAATACACAAACCATCAGCTGCTCTCACATAGCAGTTGACCCAGAAAACCATTTTAGAGAGATGAGTTGATGAAATTGTTTTCTGAAGTCATGCATTCCCAATTAGTTAGGCCACTACAAAGATAATACAGGCCAATCAAAGCAAAGCTCATTCAGGTAGGAAGCAGGCATCTGCTATCATTTGCGATGGCGGTGTTGAGGGCTCCCAGGGCTGGGCACTCTGTCCTCTGGCACCGTTTTTAGATTGAGGCTGATCTGGTGGAGCCCTCGGCAGGCAGAACTTCTCTCCCAGGGCTGAGCTTTCACAAGCAATCAGAGGTGAATGGAAGTGTGAATGGGGGGCCTACAGGATGAGAGACAGGGAGGGGTGAGCAGGTCCAGGCACAGTTGAGTCCTCGCCCCTCCCGGCACAGCAGGTGCTGTGCACAGCACAGCAGCTATGGGTGATGATAACGGGCTTAGTCCCAAGAGTCTGCCAGACCAATCCCTGACCCTGACATTGCATTCCCTGCCATGAGTGCAAATAACGTGGACCCAACGGCACTTCTCCTAGGTACAGCCCACCCTGCACAGGAGGTCTCTTCTGGTCATCACAAGCCCCTGCTCAGTGACAGGCAACGCCCTTCAGCTTTGAGGCGGCTTCCGTGATCGGGCAGCAGACACTGTCAGTCACCTGCCCAACAACCATGCTCCCTCCCTCCTTCCTAACAGAATCCAGTCTCAGAAGAGGATTCTGATAAACCTAGCCAATCATGGTAACCCCATGCTGCTTGTCGGTGATTGGTCCATCAATCCAGGCTAGCCAATCAGGGTGCACCATCCAGTGAGATGCTCCTCTAGGGAAGGGATGTTTTGGGGTGAGCTATTTTGAGCAAGGTTTCCCCATTATGCCTCATACTTGCTTTGTCTTTCTTTCCCCCTCCACCAGTGAACAAGAAATGGGCACTAGACAACCTCTTTCTGGTTATCATGGCGTGGGCAGTGTCCGCCGTAACCTAGTCTCCAGGTCTCAGAGGTTCCTTTAGTCTTTTTTTTTTTTTAAGGTTTTTATTTATTTATTATTTTTGGCTGCATTGGGTCTTTGTTGCTGTGCGCGGGCTTTCTCTAGTTGCAGCGAGCGGGGGCTACTCTTCGTTGCAGTGTGCGGGCTTCTCATTGCGGTGGCTTCTCTTGTCGTGGACCACAGGCTCTAGGCGTGCGGGCTTCAGTATTTGTGGCACGTGGGCTCAGTATTTGTGGCACGTGGCTCAGTAATTGTGGCTCGCGAGCTCTAGAGTGCAGGCTCAGTAGTTGTGGTGCACGGGCTCCGTTGCTCCATGGCATGTGGGATCTTCCCGGACCAGGGCTTGAACCCGTGTCCCCTGCATTGGCAGGCGGATTTTTAACCACTGCACCACCAGGGAAGCACCTCCTTTAGTCTTTTAAATCTGCAGGAGTTAAGGAAACGTTGGGGAGCCCAGCAGAGTTCAGGAAGGAATGAGTAAGAAACACCTCCTTCTTCCCCTGGTTACCTCATGTACAAGTGATTACTCTCCAGTGAGGAACCAACAAAGAGCGTTTGAAATGCAAGAAATGGATGAAGCTGGAGAAGCAGGACTTATATGCTGTCTTAGTTTCAATTACATAACAAACTGTCCCAAAACTTAGTGGCATAAAATAACTATGGTTCATTATATTTCATAATTCTGTGGGTTGGTCGGGCTCATAAGGCAGGTTCTTCTGCTCCATGCGGTGCTGACTGCCTATAGCTGGGGCCTCAGGTGGAACTGAAACACCTAAATGGCCTCAGTCATGTGTCTGGTACCTTGGCTGGGGGCTGGAATGCTGGGGCTTACTGTGCCTCTCTCTCCATCAGGAAGTCAGTCTCCCGCACGGTGGCTCAGGGCTCCAAGAGAACAAAAGCAGAGCTGCCAGCCCTCCAAAGTTCAAGGTCTGGAATGGGGCAGTGTCCATTTGGGTGCCTTATGTTGGTTAAAGCAAGTCACAGGGTCAGCTCAGACTCAAGGGGAGGTGTGGAAGACCGTGCCTCTTCTTGCGGGAGCTGCTCATGTCAACAGAGGGGAGGGAATGTTCATAGACAATCCCACACAAATGTCATCCTGAGGAGTTTGGAATTTGCCCTGTAGATGCCATGGGGAGCCAGGGAAGGGTTTTAGAAGGGGAGGAACATGGTCAGCTTTGTGTTCTATGAAATCCATTCTGGCTGTAGTTTGAAGACTAGATTGGAGAGAATAAGATTGTGATGAGAAAGGGCCATGAGGAGGTTGCCATCTATGATTTAGGCAGGAGGTGATGCTGTGGGTTGAATTGTGTCCCTCTAAGATATACTGAAGTCCTAACCTCTGGTTCCTGTAAACGTGACCTTATTTGGAAATAGGGTCTTTGCAGATAATTAGAATCAGGGCTTTAGGATGGGTCCTAATCCAACCTGACTGGTGTCCTTATAAGAAGAGGAAGATGCCATGTGAGGATACAGCACACAGGGGAGCACCGAGGGACAACAGAGGCAGAGCCGGGAGTGATACAGCTGCAATCCAAGGAAGGCCAAGGACTGACGGCCCCACCAGAAGCTGGGAGAGCCACGGGAGGATTCCACCCAGTGTCTCCGAGCGATACGGCCCTGCTGGCACCTTGATTTCGGACTTCTAGTCTCCAGAACTGTGAGCAGAAATCTCTGTTGTCTGAAGCCTCTAGGTTTGTGGTACTCAGTCACAGCAGCCCTAGGAAACAGATACAGTGATGAAGGGCTGATTCGGCAGTGGGGGGGGGGAGGGGCGGGATGGAGACGGAAGGACGGACAGCAGAGTTATTTCCGAGGCTGAGAGAACTCAGTGGCTGGCCGAGTGTGAGGGTAGGGAGGCAGCTGACGATGCCAGGTTTGGGGCTTGGCTGCTCTGCAGGCTCCTGTTCTTTATTCAGCCCCCGCGTCAGTCTTTGCTAGTCCAAGTTAGACTGGTTAAGCTGCGGCATCCCTGAAGTTTTCTACTCACCAGCATCGCAGCTGTACATAAGGGAGTGCAGGGGACCGTTGCTGTTTTGTCTGCCCCACAGGCAGTGCACCTTGACTTTGCTTTGCTGAACCACTCTGAGAGATGGAAAGAGAGAGAAAGGTTGGGAAATCAAGTCTTTGTGACGTCAGCTGGGCCCTCAGCTCAAGCTGGTCTGGCGCTAGATTATCCCTGTGAAGCAGTAAATCCTTTGATTTTGTTTAAGCACCTCTGCCTTGGGTTTCTGTCACTTGCAAGCAATGAACCTTAACTTACGTCCTGGCTAATGTGCTCACCTTGCTCATAATTGGAGGGAGGAACTGCGCATTCCGGGGACCGTGGGGCTCCAAACTGCTCTTTCGGGTTCTTTTCCATCTCTCTAGTTATCTTCTGCAGATCCTTGGGGAGGGAGGGGTTCACCCAGAGGAATTTGCTAGAATCATAGTTCACTTTGTAAAGGCCTTGTTTCTTCATCACGATTTTTCTGTTACTCTACACAACCATTTTATCTGCTTTTGAAGTCAGAGACACTGGATTAGAAATTGAGGCACACAGAATGAATGTCCGTCCACACACGTGGGTGGTGGTGAGCGCACGCAGGGCGGGACCCCCGGTGCTTAAGCCCCACTCGCTCTAAGCGTGGTCTTTTCACACTGTTGTGGCCTCTGAGAAGCAGGGACTTTCAGGACACGACGGGGGAAGCACAGCACTGGAGGACGTCTTACTCCCTTGCTAGGGATTTAGGAAAATCAAGTCATTTGTAGAAGAGAGTGTATTTCTGTACTACGAAGTTTCTAGAAAAACTGTTCTAAGGAGGCATAAGTTGCAAAGGGGCAGGAAGGCCCTCACTTCCTCGCGGTCTTTGGAGGTCATCACACACAGAGGCGGGAAGCCTCGGCTCAGTTACTTCTTCCTCTTGGAGCAATAGAGTCGTTACATTTTCCAAACACATTTCCTCTTAAGATGCCCTGAGGTCCTGCTACATCAGGCCGCTGGATGTGCACAAGGCTAAATAGAGCTTTTACTCCGCAAAGGAAACCAAGCGCCGGAGAGTGAGCCTAAAATAGCCTCAACGCGGGAAACCCTGAGCCGATTTTCCTGACTGCTCGCTTATGCAGTGAACGCGTGCAGCTCCCCAGAGAGACATCCCATCCACCAGCCCATCTTCAGACAGGAACTAGGTACTAGCCGGGGCGGGGGGGAGATGGGGCTAGTCCATGGGAAACAGAGCCTCTTGGTGCTACTGAGGGCCTGACGCAGGACCGAGGCCATCTGATGGGACATTCGTACCTGCTGTGACTTTGCGTGGAGAGGCACTGGGGAATGTCCTTTGCTGGCTTCATGATTTATCCACTCTGTATATATTTGCTTTGATCACTGATAGCCTATCATTAATTTCTTGAAGATGTGGCCAGTGTTTGTCTTTTTGTCGGTTTTTGGGTTTTGGTTTTTAATTGCTAGACTTTAATTTTTAGAGCAGTTTTCAATTCATAGCACAATGAGCAGAAAGTACAGAGGTTTTCCGTATCCCTCTGCCCCGACCTCCCCAGCCTCCTCCACTATCAACTTCCGGCCCCAAGTGGTACATTTGTTACAACAGATGAACCTGCGCAGACACGTTAGTAACATCCAAAGTCCATAGTTACCTTAGGGTTCACTCTTTATGTTGTATATCCTGTGGGTTTGGACAAATGTATAATGTCGTGTATCCATCATTATAATATCATAAAGAGTATTTTCACTGCCCTAAGATTCCTGTGTTCTATTTATCCCTCCCTCCCCTCAACCCTTGGGAATCACTGATTCTTTTACTTTCTCTATAGTTTTGCCTTTTCCAGTATGTCATATAACTGAAATCATTACAGTACGTAGCCCTTTCCGATTGTCTTCTTTCACTTAGTACTGTGCATTTAAGTTTCCTCTTTGTCTTTTCACGGCTTGAAAGTGCATTTCTTTTCAGGGCCAAATAATATTCTGGCAATTGTGAGTAAAAATGCTATAAACATATGTGTACAGGTTTTTCCGTGGACATAAGTTTAAAATTCATTTGGGTAAATACCAAGGAGCGTAACTGATGAATCCTATGGTAAGGGTATGTTTAGGTTTGTAAGAAATCACCGAACTCTTTTCCAGAGTGGCTGTACAATTTTGCCTTCCCACCAGCAATGCTAAGCGTTTCCGTTGTTCCACATCCTTTCCAGCCTTTGCTGCTGTCAGTGTGTTGGATGTTGGCCGTCCTAATAGGTATGAAGAGGAGGCCAGCGCTTCCTCTTAATTACATTTTGGGCAATGTTTCAGGTTCTGACTTTGGATGCTGCAGTGGGATCATCTTGAATAAAAGTGTAAGAGAACTAACTCAGACGTTCATCATTCATTGACTACTCAAATATGGTTTTGAGTGACCTGGCACTGGGGCTGCTCAGATGAAGGATGCTTTCTGTGTCCTCAAGCAGCTCACAGCCCAGTGGGGGAGAAGGACCAGAATGGAGTGACAGTTAGCACCTAAGGGGTATGTGGCAGGGGACTGCTGTACTCCCGGAGGGGAGGGAAGCCTCAGAAAGGGGCTATAATCCGAGAAGAGGGGAGGGGACAGGGCGGACCTGGCAGGAGGCAGCCCAGAGCTCTGAGGGAGGTTAGCGGCTAGAGGCTGGAGGCTGCTATTTCAGGCCTGTTGGAGTTTCCGGTTCGAGGATGCAGAAGCAAGGACTCAAACAGGGAAAGGACGTGGCTGGGTTTGTTCTTCCGGAGCAAGCAGGCAGGGAACTGTAGGTGTGGAGGGTGGGATCTGCAGATCCACGGGCCCAGCGTTCCTTATCCAAACACTTACGAGGCACTAGTCCCTGCCCTGGGAGGGCCTCTGCTCTAGCAGCAGATTATCCAAACTCTGGCTTCAGGGACAATTTAGACCTCTTCTCTTTACTCTCAGAGCTTGGCCAAGAGCTGCTGACAAGCTATTTCTAAGAGGCTGGGTTCGGGTTATTGATTCCACTCTCCCTGACTCACGCTCTGGTGGAGGGTCAATGAGTCGTGAAATGGCCATAAACAGACGTCACGAGGGACCCACGCGGGGATGATGGCGGGGAGCTTCATCCTGCTTTAGGGTGGGAGATGGCCCCCACTGCCTGCTTGTTTTTGTTTTTTAAACTCGAACTAGCAGCATTTACATACCATTAAGCCCAGCAATTATGAGGACTGTGCTAAAAATCCACAAAGGAGAGAAACGTAGAATCTTCCCCCCAGACGCAGGATATTGTATTTCTCAAACTCTCCTGCAGTCAGTCGGGAAATTATACATTGACGGGCCTTCTGAGGTCAGAGCCAAGGGCAGCAGGACAAATACAGTGAGCGCAGCCTCCGAAGGATGGGCTCTGGGGTCTGTGCTCTTGTGGCTGTGATGTGGCGTTTCCTCCACGTGAAGGCCTTTCAGCCATTTAAAAACAATGAGCGCCTACTATGTGTCAGGCATTGCTGCGGGCACTGGGAATACAGTAGTGGGCAAGACACAGGCCCTGTTTTTATGGAAGTTATGTTCTATCGGGGGAAACAGAATATAAACCACTTCAATATCATATATAACATAACATCGGGAAGCAAAAACTGCTATGAAAAATTTAAATAGCAAGGCAAGGGGCTGGTGATTGATGGGGTGGGTGTTTTAGAGACAGTGATTTGAGTTGAGGGAGTGGGGTCCCAAGCCCAGGGACCAAGGAGGAGAGGCTGGTGTCACCAGAACAAGGCCAGGAGGCAGGGGGTTTGGGCAGGGAGCCTATTCGTCCCTGGGTTGCCCTGCAGCCAGTGAGGCAGAACCTCCACGTGGGGGGGAACCAAGCCCCTCTCTGTGGCAGGTACGGATGCCATAGTCACAAACCGGGGTGTGAGACAGCGCATTTCCAACTTCGAGCCCACAGCGATCACACTAAAGGTACCTGGAGCTCCTCTAGAATCTGCGCGGCGTTAGTCGCTGTGACCCTGGGAACAAGCCTCTGGTCCTGGATCACGTCTCTGCAGAGATGTGACCCCCCCAACCCACGAGGTGTCTTTGGCGTCTCCAGCAGCAGCAGTGAGGCTGTGGCCCCTGCCTCTGGCTGAATCGGCTCGCGGTCGCCCCATCTGACCACGGGGAGGGCCACTGCCACCCTAGTGTCACCATAAACATTACAGATCCGTGTGTTTGCTCAGAAGAATCTGTGGCATATGGCACTAAAATGCTGTCTTCTTGCAAAACCCAGGTTATCAGGAATTTCCCCAACAGATGGAAGAAATGGGTCTTGAAGGCACGTTTCCTGATCTATGCATAGATGCTCCACCTGGGTGGGGGCACAGGACACACCCAGCTGCTTCGCTGTGCTCCAGTGGGGCCTTGGAGTGAGGGCATGGGGCTCTCTCTGTGTCTCTGCTTTTGAGGACCTTCTGCGATTTCCGCTAGCTGCTCTTATGCTGACCGGCAGAGACCAGCTGTCTCCTTAGAGCTGACCCAGGGAGCGAGGTCCCGGTCCCCTCTGCCCTCAGATTCCCCCCAAAGCCATGGACAGGGGCAGCTTCCTGCGCTGAGGCCCCACCAAGGGTTGCTCAAAAATCTCCTTCCTTCAGTGCAGACAGAATTCTAAACTCTTTTCCTTGTGGTGGAAAACACTGGCCAGTTGGTATCCTCCTAAACCTTTGTTTATACCTGGACGCAGTGGGTCTTTTTCTTCAAGTTATTTTCTCTGCCTGGCCTTGTGGAAGTCTGTGTAGAAGCTCCAGGGTAAGAACTGACTTCTGGGCACTTCCCGGGTGGTCCAGTGGTAACACTCCGCGCTTCCACGGCAGGGGACGCGGGGTCGATCCCTGGTCGGGGAACTAAGATCCCACATGCTGTGCACAAGGCGTGGCCAAGAAAAAGAAAACAAAAGAATTGACTTCTGTCCTCTGGGCTGTGCCAGGATCCCCTGGAGGGACCATGGACACAATGAGTGGAGGGCGTTGGCACGACAAAGAATTGAGAAGAAAACACTTCGTTTTGCACCCTGTAGATCATCTTTGATCTTGCTGTGAATTCTTCCAGGGATGAGTGGGGCACAAAGACATGACTGGTCAATGTAAGTCCTGCTCGCCCAGCACTTGCTGACACCCGATTCATGACGACACAATCTCAGCACACTGGCGACACCTGGGTGGAAGCTGTGCTGGTGGTGGGTTTAAGTGGCTTTGGAGTCCATCCCCTTTGCTCTCCTCTCTCCCGTGGACTCCTCATCGCTCTGATTCCTGGCATCCCTCACCCCTTCCCCAGAAACAGACCAACCAGTCAGACTTCAGCGCAGTGGTTCTCAAAGTGTGGTCCAGAGCCAGGGCATTCACATCACCTGGAAACTTACTAGAAATGCACATCCTCAGGCTGCACGCCAGACCCACTGAGTCAGAAACTCTGCGGGTGCGCCCAGCAGTCTGTGTTCTATCCAGCTCTCCAGGGGATTCTGATGCCCCCCGGAAATTTGAGAGGTGCTGCTGTAAAGGACTGTGGCGGCATCTCCGGCTCGGCTCGCTGCCATCAGAGTCAGGCAGAGGGGAGACAGGAAGTGGTTATACAGAACCAGACTGAGGGAGGTCGCTCCCTCTCCCTCACAGGGAGTTCTGAAAACGCCCTGTGCACTCCCGCCTCACCTGCCTTTACCCTCCGTGTGTCCCCCGTTCCTTGTCGTTGGCGCGTGACCTTCACAACAGAAGTTTTCAGTTCCCGAAGGAGACCCTTGGAATTAGAAGCGGTTCCCTATGCGAGTGGACTGTACAGGTGACACACAGGTCTTCCCCGTGTGCGTCCTGCAAGGTTCTGAGGCGTCATCCACTGAGTGTGGCCCGGCCATCAGTTTACAGCCAAGCAAAGCTGCCATGTTTCAGAGCAACAAGAGGAAGACAGGTGAGGTTTGCAAAAAGTGGCCTCAAGGGAACCGATGTGCGGCCCCGGACTCACGGCTGTGGGCCCACCTCCCCCTGCCCAAGCTCGGGATCTGCCCGGACGCAGCCGCTCTGCTCTTTCCTCTCAGCTGACATCTTAAAACGCTAAGGCCTGCAACACCTCTTTACATTGTCAACAATTTATTTTTTTAAAGAGGATTTTATCATTTTCCCTAGAAAACTGGGAGGAAAAACCCCAAACAACTGCCTTTATTCCCCCTACTCTTTTATATTTCTAAACATGTTAAACTTGACAGTTGTCAAGAACAAACCAAGGTACATGCAATGTTTTCATGTGTTGTTTTTTTTTTTGCGGTACGTGAGCCTCTCACTGTTGCAGCCTCTCCCATTGAGGAGCACAGGCTCCGGACGCGCAGGCCCAGTGGCCATGGCTCACGGGCCCAGCCGCTCTGTGGCATGTGGGATCTTCCCGGACCGGGGCACGAACCCGTGTCTCCCGCATCAGCAGGCAGACTCTCAACCACTGTGCCACCAGGGAAGCCCTTCATGTGTGTTTTTTTTAAGCTAACACATTAGTCTAGGTGTATAAAGGTTTTTAGGGTCAGCATTATGTTTATTTACATTTGCTCTGGGTTTATTTTTTTTAATGTTTTTCTTCTCAAAACTCCCAAATTTCTAAAGTCTTACACCTCCAAAAAGTTTATCCTGCCAGGCCCTCATTTTCCTACTAAAACCTATTTGCCCTCTGCATCTTACTCTTTGCCAGTTAATATAATTTAATAAAACGTTTGCTAAAATATTTGTGACTCCCGTCATGGTCAGATAACATATTTGCTCCATGAGAGAGGACATCAGTGTCTGCAACACGGAATTTTAGGTGCTACGGCCTGTGTGCGGGGAGAGGTGGTAGGTTTGTGGAGTCATTATGGGGCCCATGGTGAGAAAATATCTATATCGATGCACAGGTCCAGTACATCGCTTGTTCTTGTTACAGGCAAAGCAATTTGACACTTCCAGGTCTAATCTTTCTAGTCTCATCCATTCCACCTAAAAAAAATGTGAGTCTAGATCTGTTACTGGACCAGGTTCGTTTTGCCCCACGCACAGCAGGCCCAACTGCCGAGATGCCGAGGTTTGCAGCATAGAGACTTTATTCAAAAGGCAGCCAAGTGCAGAGACAGGGAACATATCTCAGATTCACGTCTCTGAACGCAAAGGGGATTGGGATATTTATGGGATGAAGAACAAAGCAGCAGGGCGATCTGAGGTGTGTGGGGTGCCGGGAGCATGGGGAGTGTAGGAAAAGGTGATTAGAAAAAGGTGCAATAATTGTTATTCTGTGCAGGTGTAACTAAGCTACGGCGGGGGGGCTCTGACGTCTAAAGGTCACCAAGAGGACACTCGCGCATGCCCAGTTGGAGGGTCAGTGGTCCCAACCAGTCTTAACCAGCTCAGCTTGAACTAGATGCAGCTGACGCCAAGTTCCTGGGAAAGGACTCAGGCAAACATCTTGTTTCGGCCACCTGCTGCTTGGAGGACATGCAAATCTTTGGTAGCAACATTTAAAGGGACCTTGATTAGTGCAGGCAGGTTACAGGTGAAATCAATTTACCTGATGCTTACCCACGGTTGCAGAGCCACTAAACTGATTCAGTGACCTGCTCATGGAACCCAACCTGAGGTGGGAAACACTGCCTTAGGTGGTCTTTAAAGTGACTTCCCGCTACCACAGGGCCCTTGAACAAGACTCCCCCGTGTCTGAGCTTGGGGCCAAGTGAGCCGAGAAGCGGGAAATGGCTTTCTTGGGGCTGGCTGGGAGAGCTCTGAGGACGAAGACGCTCATAGCTGCTCAGCTCTCTATGACCACACTGCATGGGAATCTTCTTCCTTCATGCCTTAGAACAAAAATTAAAAACCCAACCTACCTCAACATAATAAAAGCCATATATGACAAACCCACAGCCAACATCATTCTCAGTGGTGAAAAACTGAAAGCATTTCCTCTAAGACCAGGAACAAGACAAGGGTGCCCACTCTCACCACTATTATTCAACATAGTTTTGGAAGTTTTAGCCATGGCAATCAGAGAAGAAGAAATAAAAGGAATCCAAATAGGAAAAGAAGAAGTAGAACTTTCACTGTTTGCAGATGACATGATACCATACACAGAAAATCCTAAAGATGCCACCAGAAAACTACTAGAGCTAATCAATGAATTTGGTAAAGTAGCAGGGTACAAAATTAAGGCACAGAAATCTCTTGTATTCCTATACACTAACAACAAAAAATCAGAAAGAGGAACTAGGGAAACACTCTCATTTACTACTGCAACAAAAAGAATAAAATACCTAGGAATAAACCTACTTAAGGAGCCAAAAGACCTGTATGCAGAAAACTATAAGACACTGATGAAAGAAATCAAAGACGAAGGGCTTCCCTGGTGGCACAGTGGTTGAGAGTCTGCCTGCCGATGCAGGGGACACGGGTTCGTGCCCCGGTCCGGGAAGATCCCACATGCCGCGGAGCGGCTGGGCCCGTGAGCCATGGTCGCTGAGTCTGCGTGTCTGCAACAGGAGAGGCCACAACAGTGAGAGGCGTAACACACACACACACAAAAAAAAGAAATCAAAGACGATACAAACAGATGGAGAGACATACCATGTTCTTGGATTGGAAGAATCAACATTGTGAAAATGACTATACTACCCAAAGCAATCTACAGATTCAGTGCAATCCCTCTCAAATTACCAATGGCATTTTTCACAGAATTAGAACAAAAAATTTTACAATTTGTATGGAAACATGAAAGACGCCGAATAGCCAAAGCAATCTTGAGAAAGAAGAACGAAGCTGGAGGAATCAGGCTCTCTGACTTCAGACTACACTACAAAGCTACAGTAATCAAGATAGTATGGTAGGGACTTCCCTGGTGGTGCAATGGTTAAGAATCCATCTGCCTATAAGCAGCTCATGCAGCTCAATAACAAAAAAAAAAACAACCCAATCCAAAAATGGGCAGAAGACCTAAATAGACATTTCTCCAAAGAAGATATACAGACTGACAACAAACACATGAAAGAATGCTCAACTTCATTAATCATTAGAGAAATGCAAATCAAAACTACAATGAGATATCATCTCACACCAGTCAGAATGGCCATCATCAAAAAATCTAGAAACAATCAATGCTGGAGAGGGTGTGGAGAAAAGGGAACCCTCTTGCACTGTTGGTGGGAATGTAAATTGATACAGCCACTGTGGAGAACAGTATGGAGGTTCCTTCAAAAACTACAAATAGAACTACCATATGACCCAGCAATCCCACTACTGGGCATATACCCTGAGAAAACCAAAATTCAAAAAGAGTCATGTACCAAAATGTTCATTGCAGCTCTATTTGCAATAGCCCAGAGATGGAAACAACCTAAGTGTCCATCATCAGATGAATGGATAAAGAAGATGTGGCACATATATACAATGGAATATTACTCAGCCATAAAAAGAAACAAAATTGAGCTATTTGTAATGAGGTGGATAGACCTAGAGTCTGTCATACAGAGTGAAGTAAGTCAGAAAGAGAAAGACAAATACCATATGCTAACACATATATATGGAATTTAAGAAAAAAAAATGTCATGAAGAACCTAGGGGTAAGACAGGAATAAAGACACAGACCTACTAGAGAATGGACTTGAGGATATGGGGAGGGGGAAGGGTAAGCTGTGACAAAGCGAGAGAGAGGCATGGACATATATACACTACAAAACGTAAGGTAGGTAGCTTGTGGGAAGCAGCCGCATAGCACAGGGAGATCAGCTCGGTGCTTTGTGACCGCCTGGATGGGTGGGATAGGGAGGGTGGGAGGGGGGAGACGCAAGAGGGAAGAGATATGGGAACATATGTATATGTATAACTGATTCACTTTGTTATAAAGCAGGAACTAACACACCATTGTAAAACAATTATACTCCAATAAAGATGTAAAAAAAAAAGAATCCACCTGCCAATGCAGGGGACACAGGCTTGATCCCTGGTCTGGGAAGATCCCACATGCCGTGGAGCAACTAAGCCCGTGCGCCACAACGACTGAGCCTGTGCTCTAGAGCCTGCGAGCCACAACTACTGAACCTGTGTGCCACAACTACTGAAGCCCGCATGCCTAGATCCCGTGCTCCGCAACAAGAGAAGCCACCACGAGAAGCCCGTGCACCACAACAAAGAGTAGTCCCTGCTCTCCACAACTAGAGAAAGGCTGCACGCAGTAACGAAGACCCAATGCAGCCAAAAATAAATAAATAAATAAATTTAAAAAAACATGATCATCTCAATAGATGCAGAAAAAGCTTTAAAAAAATAAAAAAGAGAGTATGGTACAGATCTACAGAATCTGAGAGTATGGTACAGATCTACAGAGTATAATCTACAGAAACATAGATCAATGGAACAGGATAGAAAGCCCAGAGATAAACCCATGCACATACGGTCACCTTATCTTTGACAAAGGAGGCAAGAATATACAATGGAGAAAAGACAGCCTCTTCAATAAGTGGTGCTGGGAAAACTGGACAGCTACATGTAAAAGAATGAAATTAGAACACTCCCTAACACCATACACAAAAATAAACTCAAAATGGATTAAAGACCTAAATGTAAGGCCAGATACTATAAAACTCTTAGAGGAAAACATAGAACACTCTATGGCATAAATCACAGCAAGATCCTTTTTGACCCACCTCCTAGAGAAATGGAAATAAAAATAAACAAATGGGACCTAATGAAACGGAAAAGCTTTTGCACAGCAAGGGAAACCATAAACAAGACAAAAAGACAACCCTCAGAATGGGAGAAAATATTTGCAAACGAAGCAACAGACAAAGGTTTAATCTCCAAAAGCAGCTCATGCAGCTCAATATCAAAAAAACAAACAACCCAATCCAAAAATGGGCAGAAGACCTAAATAGACATTTCTCCAAAGAAGATGTACAGATTTCCAACCAACACATGAAAAGATACTCAGCATCACTAATCATTAGAGAAATGCTAATCAAAACTACAATGAGGTATCACCTCACCCGGTCAGAATGGCCATCATCAAAAAAATCTAGAAACAACAAATGCTGGAGAGGGTGTGGAGAAAAGGGAACCCTCTTGCACTGTTGGTGGGAATGTAAATTGATACAGCCACTATGGAGAACAGTATGGAGGTTCCTTAAAAAACTAAAAATAGAACCACCATATGATCCAGCAGTCCCACTACTGGGCATATACCCAGAGAAAACCATAATTCAAAAAGAGTCATGCACCCCAATGTTCATTGCAGCACTATTTACAATAGCCATGTCATGGAAGCAACCTAGATGCCCATCGACAGATGAATGGATAAAGAAGATGTGGTACATATATACAATGGAATAGTACTCAGCCATAAAAGGAACGAAATTGGGTCATTTGTAGAGACGTGGATGGATCTAGAGAGTGTCATACAGAGTGAAGTAAGTCAGAAAGAGAAAAACAAATATCGTATATTAACACATATATGTGGAACCTAGAAAAATGGTACAGATGATCCGGTTTGCAGGGCAGAAATAGAGACACAGATGTAGAGAACAAACGTATGGACACCAAGGGGGGAAAGTGGTGCGGTCATGGTGGTGGTGTGATGAATTGGGAGATTGGGATTGACATGTATACACTGATGTGTGTAAAATGGATGACTAATGAGAACCTGCTGTATAAAAAACTAAGTAAAATAAAATTCAAAAATTCCAAAAAAAAAAGAAAAGAAGAAACTACAAATAGAACTACCATATGACCCAGCAATCCCACTACTGGGCATATACCCTGAGAAAACCATAATTCAAAAAAAGTCATGTAACACAATGTTCATTGCAGCACTATTTACAATAGTCAGGACATGGAAGCAACCTAATATCCATCAACAGGTGAATGGATAAAGAAGATGTGGCACATGTATACAGTGGAATATTACTCAGCCATAGAAAGGAACAAAATTGAGTTATTTGTAATGAGGTGGATGGACCTAGAGTCTGTCACACAGAGTGAAGTAAGTCAGAAAGAGAAAAACGAACACTGTATGCTAACACATATATATGGAATCTAAAAACATGGTACTGATGAACCTAGTGGCAGGGCAGAAATAAAGACACAGATGTAGAGAATGGACTTGAGGACACAAGAGGGGAAGGGGAAGCTTGGATGAAGTGAGAGTAGCATTGACACATATACACTACTGAATGGAAAATAGATAGCTAGTGGGAAGCAGCCGCACAGCACAGGGAGATCAGCTCAGTGCTTTGTCACCACCTAGAGGGGTGGGATAGGGAGGGTGGGAGGGAGACACAAGAGGGAGGGGATATGGGGATATATGTATACATATAGCTGATTCACTTTGTTGTGCAGTAGAAACTAACACATTATAAAGCAATTATACTCCAATAAAGATGAAAAAAAAAAACCACCCAAGATATTCATGTGAGATCTTCACTGCTCATCACCACTGCGTGTGTGTCAGTGACGTCCCAGGTCTGTGAATTGAGAAAAATTATCAACACTTGATTCTCTCCAAGTGTGCACCTGAGTCTTACTAAGAAAGTTTTCCACTTGGGATGACTTGAGGGCCTCATCCTTGGTTTGTGGCTAACCTAGTCCCCTCAAATGCATTTTCTTCCTTTCTCACCACGCAAATCATCTCCGAATGGAGTCTGTTGTCAAACAGCTTCTGAAGCTTCTTGTGGATTACCTGTATACTCAATGGCTTTTCTATAAAACACTGAGAACGGACGCGAGCCTAGCAATGGCTTGGGAAGATTAATTTGCCTGGGTCTTATGGGATGGACAAGCAAAGGAAAAGATTTAAGAGTAGGAGACCTCTTGGCAGCCATCATCACATTCTGGGGGGAGTCAGCGAAGGTAGAAACGCAGCGGGAAAGAAAATAGATTTGCTGGATATTGTAAAGGAAGAGCCGACGGGACTTGATACCTGATTGCACATGGAGAGCACGGAAGAGTCAAAGGCCACTCCAGCGTTTTCAGCCGTGGACCCTACTAGGAAAGGAGCAACTAAACTAAGGACTGGTTCGGGGCAAAGACGTTGAATTCAGTTTTAGGCATTCTGGGTTTGGGGTGATGATGAGACACTAAGTGGGCACGGAGCCAACAACAGCATGGCGACGCAGAAGCAGCTCATTCACAGATCTGAAAACTAGGCTCAGAGGCTCTACCCCTCGCCCAAGGTTACAGAGCTAGTTGTAGACACGCTGGAGCCAGAATCACGTCTGAAGCTCTCTCTCCTACCAGGCAGCTGGTTCAGATGCGGGGCCAGTGCTCCGGGGGAGGCGAGATGGAGATGGGGAGTTTGGAATCCACAGCAGAGGCGTCAGCAGAGGCGAGAGCAAAAGGCATGGCGGCGGGGAAGTCCCTGCAGGGGAATGACGGGAGAAGGGCAAAGGGCAGAGGGCGGGGACTAAGCCTGCCACGTGTCCTCGTTTAGGGGGCATGAGAAGAAAGCAGAGAGCAAGGAGACGCCAACTGGAATGAAGACAGTCCTGTCACCGAGCCAAAGGGCGGGAGCCCCGCGGAGAAGCACAGAGGGCTTGCGTGAGAAGGAGCCTTGAGATCCTCCCACCGTGTGCTTGCCTTCCCCATGCGGTTCACCCCACTGATGCCGCGCTGAGGTTCAGGGGCCTCGGAGATGTTAGAGAACGCAGACCGAGGCCACTGGGTTTGTCCACTGGAGACCACATCTCAGAAGTGTGCCATGCAGGGAAGCTGCGGATGAGGGTCAAGGAAGAGGTTCTTGGGTGTTTTTTTGGTTTTTGTTTGTTTGTTTTAAAATAAGAGATGATTTGGTGGCGTAGAAAAAGCAACTAATAGAAAGAAATTGAAGATGCAAGAGAGAAGGGGCTGGATCCTAGAGGTCATGGAAGAGAGGGGTCAAGCCTACTTCATCAAGCAGGAACTCTCTCTAAAGGGAGAGCAAAGTGGATGAAGACAGAGCTCTTTTTGGTGGAGAAGCATTGAGAGAGCTCAAGCTGGAGGGGGAAGCAAGGTTATCTATTGTGATTATGTAGCAAATACTCATTTCCTCTTCTTCCTTACTAACAGAACCCCAATATTATTTGGGGCAGCAATGTGCCCAGCTGAAAAACCACGTTTCCCAGCCTCTTTTGCAGCCGGGGGTGGTCATGTGACTCAACTTTGGCCATGGGGAAATCAGAGTGGGTTTCTAGTAAAGTTTATTAAAGGGAGCTATCTGAAGTCTCATGTGCCCATTTTGTTCTGCTCCCTCTCTTCTTCTTTCCTTCCTGGAATATGGCTTTGATGGCTGGAGCTGCAGCAGAAATTCTGTGACCACGAGGTGACCTTGAGGCTGAAAGCCAGTGCTAAGAATGGCAAGACAGAAAGAGAAATAAGTCAGGACACTGATGATCTTGTGGAGCCATTACTCTGACCCTGCACTGCCTACCTCTGGACTTATTTTGCATGACAGGAAAGACATCCTTTTGTCTAAGCCACTGTTATTTGGGGGGTTTTGTTCCTAAGAGCCAAACACGATTCCTATATGGTGAGTTTGAAAGTTGGTGTATGTGTGTGTGTTAGAAGGTGGAACATTGAACAAGTGGATTAGGGGGTTTGAAGTCTGCATCGTTCTAAAGTCATTAGTAAATATAAAAATTTGAGAATCACAGCAGTAGGAAACCAATCTGGATATCCATGATCAGAAAACCCCATTACATGTATTATCCAGATGGGTGTCTACACAGTGCAAATTCATTAGTGCAAGTCAATCCTCCTCTCCCATACACCTTGTTGAATTACCCAGTGTTTATCCTATGAAGACTGAGGTTTACATTTGATGCCATTAGCAGTTTTTATTGAAGGAGGAAATACTTTCTTAATTCATTTCAGGTTTAAGATCAATTCTGCAAACATTGATTAAAACATGAAAGGCATTTAAATAGACATAATTATCTCTGAAAACATGCAATGTTATGTGTTATGTTGTGTTCAACATTGTTTAGATTTAGGGCTTTGAGTCCACTAGCGTTTAAAATGCTTATTTTTTTTCTTCCATGCCAAAATGTTTGACTACTGTGAAATACTAACCCAGAATGCCCTGGGCAAATGATTAGCAAGGCTTCAACTTTTTTTTTTTTTTAAACTGCAGGCTAAAACCATCTCCATTTATATAGAACCCAGAAAACATGTCTCTTTAGATATGCCATACAGCCTCTTGATTTAACAATCCATCTTAAAATATCAAGGGCAATTAGAGTTTTTCACTCATATTTCATAAGCAATACCAAGTACCTTTTAAAAAGTCAACAATTGATGGAAGAAAAGTCTTTGCCTTAGCACAAGATGCTCACTTTCCAATCCATTCTGTATGTAACTCCTGGGGTTTACGAGATTGAAAAAATAAAATAATTCCAGTTGAGGCCATTTATCTGGTTGTGCGGCAGCTGCAAATTCGGTTGCTCCAGAAACAATCCAGTCTCCAACCTCCCAGTTATTTTTAATCGCTGGATTAATGTACTAACCACTTGTATTTGAAACTCCATCTTGGCTGTATTATCAGGACCACGTACAATGGGCAAGTAGACAGGATTTACCGATTTACGAAACTGTTCGTATCTTTGGCATTTTTTTGCAAGAAAACAATGCTTCAGCTTATTTGATACTCCAATGATAACTTATTCTTATAAGACTGAGAGAGACACACATTTCAAGAAAACAAATGAGAGGCAGTTTTTTTTTAACGAGGTAACATGGAAAACAACACACAATGCCATACACATCCTCCAGGGCAGGTGCAGGGGGACCAGCAGAATTAAGAATTCGTCTGAAAGGCTCTCTCATTTGGACACGAACGTGCAAGACTCACAGGAACTTAATAAAAAATGTAAACATCGATTTGGTTTAGGCTCAGCTTCAAAACACTTGTAAGGCATTCATTAGAAAACTATATTTAACACCTATTCCCTCTACTCCCTTCTCTTACCTGATCAAGAACTGAACGGGCTAACCAGCGTAGAGAAATAAAAGGCAACTAACTTTAGTATATTCCTTATACTATTAGCTCAAACCCCTGACGCCTTGCAGCTAACTCAAAAACCATAAGGCAAGGCGGAGAAGCACGGGGTTGCCGGTGAAGAGTATGGTTTGTGGGCTGAGCTCTGGAAGGGAGCAGTTAAGTTACAGAGAAGTGTTTGTTGGGTGGGGCTCTGGGAGGCTCTGAGACCCACAGGGGAGCCCGTCACCACCTCTGCACCCACCAAAGGGCTGCGCCAGGGACCCCACACAGCTCGGGTTCCAGTATTTCCCTGCAGATACCACCACAAGCCCCAGCGCCAAGGACACCACTGCCAATTTTGGCAAACCCATTTCTCCTGCTGTTGAATCAGAAGACCCAGGCCCAGGGCATGAAGCGCTAAGTGCTTTCAAAGCCACAGAAAGGGCCTGACCCTTCCAGCGCTCAGTAGGAACACGGCTCATAATATGGGGTTTGCTTCTCGTTTTGAACCCTGGTCGACATCCTAAACACCACAGGGGAAGATCACAGTGCACTTAGAGGGGTCGGGCAGTGCTCCGAAAAGATCCGGGACCAGAACAGGTATTGGGCGTTTTGTTGGCACAGTGTGAAAATGTCCCATTATTCTCACGGGCTGAAATAATTAAATCTGAAAGCTGGAATGAGCATTTTTCGAGTGAGCACAGCACAAATGCTGGGCCGAGTGTCCCAAAGCACAGAGTGACATGTCATCACGCCCTTTCAGATGCAGGCTCCCGGCTGCCCTGATGCTCCATCCCACAGCCTTTCTAGGGACCAGGGCATTCAGGCTAAATTCAGCCTGCAAGGGCCTGGGAAGCCTGAAGTGCCCGAGCACTCCCAGGAGTTTGGAAGCAGATGAATTTTTAAACAACACAATGAGTGTGTTTGATAACGGTCCAAGCTTTAATAGCATGCTAAAATACCCTGTTTTTTCTTATAGCTAGCATGCAATCAATCCGTAACACACTGACAGGGTTTAGGAAGGTCAAGGTTTACTCAGCCACAACTAGATGGAACCACTCAATATTACATATATTTATATATAAGCAGTTAATGGGAAATGCAGACCCATCGCTGGGCAAGTCAGTCTCCTAAGATCAACACTCCATCCATTGGGAAAAAGGAAGATCCTGGGAGCACGACTGTTCAACCTATAGACTCTCCATTCTTTTTCAAGCCACAGAGCAAAGGGCTATGGGTATCCCTCTGGTTTGGGGTTTAAGAGGTTAATTGTCTTAGCAAATTGGCCCATTCAAATTAATCTTCCTCTTGGACCCTGAATAGCTTTGATTTGTGTCACCAATATCCCTAATCCCCTCTTTGATAAATGACATCAAGTGTGTACAGGGGATGGAGTTGAAGATAGGATGGAGGATTGACAATAAATATTAAGAAAATATTCATTATGTAAAGACAAATGAGTGAGGAGCCTTGCTTCTTGGATTTTTTTCACAATGAGGTGGGAAAAGGGCTGGTCATGGGAGGTTGCAGTCATTGAATTAGAGAGTGTTAGAGATGGAAAGGCCACTGTCTTTGTCCTCCAGGTGAAGAAGCCGGGAATGGATGTGGCCACATAGGTAGCAGTGAGAACTGAGCCACCTTTCTCTTCTCACCAGGCCCATTTCTCTCCTTGGGTCCCTGGGGAGCAGATGCAAGGAGGCAAAGTGCAGAGAGAATTTGGGAAGTTGTGGAAGGCACACTGTGGGGCTGTCACTTTTTGCTCACAGGCACTGCCTGCAAGGAGAATCCCTACGTGTTGATGACCGTGGGCCTGCACGTGTGTGGTCGTGTAAGGAGCTCTGTCCCCTTTAGTATAAGTTCCAAGTGGGTACAAGTACTTAGGAGGTCCAGAAAATCAAAAATGGCTGCACATAACTTACCTTTCCAATTTTCTACTCACATATACAGAATGAATCATAAGGATGATTCAAAGATACCATGATGCAAGACTTCCGCAGTTATTTCCAGCACAAATTATTTTTCTACCTACGAAGAATTGGCCTTATTCCAAATAGACTTGAAATTGTGCTTTTCTATTTCTTTTACATAAAATGGCAACTCTTTCCCACGAGAAACAGCCTTTTTTCTTAAATGCAAATCATCCAGGGCTTCTGGTATCACTGATCAGTGTATCCTGCCTTTCATATGGCTGTGAGGAACAGAGCATGATTTCAAACATAAGTCGGTTTGGCTGTTGGGTTTATCATCTGGAAAGAAGGACCGAAGCCAGCTGAGTTCCGGCAGTTGCCTCCAAAGTGACTTACTCCCTAAGTACAGAGCCAGTGAGTTCCCTTCTAGATGATACATGAACATGGATGAAGCGGAAATTTTCTTAATTCCATTCTGGTTAGTGGCTAGGTAAGAATGACAATCTACGTGGTCTCTGCCTAAAATAAGCTGGTTTCTCCTCCTCTTTTCTGATACCTTTACCGGGACCTCAAGTTACCCTTGAGCTTTGGCAACACCCAAACACAACGCAGAGCAGAGCAGACGCTCCAGAGCCCAGCTTCCCCCTGAGCCCTCTCCCTACAACCCGCCGTAGATTCGCTGCCATGGGCCAATCTGTAAACGGGGAGTAAATTCCACTAACACCATGTCGAAAAGAGATAACTAAAGAAAAGAAAAAAAAAAAACCTGATGGAAAGTTGCTCTTTTACCTAAGAAATCATCCCATCGTTCCCCCACAATTCAAAGATTTGACTGTTTGGGGACCATTCCTCCCTAGGGATACTTCAATAAAACTGAACTCCCCTCAGGCCATCTGGGTGATGGTGTTGTCATTTCAGCTGTTAAGGATAACTGTACACAGATCCAAAATAACAGAGGACGTCCTTTTATTGGCTGTCCACAGGAGTTTGGTCACACAAGGAGGTGAAGACTGTGGCAGGTGTGGTACAACACAACACCTCGGCTAACTACTAAACAGAAGGTTAACTGATGCTTGATGGGATAAAACCCCGGCAGCCCTCTGCAGCCCAGGCGCGCCACCTACCCATGTAGAATTATGCTGAAGAAGCTGGCGACGGATGGCGTGGTCCATTAGTCTTGGTTTGTTGCACTGTCTTCCCATAAAACAGCACTTGAGAATTCACAAAATTAAAGAAAAAAAAAAGAAGAAGAAAGAAAGCAGCAGTTGCCTTTCAATACCATCACCACCGTGAACAGACTGCAGCGTGGCATGCAAGTCCACATCTGGTCATTGTTTCCCTTTAGGTTTTTCTTAAATTAACAAATGGAATGGCATGTCTGTTTCAAATATTAGTAGCATAACACTTAAGTGCAATTTCAGTCCGGCCACAAGTGTCATAAACCTTCCGTGTATCTGTCCCAGAACAGCAAGAGGAACGCCCAGGCAGCCTCCTCTCCGCCCAGACTCCGACTGGGGGCCCCCGGAGGCTCCTCCCTCCCCACGCCCACCCTCCATATTCCAAACACCTGAAAACAGCTATGTCTCTGTTTCCACCGTTATCAGAATGGTCAGGGTGGGGCAGAAAATTCAAATGGAACCAAGCTGCCAGCCTTTGGGTCCTGCCCGCCTCTGCCATCAGAGGGGGATCCGATTTTTCTCCCAGGGCTCTTCCTGCCTCAGGACCTGGAGTTGTCGTGGCCACCCCGGCACTGGGTCGCCGGAAGTCGCGGTGGGGCCGTCCGTCCGTCGCTCCTGCTGTCTGCAGCCCCCGGGCCGGGGCCCCGCGGTCACACGGAGCTGAGCTTCACCAGGCCGCGCACCGAATCCTCGTGCAGAGAGTCCTGGCTGGCGAGGCCCAGGACGTGCATGGTGCGGCTGTGCGCCAGCGGGCTGCCCGCCAACATCCCGGGCGGCGAGGGCGCTTCCTCCGGGGTCAGGAACTGGTGGCCCACGTGCTCCTCTTTCAGGGGCAGTATGTCTGTGAGCGCGGCCTCGGTGGCGAGGTTGGGCATGGAGGAGGGCGGCGTGGGCTGCCCCAGCGTCAGGCTGGCGCAGGGCGTGCCCAGGCCCGGCTTCCCGGGCAGGTGCAGCTCATCGCTGGCTAGGCTGGGCTCGCTCTGCAGCAGGGGCGTGGCCGCGGCCTGCAAAACGAATTTGGTGCTCTGAATGCACTGGTCTTGGTCGCACTGGAGAGCGGGAGGGAGCCAGCAAAGAGGAGGCGAGAGGAGTTGGCAAGGGGTGGGGAGGGAAGGGGGCACAGGGGGCAGGGAGGGGCGGGATACAAGAGAGAGAGAGAAACCCGTTAGTGACACCTGGGTCAGGGAGGGCAGAGAGGGTAGGGTGCACAGTAGCTCGGTTCCATTTGGAGACACCTGGCTCCTGAACAGCTGCTCAAACTAATAGTCACCCACAGGTGACTGTGGTGTACCACGCAGCCGCAGGCTTGACGCCCCGGCCCCTGTTCGCAGACAGGACCTAATTTAAAAACACTCCCGTGGACAAGAGGCACGGGCCTTGCCACCTACAGTGGCCTGAGGCCAGGGCTACTTGTATGCTGAAAACCACTTTTACCACATTGTTTTAAAAATACAGGGGCCTGTCCACCCATTTCCCAGCAGCATTATTCGCAATAGCTAAAAGGTGGAAGCAAGCGTCCATCGACAGATGGACGGATAAACAAGATGTGGTCTGTACAGACATGGAGTATTACTCAGCTGTAAAAAGGAAGGATATTGGGCTTCCCTGGTGGCGCAGTGGTTGAGAGTCCGCCTGCCGATGCAGGGGACACGGGTTCGTGCCCCGGTCCGGGAAGATCCCACATGCCGCGGAGCGGCTGGGCCCGTGAGCCATGGCCGCTGAGCCTGCGCCTCGGGAGCCTGTGCTCCGCAACGGGAGAGGCCACGGCAGTGAGAGGCCCGCGAACCGCAAAAAAAAAAAAAAAAAAAAGGAAGGATATTCTGACACATGCTGTGGCATGGATGAACCTCGAAGACATCATGCTCAGTGAAATAAGCCAGATACAAAGGAAAAATACTATATGATTCCACTTATATGCGTTACCTAGAGGAGTCAAACTCAAAGAAAGTAGAATGGTGGCTGCCAGGGTCTAGGGGGAAGGGTTGGGGAGTTACCCTTTAATGTATGGAGTTTCACTTTGCAAGAAGAAAAGAGTTCTGGAGATGAATAGTAGTGAGGGTTGGATAACAATGTGAATGTGCTTAACGCCATTGAAATGTACACTTAAAAATGGTTAAAATGGTACATTTTATATGTATTGTACCACACACACACACACAAAAAGAAAAAGACACGGTCAACAGGAGCCCCTGAGGTCCTGATCAGACTATTGGTAAAAGCCTTAGAATTCCTCGCTGCTAAATTTTCAGCAGCTTCGAGAACCATTAATTGAGCTGTGGTTTTTTAATCTGTGAAAGAGAATGTCAACAGTTTACAAAATATTTCCTTTTCTTCCAAGTGTTCTTAAACCTTAATCTCGTGTCCTTTGTTTCACTTTACCTGCTGGGCAAAGGAAATAGTGGAAACACATTTTTCTAGCTGGGGGAATTTGGGTCTCTGATACTGTTGAAACCCTTCCCTTGAGCTGCGGGCAAGTTTCCGAATAACTCGGAGATCTTGAACTTGAGTCCGTGCGGTGACTTGTTAGCGAGTTTCAGGAGCAGGTGTGGCTATTGGGGGAGCTTATTCTGACTGCGTCTAAGCAGTAAGCGAGGCGCTCCACTGTTCCTGAAGAAGTTCTTAGAACAAACACGTTTCCCTTCTTTCCAGATGCATCTCGTATGGGTGGGTGCCTTGCTCAAGACCTTACCGATAAAAGTAGGGGATGGATCTGGGGTTTGGGACTGGGATCGTCTGACTGCAAACCCCTTTTCAGCACCGCACATTCGACAGCTAGTAGGTGCTTAAGAAATGTGACTTGTCCATTATCCCCACTCTCTATTTTCTGAACTCTAGAGCTACCATTGAACCACATACTCATAGCTTTGTGATGGAGGGACCTTGCCATCTTCCTGCCCAGACGCACACCTAGAACTTCCATCACTCACCCGCCTCCAGGCACAGAAGCAAACCAAACCATGCCACGCAGCCTTCAGGGGAAAAGAGAGTTTTCGCGAAGTCACACTTCTTTTACTTCTTCTGCTTCAGTGTGTGTGTCCTTCCTAGCCACGTGGGTTTCTTTCTAAAATCATGAGTGGTGGGCCATCCCCCAGCCGGCCCCCAATCCTCCATGAGGAGGTGGAAGAGACACCGTCTCTAAGGAGTTTGCGGGTTTTAGAAGTTCAAAGACCTTGGTTTCAGACAAGAGTAAAGCTCATGACGGAGCTTTAAAGAGGGAAAGCAAATCCTGGCTTTTCTCTGATGGCTTCATTCCAGCCAAGGGAACTTCAAGACGCTGAGAAGCTAGGAGAAGGGTGGGAAAGGGCTGGGGGGTGGGTGGAGGGCTACTCGGATGAGACAAAAATGCCATTAAAAAGTGCTTGAAAGGGGCTGATTGTTAGGCATCGACAGTCATTTAGTGTCTGCATTTTCCCAATCGTCACCCGAATCTTTTGCCACACCAGTACTTATCCAGTGGGCAACTGCGTAGCGTTCTCTGCTCTTGCAGGGAGTTTCGGCTCGGGGCAGGGACCCTTGCTGCTGTGGGACAGCACAGCTGTCGGAGCTGCAGACAGCTCAGGTCCACTCACGCTCTCCAATGCTGTCAGTTCCGTTCAGCACATCGGCTCAGTCTTGACAGAGCAGAGGCGGAGAAGAGCAACCTTCCTGATTAAACATGCATCTTCTGGAAAGTCTCCCAGGGCTCTGGATATACTGTGCTTTGCAAAGAACATTTTATGAAAATCACCATTTATTGCTCTGGCGTTGCCTCCATTTTCCGTAGCTCAGTGCAGCCTCTGAGCCGCCGCCCCCTGCGCGTGACCCCAGGGCTGAGATGCTGCCCCAGCCAGAGAGCTCCTGCTCTCAAGCCTGGCCCCCTCCTGGATGATGGAATCTTGTTCTCAACTCTTCTTTCTGGAGCCCTCACTCATCCTAATACCTCGGTCCACACAACACGCCCAGCTCTGGGGAAAGATGAAATTGCAAACTAGATTTGCTGGTCTCTGTTGACCAGAAGAAAGCCTTTTTTTTTCTTAAATTGAAAACTGATTGGCAAATTCTATTTTAGGGATCAGCCCAAGCAATTCTGACTGGCTGGCTCCAGACTCACGGGAAAATACTGGGGCTGGCCAAAAAGTTCATTCGGGTTTTTCTGTAACATCTTACGGAAAACCCCGAATTAACTTTTTGACCAACTCAACAGATTAGAGGTCAGAGCTGGAGGAGATTCCCAAGGTCAGGCGGCACAAGCATACGGGGGAGAGGCGGGCTCCCCACTCTCTTTATCTCTTTCTCCCTCTGTCTCTCTGGTCAAGTGTCCTTTCCCCTTCCCTGGTCACGCCTCTCCAGCCATGCCCTGCAGCAGAGCTCACGGGCACCCAGCAGAAAACCCTGGGACAAAAGGGCTGCCGACAGTGCTCTGTGAAGTTCCTTAGAGCTCACGTTCGCTGGGAGGTCGATGTGGAGTTTGAGGGGCCCTCTGAGATTTTGCACTAAAGCATCCCCGCGCTGACTTAAACGAGACCCCTGTGAAACAGCACAGCATACACTGGTTTTGCCTCCTTAAATAGGCTGTTGATTAATCAAACAAGTTATTTACGGAGACAGCACTGCGCATGTGCAAGACGGGACTCCCATGTCTTCAAGATGAACCCGGAACCGGGAATTTTTCACTTTATGGAACTCAGAGAAGTTTGTGGAACTCAAAGTGTTGCCACTGGAGCCCTTTGGGAAGTGAGAAGTCTTTCAATAAGGAAAACCTGGCTTCCAGCAGCAGGAGTAGCTTGTATGGACTGACTCAAGACTGGCTAAACAGCTTCCAAGTTTGAAATTCCCCGAACCCCTTAATGTTCGCCTGAAACCTGGATGGAGGAGACAGATTTGAGTCCTGCCTCCTGTCTCCTTGAGAGTCAACCTTGCAATAAAGCTCTTTCTTTCTTCAAAAGCCGGTGCCATGGTCTTGGCTTCTATGCACATTGGGCAGTGAGTGAGCCCTTGCTAGGTAGCACCTGGAGGTGGGTTTACTCTGAAGCTATGAGCTTAAGTCCAGGGCCTTTTGTTTGCTTGCTTTCTAAGGCCTTGCTTGTTGTTTTGTCTTGCATATTCTTTTCTTTTCTTTTTTTCTTTGATATAAATTTACTTATTTATTTTTGGCTGTGTTGGGTCTTCGTTGCTGAGCGCAGGCTTCCTCTAGTTGCGGCGAGCGGGGGCTACTCTTCATTGTGGTGCACGGGCTTCTCATTGCGGTGGCTTCTCTTGTTGCGGAGCATGGGCTCTAGGTGCGTGGGCTTCAGTAGTTGTGGCAGACGGGCTCAGTAGTTGTGGCTTGCGGGCTCTAGAGTGCAGGCTCAGTAGTTGTTGTGCACGGGCTTAGTTGCTCCGCGGCATGTGGGATCTTCCCGGACCAGGGATTGAACCCGTGTCCCCTGCATTGGCAGGCAGATTCTTAACTGCGCCACCAGGGAAGTCCCTCTTTTTTCTTAAAAAGGGCTCCAGATTGCATGACTCAGGCCCCTCCAAACCTGGGTCCACTCCTGCACACACCTATCGGTGCTTTCCTGTGGCCAAACCCACAACACGTTAAAACTGTAGCAAATCCGTCCTCAGCCTCATGGCCAGGACCCTGTTGAAAACGCGCTCCAGTTTCCCAGGAGTAAAGCTTAAGGACTGAAATATGTGGAAGAAAACATTTAGCCTAAGCCATTTAATTTTTTTAAAAATCAAAATGTCACAAATCTTTTCAAAATGACTATTTTGAACAGTGACTTGTGTTATCTGACTTTAAGCACCTGTTCTACAGGGATTTGTTTAAATATTTTAAAAGATGACTGTCTGAGTATAGTTGTGGCTATTTCCATTGCTATAGGGACTGCTTTCATATTAATAATGAACCTACTCTGTCCCCTCCTCCAGTTTACCTTGCGGCAAGATTGTATCAGTGAGAAGATTGCTGGGACCACCATGAACCTAAGTGTCTAAATCCTGCTGTAACCCATAGCTTTGAAAATAGTTTGCCACATTTAAACTGATTTCTATTTAGAAGACCATTCCCATTTGGGGCGCCCAGGGACCAGGCTTTCTTCCACAGGATACTGTGTTATAATCTTCCTATTGGTTCATAACAGGACACTAAAATGGGTTCCAATCAAGGAAAGGACAATTAATTCCACTCTACCCAGTGGAATTTATAATTCTCATGATATTAACTTTGCAGGTTTGGGACATCTTTTTAGAAGAAACTCAATGACTAGGGGATATCTGATTTAAAAAAAAAAAAGTCCAGCCTCTTCCTCATTTTGCACACTGCCAGAATTCCAAGGAGGATGGGCTAATAAACCATCATTGGTTGCAATTCCCATATGAGAACTTCAAGAACTTCGAGGGACAAAACAGCCAATATTTTCAGGGTTACTGTGAAGATGACCCATGAAAAAATGTCCTTACACCTTATTTGCCCATTTCTTCTTGATTTTTCTACTTAATTTTTTCTCTCTGGCCTCACTAATTCTCTTCTCCTCTTTCCCTCTCCATCTTTTCCTTCATTGATTTCCTTCCCTCTTATCCTTTTTCCCTCTTCTCTCTTTCTTCTTCTCCTCCTTTTCTCCCCCCCACCCCTTTTCTCTTTGACCTTTTTACGCCACCAACCCGCCTTCCTGGCTGTTCATTCAAGGACTCATATCTTCAACCAGTAGAGGGAGACATCACTGCTCACTTTTTTTCCCTCACAACTGGGAACAGGGCTTATATTCCAGCACTAACACCAAGAAGCCATGAGGTATATTTCAATGTATCTAACCAGTTATATAATCTTAAAGAGAGACAAGCAAGCAGCCAGAGATTGGACAGTGACAATCCATCACTATGAAGAGGAAACTGAGAAACTCACTGTTTTCATTCCAAAACAACACTTTAACGGTTCATATTTATCAAATATTAGATTGAACCAAATGAAATTGTCATTTTTTAGGCCAAAAGTCATCCAAGTGCTGACTACTAATAGAACAGAAACATGACCGCATTTAAGAATGTCTATGGACAGACCCTTCTGTTGGCAGCATAAAACTAATCCTGTCTGGAGTGCTGGAGCATTTGCTGTGGTTGCAGTAAGTCACTGACAGCTGGCTGACTTACTGCCCAAATGAAGCGCTGGCGTTTAACTTGCAAAGAAGCTTATGGTTTCAGATGTTTGGGCGTCACACACATTATCACTTAATGTTACAGTTTAAAAGTACCATAGAGATAAGTTAGTTTTGTTTCTGCAGGTTTGCAAATAAAATTGCTCATGGTGGAATATATTTTATTTTACTCTAGCTGACTTCTTGTTTGAAATAATCCTAGCATACAGATTAAAGGCTGCCAAAACCAAAGCTAGGTGTTTTCTAGATGGTCTTATATACAAACTAAGAATACATAAAATTATTTACTTCTTTTGCTCCAATTCTTTCAAAAGTATCAGCATTGGGCATCGGTTATTTCTGCTTGGCTGTGAAGCTGTGTTCTGGGGTCTTATGAATGCTCATTTACTTTAATAAAAACACTATAAATTTCTAAAATCCACCTAAAATATAGGTTAGGAGGAGTGCTTCCTCTTTATTCTTTTTTAAAACATTATCATTTAAGTTTGCTCAAGTTATTTTTTCTATTATATTTGATTTTTCAGACTATGCATGGACAGTCCTTCTGTGAAACTAGTTTAATAAATCATGCAACTGCTAGGTTTAATCTTGTTTTGATATTGGATTAAGAGGATTTAAAATGAGGTTAAGTAAATATAGCAAATGATTAAAAAAAATCCAACAATTATGTACTATGTTAGGGTTAGGGTTAGGGTTAGACTATCTTTGTGTTTAGCAAGTGACCCCAAAGGATCACAAGTGCCGGCTTTAAACGAACTATGATCCCGATGTCATACAGAACTTAAATTATTTGACCATCAAATGAGATATGCACACTAAAAAGTGGACCATACCTGAATGTCATGACTGTGCATAGACACATTGTCATGGAAAGACCTTCAGTATAAGGTAATAATAAAAGCCAATAATGAGGAAAATAGGAATAACTAAAACATGGTCTTCAGTTGACACTGGGGTTATGTGCACAAAATTCCAGTGTGGATCCTCAGACTTTCATGGGTGTTCAGATGACAAGGGCTATACTGGGGTCACATGCACTATTTAAATACTTTAGATGTCACTTCATTACTTCTCTAACGTTTTCTTTCTTGAGAATCTGTAGTAGAGGGAAGATCACTTAGTTACTAAATAACCATCCCCATCCCCCAATTATGTGAGATGGTAAGTTAACAGTGAATTTTCCCATTTTTCAGATACTAAGACCTCTATGGGTACTTTGCTGCCAGCTATCTATCAATATTCAGATAATTTTTCTGCCCTGCAATTATCAGTATGTTTATCTAAGGCTAAAGCCTTTACTTTTATTTCTAAAATAGTGCAATTTCCCTAGGAACACTTTTCGTATCATTCAGGAAATGCCTTTCCGATCTAGACTTTAATAATAAAATAATAGGCAAAAATTTGGCCCAAGATACCTAGAATCTCTTTCCCTCCAGCCTTTCCTTTCTCTGCAAATGAACATGCCAAGTCTGGTGCTAAATATAAAGTCTCCAAATGCTCCTCCTTTGAGGTGAGCACTAGAAACACTTCTAGGTCAGAGGAATCATGTTCCACGGCTAAGTCAGTATTTACTGCTAGTAGAGCGGGTAGCAAAAATGGGGGAATTCGGCAATGTTGGCTGCAAAATGTCCTTTAATCACAGAGATAAGGCTTCTATTCCCAGGAATGGTGGATAACCTATACTGGACTAGTACTGCCTCTGTGTACAAGGAAGTATATAAAACTGGCCAAAATATGTGAAGCAAACAGTTTCCAATAGTGCACAACAGACAATGCAAGGCTGCAGTCCCCGAGAGGAGGGAAACTCACAGGTGAGCCCCACAGTCAACCAGCCCTTTCCTTGGGAAGAATTTCCCAACCATGGTATAGGCTGAACAGAGCAGAGAAGTTCTTCTGAGTAGAGAAAGCAGAGATCAGAGGGTAAGGAAGCTTAAGTGGCTGGATCTGTATGGTAGGGCATTGCAGAAGAGGATGCTGTGCAGAGAAGGGGGCCAGCAATGCTAGTAGGGGTTTCCCACACAAGTCTGTAGCTGTGCTGTGTATGTGCAGGAAGAGTCCCTTCCCCCTTCACCCCCCACCCCGCCAACCCAGGCTTATGAGACAACAGCTATAACGGGGCTGAGAGAGGCGTAGAGATACTAGAAGTTGAGAAAAGTAGTGCTGGGGGACATTGATCTCATTAACACCCCCAATACCTTGTTAACATGCCTGGCATCCAGCTATCACATTAGGAAGGCTATACCTTAGGAGTAAGAATCATGCCCTAAACTAAGACCCTAGACCGGCCCTAACAATGGCTAAATCAAACCCTGACAAGATCTTTGAGGGAGACAGAATTTGGAGGTTGAGCTCCTTCAAATTAGAGGGGCATGAGAAACATCTTGGACTTTCCATAAATCTGTACTAACAAAATATAATACAAGCCTACACAAGTTCAAGATGATTAGCCACTAATTGAACTGCCTGCTAAAACAAGGATCAACACTTCAGAAGATAACAAAATCCAGTCTCTACAAATATATTACCCAAAATATATCCAATAAAATATCAATATACATACAAATAAATAGAAAAATGTAACCTAGAGTTAAGAAAAAAAGTGGTGAAAAGGCACCAAACCCAAGACAGCCCAAATATGCTTAGCAGATAAAGACTTTAAGCAACATAATAATGTTCAAATATTATAGAAAAATATGGCTTCAATGAGTAAATAGATAGGGAATCTCAGTAGAGAAATGAAACTCAGCAGATAAATTAAATGAACCAAATGAAAATTGTAGAACTAAAAAGTATAACAACCAAAGTGAAAAATTCTCTGGATTCATTTAACAGTAGATTGGAGAGGGCAGAAGAAAGAATCAGTGAACATGAAGACAGATCAGAAGAAATTATCCAATTTCTGGACCTAGAGTCTGTTATACAGAGTGAAGTAAGTCAGAAAGAGGAAAACAAATACTATATGCTAACACATATATATGGAATCTAAAAAAAAAAAAAGGTTCTGATGAACCTAGGGGCAGGAAGGAATAAAGACACAGACGTAGAGAATGGACTTGAGGACATGGGGAGGGGGAAGGGTAAGCTGGGATGAAGTGAGAGAGTAACACTGACATATACACTACCAAGTGTAAAATAGATAGCTAGTGGGAAGCAGCTGCAAAGCACAGGCAGATCAGTTCGGTGCTTTGTGACCACCTAGAGGGCTGGGACAGGGAGGGTGGGAGGGAGACTCAAGAGGGAGGAGATATGGGGCTATACGTAAGCATATACCTGATTTACTTTGTTATACAGCAGAAACTAACACACCATTGTAAAGCAATTATACTCCAATAAAAATGTTAAAAAAAAAGAAATTATCCAATTTGAAGAGCTGAGAAAGGAAGTTTGAAGAAAAATGCACAGAGCCTCAGGGACTTACCCTCTGGGGCAATATCAAATGGTTCAACATATGAGTAATTGGAGTCCCAGGAGGAGAGAAAATGAGATGAGGCCCCCCCAAAAAAATTGAAGACATAATAGCCAAAATGTCCCAATTTGATGAAAAATGATAACTTTCAGATCCAAGAAACTGAGTGAACTCTGAGGAGTTTAATAGTGGAGATCACCCTTGGACTAGGTCAATAATTACTTGGGTACTGATATTTCCACCTGGACAAACCTTTAACACAGACTAAAGTGCTGCAAAATGGTTTGGGCTTAGGGGAAGCAAGTGAAGAGAAAAAAAGAAGAGTTAATGTGTCATTGGTTAACACTGTCATTTGTAACAGAGCAGAAACTGAAGTTTCATAGATATTTGCTTGGTCCAATTGTAGGTTAGATTATGGAGTGGTTACATTCAGTTCCACAGCTGGTTTTGTGACTGACCACAGCAGATTAATCATCATTCTGCATGGAAGCCCTGGGTGATGTGATTTCACAGCCCTGGGAGGAGACTTCATGCCACTCTGCTCCATAAGACCTTCCCACCTGGGAAACTTTTGGTATATGGTTAAAGAAGAGCACTTAGAGTCAGACTGCTAAGGACGAAATCTCAGCCCAGCCACTGGCTAGCTATGTCACAAACTTAGCATCCCTGAATCTCAGTCTCCTCAAAGGGGCAATTAGAATACCCACGTCAGGTGGTTCTGTGAGGATGAAATGAGATGATAATGTAGCCCAGTGCCTGGCACATAGTCAATTTCTCTCTCTTTCTCTCTTTCTCATTTAACCAACACTCACCGAGACCAACTACCATAGGAACTAGCCTAGACAGTGGGGATATAGTGCCGAACTAACAGCATTAAACATTCAGTTATTATTTTATTATTGCCTGAAATGTTTTTAATAGAGGGTAAAAACTTTCATTCACAATTAAAATTCATATATCCTGAAATTCCGCTTAAATTGCCTTTAACGTATAGATGATTGATAACAGATCTTTTGCAAAGAGCAGATTTTGACAGGAGAGACAGGGTGAGGATAATGGGCTGTGGCGACTGAAAGCATATGGGAGGGAGTCACTCTACACACAGTCAGTATTCACGGCTACAGCGCAGCAAAGTGTAGGGTTAACAGCAGGGACTGTTGGGGTCAAAGTGTGAAGTTGGAATTGGCCAAATTTACTGAAGTTCTCTGTGCCTGTTTTATTCATTCTGTAAAATGGGGATAAAATTAGTAGCATCCTCACAGGGTCAGCGTGAGTTATCCATGTGACAGCCTTGGAAGGGCATGTGGTACGCTACGTGCTGGTAAGCTGTGGGATCTGGTAAACACTACGCAGTGGGAGCATGAATGAACTGGAGAGAGGGGCTGGGGCAGAGACACGTCCGGCTTCACGGTCTGCTTAGTGCCAGCCCTGCCCGTGCAGGACTGTCTCCTCCCCCTGCACTCCTGTTAATATGGTACTTACACCACCGAAGCCATAAAGAACAACGGAAACGATGGAAAGGCTCACGCTCTAGTGCCTGAATGGCCATAAGTGCACAGTAGAATGGACCATTATCTGGCACAGTGATGTTGCCCTGCTGACAAGGCCGGTGGCCTGGATGACAGGCTCTGAGTTGGAAGGAACCCTGAGGGTCAATGTCCAGCCCTCCCGCCAGTGCTGACTCCTCTGTGGCCACGTTGCTGGGGGTGCCACCTCCCCCAGCCTGAACACCTCTGCGGCAGGGGCTCCCGTCTGCCATGAGCTCTGGGTGTTGGGCATTCCCCTCTTGGATTGAGTACCATCTGCCTCCCGGGCCCACCTTCCGGTCCCAGTTCTGGCTTGTGGGACCATGAAGAACATATCTCATCTGACTTCCCCAAACAGCTTTCAGCTCCTGCCTCTCCTGAACACGTTCTGACGTACTGGGGGCACTCCCAGCAGTGGGTAGGCGCCTTGGGACCAAAAAGAGTTCCCCCAGCCTTAAGCCCAGTGGAAACCTGGGTTTCCCCTAACACAGGCAGCATGGCAAGACAGGAAGCACAGGGCGCCCCAGGCAGTTAGCTCTTAAATTGATCTGTCTACAGGCAACTCACTGCTTTATAATTGGTAATGATTTCTCTGTAATCACATGTGTGCTGGGGAATTCTTATGAAGTGAGAAAAACCCAACCTACAAATCATTTCTAAGATGTAATGAAATTTTGATGAGAGCTAAATTTAACAATTAATGAAGTTGACATATTCATGGGTCTCATAGACATTAAACATTTATTAATTTTGATTTTGCTGTTTTCTTTTCATGTTTCAGAGCTCGTAATTGTTTTTCAGGACTTAAAATTTTTCATAGTCCCCAGAAAAGCACACAGGTGCTTTGCCTGTGGTGTCTAGTGGGTAAAATGACCATGTCCTGTCTCTTGGCCCATGGGTTAATTTGATCCTACCAAGGCCATCACTTCATGAAGCCATGTTGCCATGTCACTGCACCAAAGGGAACTCCTTCCCTCTAGTTCCTAGTTCCACATTCAAGGTGGAGCCTTTTGCAGATGTGACAAAATTGGAGGAAGAAAGGAATGAGGAAAGGAAGACAGGAACAAACTAATATTTATTCAGAACTTCCCTTGAGGAAGCCCCTGTGAGGGGAACTTTCAAATACATTCAGTGAATGTTTAACCAGCACCTACTATGTGCCAGGCCCTTTGTTATAAAGTGGTGATGGGAGGGAGGTGAACATCATTATCCCCTTCTTCATTTTACAGTTTAGGAACTTAAGACTCTCGGGATGAAGTGACTTGCCAAGGTCACCCAGCCCCGAGTCAGTCACTGCAAGCCCAGGCTCTCTGATCCCACATCCCAGCTCTCTGCCTTTCCCTGCTGTGTTCAGTTGTACTTAAATCTGTCCATTTGCAAAGCTTTTCCTTCCATTGTCTTCCATAATTATCCTGTTCTATTATCCTCACTAGTAGTATCCAATTAGATAAAGAAACTTGACCTGATGGGGGCAGAATTGGCAGGCATGGGTGGAGAGAAAGTTAGCAAAAGATAATAAATGCTGATTTCAAAAAATAATCTTCCAGGGGCTTCCCTGGTGGCGCAGTGGCTGGGAGTCCGCCTGCCGATGCAGGGGACACGGGTTCGTGCCCCGGTCCGGGAAGATCCCACATGCCGCGGAGCGGCTGGGCCCGTGAGCCATGGCCGCTGAGCCTGCGCGTCCGGAGCCTGTGCTCCGCAGCGGGAGAGGCCACAACAGTGAGAGGCCCGCGTACCGCAAAAAAAAAAAAAAAAAAAAAATCTTCCAGCATGTGGGATGAAATCAGATTAATATCTCGGATGACAAACAGGAGCACGTCTTACAGTTTTTTTTAAATGCTAGATCGACTGGATTCTAGGATAACTAATAAAATTGATTCACATCTCCAGTATTTCAAAGTGAATTTCTACCAACCATGTCATTCCTTCCTAAGTATGGCGAAGCAAACCTTCCCCGAGCTTTCTATATAGCAACCTGCAGGGCGCCTCCCCCTATCCCCAGGCATCCGAGGGTACCCCATTTCTACATATTGAAATCAGCTTCCCCCTAACTGGTACCTCCTTTTATATCTCCTGTTGGTGATGTGTATGGTCATCTTGTCACCAAGCTGAAAGGCAGGAGGCACCCCTGGCTCCCTGCTCCCAGATTTCCACATCAGCTCCATCTCCAAGTCCTGGACTGTCAAAGCCTCTTTTCTGAACCCACTCTGCTGTCCTGGCCTGTTTGTCATGGACTCTGTTGTGGGTGATTCAGGTCTACAGAGAGCAAACAGTGGGCCACAAGACTGGGTCCCTTTCAGAAACACTTCTTTAGAGGAATTTGTTCCTGATAAAGAGAGGCCATTGACTTACAGACCACTGAAGAATTTTAAGGCACTGATGGTCGGGGCCAGCCAGACTGTGAGCTCAGGTGCCCATGGAAAGACTCCGTCCCTGCCCCGTCTCCCAGGTGCAGAGTGAAAACAAAGCATCCGTCCCACACCTCCACAGAAGCGTGGCCCAAGGACCTCTCTGGAGAGGCACCAGTCAGTTTTTGCTGTCAGTGAATGAACAGCTTGTCTGATTATTTGCACTGAGGTGTGCATGGCTGATCTAAGGTTTTGGCTGAAAGTGGGGAGACCTGGCAGCTGAGTCCACTGCACATTTAAAGAGGGGCTGAGGGAGCGGGTGCAGACTGAGGCAAAGGGATGGCATGGGACTCGGGGACTCGCCAGACAGCCAGCCCTGCTTGGGGCAGCTCTCGCTCACCCCAGACAGCAGCCCGGTTCTGTGTGAGGGGCTTTCCAGAGCAAGCTGCCTCAAGTTGTTTCTGGAAGAGATGTTGTGTAGCTCTCCGACACAGCCCCAAACAAACTGACCACCGGTTGGGCGGGGGGCGTAAGCCTTCGGCGGATATCGCCTTAATTTAACGCTTCCTTGCCCTCTCTGAGCCTGCCAGCCCAGGGGTGTCCCGGGAAGCTTTCTAGGTGACTGATTGTTACAGGTCAGTGAACACAGATGTGGGAGAGAAGCCTCTGTGGGGCGCTGCAGGTCCTACCGTATCGCTCTGTGACTGTGTGGCCCCGTACGCGGCCATCCCGTTGGAGGGTGCGGCTGGCCGTGGGGTGTCAGGCTGGATGTACCCTCTTCTGTCAATGAGGCTGCAAGAGAAAACAGAACAATGCAGGGGTCAGAGAGCGAATAAAAAGCCCAAAACACCGACAACGCTCTCTTAATTTCCATCTCAGGGGTCCATTTTCTGTGACGGGCCCCCAAGGCGCTTCAGAATACACCTCTGCTCGCCTTCATGTGTGGTCAGGCTCCAGAGTCTACCACTTCTGCCCTTAGAAACGCCTGGAGCGTCTGTTCCCTCCCTGCCACCTGCTGCAGGCCCCGCGCTCCGCCCCCGTCCTGATCACGTCACCCCTCCTGCCTGCACAGCCACCATCACCTGCCATCGGAGCCCAGACCCCCTTGCTCGGCCTTCAGGCCTCACACAACCTGTTCCCAACCTTCCTCTCCGGCCTCAAATCCACATCTTGTCACACACGGCATTCATGGCTTCATTCCTTCAACAAGCGTGTCTGAGCACCTACTACGCGCCAGTGCTCTGCCCGGGAGCAGAAGCCACGCACCCGCTGTGCGTTCTCTGCTTTGTCGTCTCTGTTTCTGTTCAGGCTGTGGCTTTTATTGTCCGAAGTCACTTTCCCTTCCCGTCCGCTGTCCATTCTTCTCGGCCTCCAGCCCCTGCTCTTGGCCCTATATCCGCTTTCTTCCCTCATCTGGCTTCTCTCAGCCCTGCCTGTGATCCTCCTGCTGGCACATGCCACTGCTGGCCTGATGTCACAGTGATCTATACGAGTGACTTCTCTGTGGAGCAGCCCGCAGGCCCCCGAGGGCAGGCTTCATCTCGTCTCCCCCATGGCACCTGTCCCGGAGGATCTGGCCCCTCTGGCCCGCCCTCGGAGCGCCGTGGGCGCCGTATCACATCACGCTGGCTCCACGTGTTTCCGTGTGCGCCCGTCACGAAGCGTAAGCACCACGAGGGCAGAAACGGGGTCTTCTTCATCATCATTACCTCCACAGCTGCCCCCAGCGGGTGCTGAGCAAACGCTTCTGACTGAGCGAGTAAAAACGGGTCCTCGGTCTCCCAACGACAAGTTTCCTGAACAATGTTTCTGTGTGTACTCTATGGCACCGTTGCCCAGGTAGGAGGTGAGGGTGACGCTTCCTTTGCCATCAAAAGGGTTTTTGCCTATTTCCTCCCTGAGTGAAGACTCCGTGTTGACCCCGGGTCTAAGGACAGAACTGCAAGGGGCAACAGGAGGTTCGGCCACTAAGTGGGGCTCCCGCCCTGGCCTCCCGTGGGGTGGGGCTGGGCCTCTGAGGGACGCCCCAAGCACATCCACGTGCCCACACGCTCCTCCTCCTGGGGGCGGGGCCCGGGAGGCTGAAGGCTGTTCCACGTGTCAGCTTGGCTTTCAGAAGATACGGGTTATCATCACAGCTACCGCCTCAGGTCTTCCAGTGACAGACTAACAAGCCATTAAAAAATACTTATGACAGGATCTGGAAGTGGGACTCTGCTTCAGTTTCAGTCAAATCCCCTGAGGTTTAGAAAAAACAAGAGGCTACAAGAACCTCCATCCTCCAAAGGGGAGGTGTTGGATTCCCATGCAGGACCGTCAAAGGGATTCTCAGACCAAGTCTGCGGCCACCTTCAAGGGCGTCAAAGAGCGAAGGAAAGGGCAAAGAAGGATGTCCTGGGGAGAGGGGTCACCCGCTCCTGCCAATGATGAGATCCAGGGGTGGGGCCAGGCTCAGTCCCTGGGAGAGAGCTGGTGTGCAGCTCGCTCAAAGGGGCATGCCGGGGGTCAAATTGTTTGCTCCCAAAGGTATGCTGAAATCCCAGCCCTGGTAGGGATGAAGGGGTGGAAAATGTTAACTTACACTGAACTTTGAAGTTCCGGTTCACTGAAATGACACTATTTTGGAGGAAATGAAAGTGTCCCGAGTGTTTTTTTTTTCCAGCTGACAGGAGAAATTAAGGGACTTGCAGGGGATTTCATCCAGGAGCAGAAAAAGAACTAGGTCATCAAAAGAGTGGGGACAGCAGGGATTATAGAAAAAGTTGTTCTCGGCCTGCTTCCCATGCGTTCAGCCTGTTCAGCCACGCACCCAAGACTGTAACACTCTGCCCCAAGCCTCTTTCTGGCCCTCAGAATGGCCCTTGAGCCCCTCCTAAGCTCACCTCATCTCTTGCCTTGCCCACTGGGACCCCCCTCACTCCCCCAGTTCCTCCTCTGACAAGCCGGGCTCTCCTCTCACCTCTGGGCCTTTGCACATGCTGTCCCTTCTCTCCTCCCACAATTCCTTTTCCCCAGTTCCTCCTGATCCTTTAGAATGGTTCATACCTTACATCCCCCTCCTCTGGGAAGCCCTGCCAGGTGTCCATGGAACCTGCACCCCGCCCCCATCCCAGCCCCTCCCCCTGTGCAGACCTGCCCTGGACAGACCTGTATTGTTGACGTTCTCTCAGGCGCATCCCTGGACCCCAGCACACAGCACGTGCTCAGTGACAGAGGCCAAGTGAATTCTTACGACTGGCTGACCCACAGCACCAGCCCGTAGGGCCTGACCCTGACCACACCTTGGGACTTTCTGTCTTTCCAATCTTCCATTCTGAGGACCCCCTCCCAAACCTGGCTGTTCCCACCCTGCTGCCCCCCCCAAACTCTGGGGACACTGCAGGGAATGGGACACGGGTCTTTGCCCCCGTGCTCCATGGCTCTCATGGGGAATCTTGAAGACACCCTCTCCCTCCCTCGTGAGTACATCGTTACACTAAGAATGCTTTAGAGGCACCCCAGGCACGTGGCGCTGGGCACACAGGTGGTGCTTAGTCCCCGTCTGAGGCGAGGGACACTGCTCATTCTTCAGCCTGTCTGGGACGCCCGTGCAAGGCCCTGGTGCTCTTTTAGTGCACAGGGGTTGGGTGAGGCAGGGCAGAGACAGCAGAGGGCGAGGAAGGTGACAGGAGGGAACAGCGAAGACAGACACCATGCCCCTGCCCCCTTCTGCCCAGGCCAGCTCTGGGAACCTGTGGGCAAGCGAGAGAGGGCAGCGCCCCATCTTCTGCACAAACCCTCGAGTGGTCAAACTCTTCCGAGGGGAGGGCCGTCCCTGAGAAACGCTCCATCCAGAGGGACTTGGATTTTGGAAAGAATACAGCCTCAGCTTAGCCAATCCAGCAAATTTAATCCAGTTGTGGAAGAAATAATTTCGCTATGACAAGACTTGATCTACAAACAACACAGAATGGCGCCAAATGCAAATCAAAGACTTGGGAACGGGAAAAGAGATTCGGGCAAAACGTGAGACTTCTACATTCCTTTCCTAGATGCAGGTGTCTATTTCAGAGACGGGGTAAGATGCTTGTTCGTATCTCTTTTGCCTCTTCTACTCTGTGTTTCATGGCCTGTCCCCACTATCCACAAATAAACACACACCAGGAGGAAACACAAAGCTAAACTGTGAAAAAACAAGCATTTCCAGAGGGTTTTTCTGGCCTAAAGAGCCCCAAGAGGGACTCCTGGGTGAGTCTGGAGCTCTCTTGGGGGAGAGGCACCCTCCAGGCATGACGGGCGCCCTGGCCTGAGGCAGCCCTTCCGTCCAGAGCCCTTGGCTGTCCCTTCCTGCTGTCCCTCCTCAGAGGAGGCCTGGGAGGGGCAGGTCAGGGGCCCCCGAGGGCCCCAAATTCAGGACGAGTGGCACACTGGGCTCCCCACTTTCTAGACCCAAACTGGAAAATGATCAATTTCTAATTACCCAATGGCACGAGGAACTATAATCCAGTACCAATTAACAAATGGCCTTGGAATATGTGTTTGATATTTTGGGGGCGGGGTGGGAAGGGAATCACTCTTCCTTCCCTAATGAAGCTTCACTGAGGCTGATGATCAAACCCAGTTTGTGTTCCACGAGCACAAGTCAGTGATGACTGACCGTGCAGCTCTAAGTGCACAGCGGGGCTGCTGTGGACACGAGCCAGTAGCTTTTGTGGTTTCTCTCCATGTACACAGTTAGAGGCCAAAAGCGAGGAAGGCTTGGAAACTCATTCTAGAAACCTGGAACACTTGCTTAGCAAATAATGTTTGATTTGGCTAATCTGTTGGAAATATTCTACAAGAGCGTAACTCATGAATAATCAAGACTAGGAGGCAGCTTCTACCATTGACACACACAGGTTCTGACGTCAGACGCCTGGGTTTGTGTCCTGACCAGGCAGCCTAAATTTACCACCTGTGTGATCTTGAGCACGTTATTTAACCTCTCTGTGCCTTGGTTTCCTCTTCCATATAATGGGATATAATAGTACGGACCTCATAGGTACAGAGTGAGGTTTTAAAAGTTAATCCACGTAAAGCACTTAAAACAGAGCCTAACACTATCCAGTAAATGTCAGCCATGGCCATTATTAACAGGACTGCTGTCTTATCATCACCACAATCTCCACTGCTTCAGCCCACACGGATCTCTCCCTCTGAACTATTTTAGCGTTTCTATTCTGCACAACTCAGCTCTTAGCACTTATGTCTACAGGCTTTCTAATTGCTTCCTACCTTGTGTCCTGCTCCCTCATGACAGCTGGATGTTCAACATCATCTAATGATTCATGGGGTCACCTGACTCAGTGTCCCTGTTTTGATCCTGAGGGGATTTTCCCCAAACTTGACACAAATTCAGTAGAAAGTTATGCCAGGCATAACACAAGCCAGATCTCTACATCGTTAAGGCCACGTCTCCGCAGCACAGAGCAGCGTGCTGACCTGGCTGGCGGTCATTGCCGCCGGCCAGGTCACTGCTGCCCGAGGCCTGCGCTAACACACTAGGGTGTGTGCTTCCCCAGGTCTGTTATCGGGCATCGTGCCATCTGAATCTTACCTTGGAGAAATGGGCCCACACAGGGCAACACAGCAATTTGTAAAGATATTTCCGTAGCTGTAGGGGTTGTAATTCTCTTTACCTCTTTTATTTGACCAAGATCCTTTAATCTGAAAGAAAAGGATAGTCAATGACACAGTATCCATCACACCAATGTCACGGTTCGGGCCGATCAGAAGAAGCCTGTAAAGAATGCAATGATCTTTACTCATTTCTTCAGCAGGAGAAACTGAGGTACTTTTCTCAAGGAAAACTGGCATTAACCCCAAACTTGGAAATATCCCCAAACAGCAGGTGAGACTGGGGAGAAACAACATTCTCTGGGGAAAATAATCTCTTATTTCTACTACATGGTACTTAAAAGGCAGCTCACATAAGCCAGTGGAGATTTCTTGATGCTACATTTAGTGTGTTAAATAGTAATGAAATGAATGGTAGCAGAGAGGAGTAACACACCTCCCCTAATGGCCCATTTTTTTAAAAAAGATTTTTTGATGTGGACTATTTTTTCATTAGTCTTTATTGAATTTGTTACAGCATTGCTTCTGCTTTATATTTTGGTTTTTTTTTGGCCACGCGGCATGTGGGATCTTAGCTCCCCGACCAGGGATTGATCACGTACCCCTTGCATTGGAAGGTGAAGCCTTACCTATTGGACCACCAGGGAAGTCCTTAATTGCGCATTTATGGCCGGAATTCAGCCTCATCACATTGCAGAACAATTCTGCAGGGTATTTCTCGTGTCCTCAGTTAGCATATACAAATAGCTGTCTTAATATTCTCGGAACTCAGCTATCTCATCAGCACTGGTTTTTCTCAAGTCTCGGAGGCAACCTAATTCTGAGACATTTAATTCATGTACTGATAGAGGCTTCTGTCAGAATCCAAATATTCAGAGCAAAAAGGACCAGGCTCACGAAGAAACATTTTCCAGCATTACGTTTTCTGGTTTTGTATTTCCTCTCCATCTGCATTAAGTACAGGCAGATAATCCTGGATCAAAAGTTAAACTTTGGGTCAGTGCGATTGCCTCCCAAAATGAAATGGAGCCGTTATCTGAGAGAGGCCAGCCTGTGAGGTCTCTCTTCATCGGGGCAGGGTGACAAGTTGCCGATAGAATTATTGCAAAGGAATAGAACAGAATCCCTCCTCGGGCCTTGGAATTGGGGGGTCACTCGGCCGATCTTAGTCTCTAAGTGACGTGGTCAGAGAGCAGGACAGTTTGGAGATTCGCAATAGAGAAATTGGAGACTGATGTCGGAAAATGCTTCCCGGGCAGGCTCTTTGCTCCCAGGGGCTCCCATCTGGAAAGGGAGCCCGGGCCCCTCACCTCTTCTTTCTCTATTTCCCACGAAAGAACATGCCCGCGTCCCAACCCACCAGGAACTTACGTCTTCATTTGTGGTCTGGTTGGAGCTGATCAGGTACGTGTGGAAACCCGAGAGCCCCACGATGGACCAGACGGAGAAGAAGCAGACCACGGCCTCCAGCACGGTACCCGGAGTCAAGGAGGTGAACCAGTAGGACCGTGACGTTCTTAGGGCCCCAGGGAGCTGGATGACTGAGATTTGGACAGAAACCGCCCCCAGGCCCTCGCGTCCACCTAGCCTGGCATCAGTGGTCTTGTAGCCAAAGGAGACCCTCAGGGGCAGGCACGAGGCCGCATTCTCCTTCAGGGCACAGCGTTTGTGCTCAGTTAAGTGATCGGTGGGCTCCCTGAGCAGGTCTCGTTCCTTTCTCATGGCTGACAGTTCCTCTGACTGCCCTTCCCACCCGACCTTGGCCCTTTCCTCGTGACTCACTGTGTAGCCAAAGGCGGCGGCAGCAAAACCAGGAAGCATGCTGGCTGGAGCTGGCAGCGGCCCAGGCTTTTGATGAATGGACCCAATACTGAACATCACTTCAATCACAGGCTCTACCTTTGGCTTCTGAAAGCTGGGACTGTAGCACTGACAGGTTTCCCTCTCGACCTGATTTGAGGCTGTGACAGTCATTTGCAGGGCTGACCTCGGGCGGCTGAGACCAGGCAGGGTTTATCTTCCTGGCTTTCTCTCTCCCTGGATGGCCCTTCCACCCCCTGGCTGCCTGCCCCCGCTGTGGATGGGCTTCTGACCCGGTGCGGCCATTTCTCGGTGTGGCATCAGGGTGAGCGGTATTTTTTCTTAGGGGACCTTTTCCCAGCCCCTCAGCCCACCCCGACACATATGGCTGTCCTCAGCTATTGACAGGCAACTAGAAAACCTGGCTCCACACCAGACTGTGAGTGATGGGGAGTCTCGAGTTCCACAAGATGCACTAAAACCAAAGGAGAAAAAGCCTGGCATTCTTCAACAGACGAGATACATCAGCCAGGAGTGTGGCAATTTGAAAAGACTAGAGAATATTCCTGTCCCACAAATACTTATAAAATTCTATTTACAAGATAAAGATGTTTCTCAGGAAAAAATAATTCATCATAGGTCTGGGAGTTTAAATACCCATCATGCATCCTCCATTGATAAATTACAGGCCAGAGAAAGTAAATACTCATGCTTTCCTAATGCTTCCAGGGATGGAAGCCATAGATCATGCTGTAATACATCACCATTGATTTTTTTTTCAGGACTGGATATCATTTATCTTCAGAGCAGAGAAATGAATGTATCATCTGGTGCAGCACCGTCCTCTGCCACGTCATGATTAACAAATGCCACTGTCCGGCATGTGGGGCTGCACACAAAACAGGGGGAACGAAGGCGCTTCCTGCTTGTTCACTGACTTTCAGCTTCGGGGTACACCACTGCGTCTGCTCTTGGAAAAGTGGAAAAATGCTGTATTTTTCTTTCTAAGGTTTAAATTTCTAGAAACTGCAAGGCCTCAGCTAAGCCCCGCCCAGAAATTAAAAGGACATCTCAAGAGGAGGACGCCCAGCTGGCCAAGGTGAAGACAGCGCAGAGCAGCGGGATCTTGCGGATCCAACACAGGGTGCCCCTGGGGGGTGGGAGTGCTGCCCGGTCCTCTCGGAGGAAAGAGGTGAACGGGCTGCAGGAGGAGCTGCACCTACCAAGAAAAGGAAGACTGAGGTGGATTCTGGAAAAGGGGATAAGTACGGAGGGGTGGGGAGGAGATGCAGAGAAGCAGGTCCCTCCTCAGGGCTGCCACCAGCCCTTCTTTTCTGCCAGGGTTACCCAGGGGGACAAACGGTTATGGCAGAGGCCTCGCTGCACATGGGGACACAGGGATGGTGGCCCAGGTAGCAAAGAAGATCTCATTCTCAACCGCCTCCTGACAGGTCGGGGCTCACAGACGCCCCCCCCCCAGCCTCATCTCCCCACCCAAGAGGACACAGATGGGGGAGCAGCCACGTGGGAGCTCTGCCCACACTGGCTTGAAAGCAGAGAAGTGGAGCCCAGGGAAAATGATGAGGAAGTACTGGGAAGCCTGCGTCGGGAGAACCGCGTTGTATAAAGGGGGATGACACTGGCAGTGACTTTGCACAGGCTGGAAGGAAAAGACAAGAGGCAGAAAGGTCAAAGAGGAGGTGACAAATGGAATGGAAACAAGGGTAGAAAAGAGAGAATGAAGAACGAACCAAAAGATTTATTTACTGAATAATACACGAAGAGCCCAACTTCGGTCTCGGAAATACTTAGATGTCAACGACAGTTTACAATCCAGGCAGAATGATGGTCATGTCAAAACACATGTAACATCCACACGTGTGAACCAGGTAAAAGCTGGCATGTGAAAGTGGAGGAGGTCACGGCATCTAACGTGGCTACGTCTCCCTTTGCAGCTCCTGTTCCTTTTGCGGCGGCTGTTCCCTTTGTGATGCCACTTACATGATTACCTCCAAAAGGAGGCGTTGTTACCAGTAGATGTGGAGTTTTAAATGTTTATAGCAACCCCGCAAATTCGCAGTGTTCTATATTAATATCTCATGTGCTTGGTAACATTTTATAAATAGCAGAACGCACTTTCACTGTTGGCTCACAGCTGTGTCCAAGTGAGGAATTCAAGGTAGGATGCAAGATGCAGCCCCCTCCGCCTCTCCCCTTACAGCTGCCGCTTCGCCCACAGGACGTCTGAAGGAATAATCATCATCATTCGTAACAATGGCTGGCATCACTGGCTGTGTCAGGTCCTGTTCCAAAGGCTTCACGTGTGATGAATTGGGAGACTGGGATTGACATAGATACACTAACATGTATAAAATGGATAACTAGTAAGAACCCGCTGTATAAAAAATAAAATAAAATTCAAACAAAACAAAACAAGAGCTTCATGTGGATGAATTCACTTAATCCTCAGAGCAACCCAGTGAGAAATATGATTCCCACTTAACCGATAGGGAAACCGAGGCAGGAAGCAGTTAAGTAATTTGTTTAAGAAATAGCAGAGCAGGGATTTGAAGCTTGGAAGTCTGGCTCTGCCAGTAGGACAGAAAAGCCATGGGCCGATTCCTTTCTGAATTCTTGCTAAGGGACACGTGGCTCTAGGCTGACCCCAACCTCTGCTGGGGGAGATCGGGACCCTCCTTGTCAGGGTTTCTTGAACCTATGGCACCTTAAGGAGTCCATCCCCCTCAAATTCACTCTCAGACAGAGGTACAAATATCTGAACAACACACCTTCTCACTGACCCGATAGCTTGACGTTGAAATTATCTATGCCATAGTAAGTTAAGAAACATAAATTTCTTTTTCATAAATTTCCTTTTAATGTATCAAAACCCACTTACTGATTTTTTTTTTTTTAAAAAAAGAGACATGAGTGGAAACAGGCCAACTCCAGTAGGAGCCAATTTAATAAGCAGCTGGATGTTTATTGCATCAGAGATGGGTTCCAAATCACAGCCATTACCACTGCCAGCCTCCATGTCTCCTCCCCAGCCCCCCAAAAAGAAAGGGAGCCCCCTCTGTGGCCAAGAGTATGGCTTTAGATTCCCCACAGCCGCTAGCTCAAAGTGCTGCACACTGAGGTACTCGCTAGATGACTATGGAATTGAAAAAGACTGAAAAATGCCGGCGGGCAGCCGCCCCTCCCTTGGGTTTCCACGCAATCCCACAAGTGCCTGCTCTGTGCCTTTCTAGGCACCTGGCCCGGCACTCCGGACAGCAGACCGTGGGGGAAGGTAAGCTTCCCACCCTCAGGGTACAGGGGTCTGCTTGCCTGTGGGAAGGTAAGCAAGGGGAGACGACCTTGCAGGGACATGGAAATAGTATTGGGCAGAACGGTGAGCGCACCTCAGTATTTGGAGAATCGTAAAAGGTGAGAGGTAAGGAACCAAAGGTTTTTAACCTTATTGGGTTCCTACGCTTTTCTCAGAAAAAATGCACATAAACACATTTTTTTCCTTATAATTTCAGGAGGCTTAAAAACGCCCCTGATGCCTCTGCATGGATACACATGGACCCCAAGTTAAAATGTCCTGATTTATTCTAATCCCTTCATTTTACAAATAGGTAAAATTTTATGTAAAATGAAGGGTTAAGGCCCAGAGTAGTCAAGCCACTTATAAAAACTCACATCGCACTTCATGGCAGAACAGAACTGGAACTTGGTCTGCAGACTTCTAGGACAGGAAGAACCCTTCCCAAGGCTCCAAGCTACGGAGCGTCACATGACAGGCCTAACTTTGGAGCCTCAAAGCTCACAACAGCAAGGCTGAGGCTGCCCGTGACATGCAACCTTGTTCATCAGTCCCACGGCCTTAGAGCCACCCCTGGGTGAAGAACTTGTCTCTGTTAATATGTCATCACCCATCTCCCCACATTCCAGCAATCAGGCTGGCGACAGGCTTTTTTGCCAAGTGCCAAATCTAGATTACAGTTTATTTTAAAAAGTCTGTATTTCATGTGGGTTTCCTCATCGACCAAAATCCCCGGATTCCAGAATGGCCAGGGAACGCCAAAGGCCAGGGCTCTGCCTCGGGTGCTTCCGCTCTGAGCACTGGGCGTACGTGGCCAGGGCGCTGGTCACACCGCATGGTGCTGAGGGGCCTTTCTCTGTGGGCACCAGCCAGGCACCCCTGGGTCCTCCTGCATCTTATTCTGCTTTAGGTCTCTGTCTGGGGTTCTGACATTGAAAATATAAGAAACAGATGTTGTTGGTAATCATCTCTTTCTTTCTTTCTTTTTTTTCCCCCTAAAAGTTACAGTAAGATAGGCAATGCTCACTTACAGGAAGAGCTTTGATGGAAGGGCAGATCTCAGTGATAGACCCTTTGTCCTCTAGATTGAGGGTCTAAATCAGCATTTAATCCTTTCAGATATTTAGGTTCAGGAACTTGTCAGTATATTTTCCTCATCATTAGATGACCCTATAATCCTTAGACGGAGATAAGAAACTACAGCTTGTGCCCCTGTCATTAGAGGGCCCACCACTGTGTCTCGGGTGGAGGCTGCTGACTTCCTGATGACTTACATGACAACACACTTTGAAAATCAAGTTTCTGGGACCTTTCAGACTGGATCATGGGACCATCATCCTTCAGTCTCTCAAATCCTTTCTCCTAAATGCTTATGTACCGGGAGATAGAGGTGTGTAGTTGTCCCAAATTAAATCTATGAAGTCACTAGAACTCCAATCAAAATTCCAGCTGGAATTTTTAAAATGGAATTTGACAAAAGGACTCTCAAATTCATCAGGAAGAGGAAATGTATAAGAACCGGTGAGGAATTTTGAAAAACAACATCAGGGAGGTGGGAGCAGGAGAAGACTTTTCTCATAAACAAAACAAGGTGAGAACAGTCTAAACAGGCCGTGGGCATGTGGGGGTAAAGAAGGCATTTCAAATTAGTGGTGAAGGAATAGACCGGTGGTTCTCAAAGTGTGGCCTGTGGAACCTTAGGGTCCCCAAGATCCTTTCAGGGTATCCTCCAGGTCAGAACTATTTTCCTATCATCACCAAAACATTATTTCCCAGCTTCACTCTCATCCTACCACGTGGTGGCTTCTTCTAGAGGCTGTGATGCAAGATGATGTCCTCATTCACTCTTATGCATTCTTGTGTTTTAAACATTTCTCAGTTTTAATTTTAAACGCGGTATATAGAAATAGATATAATCCACATGAACAGAGGCTCTCTGGGGTCCTCAATAATTTTTGTTTGTTTGTTTGTTTTTGCGGTACGTGGGCCTCTCACTGTTGTGGCCTCTCCCATTGCGGAGCACAGGCCCCGGACGTGCAGGCTCAGCGGCCGTGGCTCACGGGCCCAGCCGCTCCGCGGCATGTGGGATCCTCCCAGACCGGGGCACGAACCCACGTCCCCCACATCGGCAGGGGGACTCCCAACCACTGCGCCACCAGGGAAGCCCCTCAATAATTTTTAAGACTGCAAAAGAGTTCTGAGACCAAAAAGTTTGAGAACTGCCAGAATAGATTAGTAAGTGGTATTGGGACACTTCACTCAACATTCGGGAAAAATGAAGTTAGAACTTTAGCTCACAAGCCACACACACAATTCTACTACAGATCAATTACTGCGCCAAACTTAAGAAACAACATAGAAAGGTATTAGAAGAAAATAAAGGAAATACTTGCATCATTTTGGGGTGAGGATGTACAGAGCCATGTAGGATGAGATTTACAGAATGAATTTGTTAATAAATTACACTTTTTTGTATATAAAGGTCAAGTTAAAAGGTAAGTGATAGGTTGGGAGAAAAATATTGGAAAAAGATAGTTATAAGATTATTATTAAGACTATATAAAGAACATGTTAATAGGAAAAGAAGAAACAGCCCAATTGAAAAATGGACAGAGAGTTTGAACTGGCACATTGAGGTGAGAAAAAAAAAGGCTAACAGTCACGAAAATACGTGCAAGCTGAATATTGTCCAGAAAATGGAAAATAAAACCGATTTTTTTCTCCCCATCAAATCGGCAAAAATCACAGCACTGACAACTCCAGTGTGGGTGAAGGTGGGGAGAAATGGAGCATGAATTGGTATAATATCTTTAGGGGACACTATGGTACATTATATTTAAACTACACTTAGCTTTTAACTCAGTGACTCCACATCTAGTTGTCAATCCTAGAGAAATGTTTACACTTGTACACAAAGAGATACATACAAGAAAGTCCACTACCTCAGTTTCTGAGCAGTAATAAAAGAAGTCTAAATACCCATCAATAGAAGAAGACACTATGGTTCATCTATACTCTGGAATTCTATAAAACAGTTGAAAAGAGGATGATGTACATCTATGTGTTGACATGGAAACGTCTTCGGAAATATCTAAAAATCAAATTGTAGAACAATCCAAAGAGCATGTACGATCCCTTTAGGTAAAGCAGTCCCCCCAACTGTACACGTGTGTGTGTGTACATGCACACATGTATGTATTTAAACTCTGAGAGGATCATCTGTAAAGATCCACAAAACCCGACAAGAACTCCTACAGAACGATGACGAGTCAAGAGCAGCGCTTCCTTTTTACCCTGACGTTTCTATTTGAAATTTGTTACCGTGAGAATACATTCTTGTATCACTTGGGTGATTTAACCACAAACCTCCTCTCCCACTTTGTGATCTTCTGAGATCTAATCTATGCCTATTCTTCACAGAACTCCCGCAATCCACCCGGCCGGGGGCAGCGGGGAAGACTCTCGATTCCCTGGGTGGAGGGGCTGGGTTCTAGCTCTGGAAACGTCAGTGCGTCACCGAGCATGAATCGGGGTCACTTAACCTCTCGGTGAGGTCCTGCTGTGAGACCTTGGGCACTTGTCCCACCTGTTTCCCGGGGGCTCCCTGAGCACCAGCAGACACCAGGATGGACAGGCCCTGAGAGCTGGGCTAGTGAAGGCCTGTCCTACCCCCATGGATTTTCCATTGGCCCCCAGTGTCCCCTTTCTGACAGCACCCAGGCTGACTCCAAGCCTTCTACCAAATTCCACTAAAACAGAACGATGCCCATGAGGCTGGGGGCGCCTGTCGACGGTGCCTTGAAATAAGCGCAAACTAGGGGCAAAAAAGGCGTTCTGCCAAAAGCCCCCACCACGCAGAATCGGTGACCGTTCGAGGTACCAACCGTCCTTCTCGTTTTGGGAGAGCTGAACGATGTCGTAATTAGAGATGAGTGTAACCCTTTGAAATGGACGTTGATGCTGCTACACTGAAGTGAGCGTTAGTGGGCAGGCGTCCCCTCCCCCTGCTGGCCCTGTTCCTGAGGGGCTTCAGCTCCCTAAACCCCAGAAGTCTGCGAGGCGGGCCCGGCCATGTGGCTTCCCTGACTCTGTGTGACCAGTGACACTTCCTAAGAGGCTGGAACATTTCACTTCAGGCTCCCGGTTTTTTTGCTGCTTCCATATTTCACACAATAACCACAGAGGACCCTAAAGACAGTCTGGGCTGATGTGGAGGTTCCATGTGCGACCTCCTAGATTCTGCTTGTAAATGTAGCTCAGATCAAGCTCATTTCCCCCCAAACCAATGCTAGCTGTCTCCCTTTTCTGCTGTGCCCCTTTCCCCGGGTCACCTAGGGTTCGGACCCCCCTTCCTCCCCCTCTCCTCCCAGGTCCTATCTGACTGCAGATCTCCCGGCAGATCTGTCCCCTTGTCACCGATTTCAATTTCGGGGTCCTTCCTTTGCAAACATCTCCTCACTACCTCACTCCATTGTGTTCCTTGCTTCAAGACAAAACAAGAACAAAAAGCAGCTTGATTCTGTCGTTCGCCTGCCAAAAATCATGGCTGGTTCCCCGGTGTCCAGGGGGAGAAGGCCGCTCGCTCTTTCGCTGGTATTCAGTGCTGTTGGGACATGCTTCCTGGGGGCGATTGGTCGTGACCTCCAGCCCCAGTCAGGGCTCAGCCATCCTAGCACCCTCCTCCATCCCCACCATGTGTGTGTGTATGTGTGTGTGTGTGTGTGTGTGTGTGTGTGTGTGTGTCTGTAAGAGTATCCGGGTGCTGACACCATTAGGGCTCCCGGCGCCCACCCTGCTAATCTTGCTAAGTGAAAGAGTGAACACAAGCCTGGCTCCAGCCCTCCAGACGGCCTGCTCTCCCCTACACACCATACACGCCCGCCAGGCCTCTCCCCTCCGTGTCCCTGTTAGAACTCCACCTTTCCAGGCCCTGTGCAAATGCCACCTGTAGCCCGTGGAAGCCTCCTGACTTCCCTGCAGGAGATGCAGCCTCTTTTTGGACCCTACTCCTACCTCCAGTGCATGCTATGGCATTTTTATGTCACTTAAGACTTATTCTGCTTGTAGGAACCAGAGTCAGAGCTCAGATCCTGGCATCCACAGATGCTCGTTGAGAAGAGTGAGTCACCCCGTCCTTCATCGCTCCTCTGGCCTCTGGTTGATGTGCTTTGAAACTCAAGGCTGACGGATCGTTCTAGACTTTGTAACCCTGGCACGTTTTGGGCCCAGGTGGTGGGCATTCAGTATAACGATTTTGAAGGAAGCAGAGGCTGAGTGGACCTCCCTCGTTGGACCAGCCTGGCTGGGTGGACTGAAGACCCAGTGCCACCCTTTTCGGAGAAGATTCTCCTTTTGTCTCTTTCCCCGGGGAAGGCCAGGGGGGCCTTTGAAAGCCCGGGCAGCCACCCCACTTCTCACTGAACCCCAGAAGCCCGCACCCTGCTGCCTGTGCTTCTCTGATGCAGAGATGAAAGGAAAGAAATGGCCACAGTCACGGGGAGCCAGCCCAGGAAACGGGAGGTGGAGAGGGGGCAGGAAGAAGAGGATGGGGGATGGGGCTCCGAGCTGGACGTGCTCTTGCCAAGGGTGACCCTGGTGGTCGAACGTCCTTCCTCTTCCCCACCACAGCCCGGGAAGGGCCTGCTCAGTGCCCACAAGTGAGCCAGAGCCAGTCATTCTACTCACAGCCACTTACGACGTTTCCCGCCGCCCCCGCCCGCTCCTTCTCACCTGTGTCTCCTTCCCACCTCCTCCCGGAAAGTCAGTAGAAGGGAAGACATCATAAAGATCAGAGCAGAGGGCTTCCCTGGTGGCGCAGTGGTTGAGGGTCCGCCTGCTGATTCAGGGGACACGGGTTCGTGCCCCAGTCTGGGAAGATCCCACATGCCGCGGAGCAGCTGGGCCCATGAGCCATGGCCGCTGAGCCTGCGCGTCTGGAGCCTGTTCTCCGCGACGGGAGAGGCCACAACAGTGAGAGGCCCGCGTACCGCAAAAAAAAAAAAAAAAGATCAGAGCAGAAATAAAAGAAATAGAAATGAAGAAAACAATGACAAAGATCAATGAAGCTAAAAGCTGGTTCTTTGAGAAGATAAACAAAATTGATAACCCTTTAGCCAGACTCATCAAGAAAAAAGGGAGAGGACTCAGATCAATAAAATTAGAAATGAAAAAAAAGTTACAACCGACACAGCAGAAATACAAAAGATCATGAGAGACTACTACAAGCAACTCTATGCCAACGAAATGGACAACCTGAAAGAAATGGACAAATTCTTAGAAAGGTACAACCTTCTAAGGCTGAACCAGGAAGACATAGAAAATATGAACAGACCAATCACAAGTAATGAAATTGAAACTGTGATTAAAAATCTTCCAACAAACAGAAGTCCAGGACCAGATGGCTGGTCACAGGTGAATTGTATCAAACATTTAGAGAAGAGCTAACACTCAATCCTCCTCAAACTCTTTCATGCTGGAACTAGACACCGTCCCCTGGACACCTGGCTCACTTCCTGAATGAGCTGGTTGATGCCTTTCTCCTATAAAGTCCTGCTGGTTGCATGCGGGCCTGATGAAGAGCTTTTTACTTTAGCAATGTTCCCATCATTCATGGCAGTATTTCTGATAAGGAGTCCTGGCTAATTAGGCATTTTTGTTTCTAATCTCTCTCATTTCATCAACAACACCTTTTTGAGTTGGATATTTTGCAGATTAAATCCACGGTGAGAAACCTTTGCCTGTGCCCCCATTTGTCATCAAAATATTTTTGTATTATTGTCAGGAGATCAGATTGGAGGCTACTGAAGCATTTTAAATATATTTTCTTGCCCGAGAACACTCTGCAGGGGTCACTTGCAAAGGCTGCCCTGGACTTTCCTGGGCTCGGGCAATTCAGCCAGAAAACCTCTTCTTGTTTTAAGAACTTGGTACTTTGCAGATTCTTGCACAGACTGCAGGTCCGGAGCGGACGAGCCGTGGGCAGCGCTGCCATCATCAGAGGATGGCTTCCGTGAGTGTGAAACATCACAGATCAGCCTCATCCGTCATAAATCAACCACCTCAAAAGAGACTCCCGAACTCTTAGGGCCTCAGCAGCAGAAGGGAGCTTAGAGCTACTGAGTTTAGTATTTCTCTGATGCTAGAATCTCCTCCCACCCTGACCAGCAGGATGCAACCTCTTTTGGAGTGCCACTGTCCCTGTGACCCGTCCTCCCCAGGCCATACCGTTCCTGAGCAGCCCCCATGGTTAGCGCACCTATCTCGGGAGCTAAAAGCCGCCCCTTAGAAGTTTCCACCCGGCTATCTCCATGGAGCCTCCAAAGCCACACAGGTGTCCAGAGGAAAAGCAGGAGCCAGAAATAGCATCCCGATGGGACCCAACCTTACCTATCACGCATACGTTATCCCTTATAACCAGAACTCCTTTTTTCAAAAATACATCACAACCCAGTAGAAACTAAAGCATACTTTTTCTTCTGGAATATGAATTTATGATAAAGCATCAGAACTCAGCACTTCTTAATAGACTCACTCAATAAGAGGGCATCTTCCCCAAAGCATGTATTTAAACAGAAAACACGTGGCCAGAACAGACTGCCTTAGGTCTCCACACCATTGACTGGGGAGAGGCACACACAAAATATTTCTGTGCTTTGTAATTAAAAACCCAGCACTGGGCTTCCCTGGTGGTGCAGTGGTTGAGAGTCTGCCTGCCGATGCAGGGGACACGGGTTCGTGCCCTGGTCCGGGAAGATCCCGCATGCCGCGGAGCGGCTGGGCCCGTGAGCCATGGCCGCTGAGCCTGTGCGTCCGGAGCCTGTGCTCCGCAACGGGAGAGGCCACAACAGTGAGAGGCCCGCGTACCGCAAAAAACAACAACAACAAAAAAACTCCCAGCACTTTGCTTTCCTACCGGTGTGTCTGGCATTCCTGAAATTCTCCACTACTTCCAAAAAAAATAAAGAAGATCCGGGTTGGGAGCATCGCTCCTCCCTCCCTATCGGCAGCTTTTCTTCACGTTCCTCCCGCGCCTTGCTCTTGGTTCTGCTTTTCTCCGAGAGAGAAATGGAGTGGTTTTATCAGAGGGTCTCTGTGTTGCTGGGTAGCTCCCTGGGATATTCTGGCTTCAGCTTTAGGTCACCTTTTTCCAGGCAGGAGCCCAGCCTGACACTGGATCAGGAGGTGCCACAAAACCAAGTGGGGACCCAGTCAGCAGGAGTAAAGTTAGATAATAACTTCACCTATTAAACTGTGAAGGGTTGGCTAATTCAACAAGGACCTCATGGGGCATTCTGTTAGCATTTTCAACCGGAACTCAGGGCAGGAGATATATGTTTGTGTGTATGTGTGTGTATGTATTTTTCTATATGTATATGTATACACACACTTATATACACATATATGTGCATACATGTATGTATATATACACATACACACATATACATATATGTGTGTGTGTATATTTATGTGTGTGTGTATATATGTATTTTAAAGCCCATCCATTTTTGTCTCCCATCCCCTCTCTCCTAGATTAACAGAAAGGGCAGAAGGGAAGGGAGGGAATTCACAGTCAACTCAAGAAGTGACCTGGTGACGTCTAGTGAGCTTCCTGGATGGGTTCAGAGACAGATCCTCTCAAACCCACCTGCACCTGAGTGCCTGATTCCTGGGTACATCCTACCTGAAGGGCTGTGGGGTTGACAGGACAATGGCCTCCCCAAAGATGCCCTAATCCCTAGCAGCTGTGAATACATTATCCACGTGGCAAAGGGGAGTCCGTAGATTGAAGGTCATTGGTCTTGAGATGGGGAGATTTTCCCGAATGGTCTGGATGCGGCCACTCTTCAGAAGCAGAGAGGCTTTCTGGCTGAGGGCAGAGAGATGAGCGTTAGAGGCAGGGGGGACTCAGAGCGTCAGAGGGATTTGATCCCCTGTTGCTGGCCTTGAAGAGAAAGGGAGGAGTCAGGGAACGGAGCAAGGAGAGGGGCCCTCAGCCCTACACCCCATGAGTTTAGTCAGCTACCTGAATGAGCCGGAAGAGGATTCTCCCCTGAGACTTCAGGTAAGAATCCAGGCTGGCGACACCTTGGTTTCAGCCTGGGACCCAGAGAAGAAATCAGCCGAGCCTACTGGACTTCTGACCTGCAGAACCGGGTGATAATGAATTTATGTGGCTTTAAGCCTCTTTTCTTGTGGCTATTCGTTACAACAGCAACAGGAAGCTAATACAGCCGGCACGTGCCAGAGCCGTGCTGGGGAAGGCCCCGGCCCGGATGTGCCAGGGTGCCCTGCAGCCGTGTCTGGAGGCTGTCAGGGGCCTGCCATGCGCTCAGAGCAGGCTGTGTTGCCACAGCTGCAGCTGCCAAGCTTCTGAATGTGCAGGACATGCCTGGGTAACACCTGTAAAGGGGAAATGCCTGGCTGTTGGCTGAGAGGCTCAGCCCCGGATATGGCGGCACTGTTTGGAAAGGCAGTGGCTGAGATCCTTAGGAGCTTTCAAGAACCGCGCCATAGGAGAAACTGCGCGGGCCTCTCACTGTGGCGGCCTCTCCCGTTGCGGAGCACAGGCTCCGGACGCGCAGGCTCAGCGGCCATGGCTCATGCGCCCAGCCGCTCCGCGGCATGTGGGATCTTCCCGGACCGGGCACGAACCCGTGTCCCCTGCATCGGCAGGCGGACTCTCAACCACTGCGCCACCAGGGAAGCCCAGGAGAAACTCTTTACCTCTACCTGAGAATGCTATTTCAAGGGAAGATAAGTTAAAATTTGCTCTGAACCAAATAAGAGCATTTCTCTCCTTCGTCCGCTTTCCACACAAACAGCACAGTTTGCACACCGCTGAAACACACTGTCACTCCTTCTCTCAGCAGCGTCTGTCTACTCCCCTTACTGGGGAGCGCAATGCTATCGATTACACAGACTATAAGCACAGCCAAGCCAGGAGCACGAGCAGACGCGTGCTCTAGAGGACGCTCTGGCAGAGCTGCCCGTCGCGTCCATCGCCACACATCGTCCAGCACGGGCCCATGGCCTCAGGAAAGGCACAGGTGCCTGGGACCGGGGAGGGAGATGGCTAAGCCTGCCACACTCTTGAGGCTTCAGAAAGCATTCCAGCTGGCAGCCCAGACCTCAGTGCCGGTTCTGAGCTGCATTCATAAAACTTAACAAGACTAGCATGTTTTCATGATGGGACTGATTTCCTGAAAGACTCAGACGAGCCTCTTCTTCAGGGAAGAAAAGACAAGGCTTGGCTGTAAGCTATGCCAAACATGCCTTGAAAACCGAAGGACACAGAGAATCGATGATGGTGGAGGATGGTTACCCCTGGCAGGGCTGGGGAGGGAAACGAAGGAGGCATTTCCCATGGGACCTGCTTTTAGCAGCCACCGATGCTGAGAATTTCGTTCCCAGCACAACCTTTCCTTCTGGCCAACTTCTAGCTAACTCTAGCTTCTCAGATCATTAACAGAAGACAGGACATACCTGTGAAATGTACTCTCCAAGAGCCTCTGTACATCTTCATCTGTCCCTGTCCCCTCTTTAAGAGATGAGCAGCTGACTACAGAATCTGTAGTAGCCGCCAAAATTCTGTGCTGCCCATGAACACAGAGGGTCTGAGGATCCCCACATGGCGGCTGCACCAAGACGGGACCCACACAGGGGCGTCTGCAAATATTCCGTAGGGACCACCCGCTGATCAAAATGTAGCCAGTTGGAACTCAGCCTGACTTCTCCCCAGACCAACCTGATGTAACGCAAATCAGTATGGGTTTCTGGGGGTGGGCAAGAATTCACACTTAGTTTTCTAGTGAAAGAGCACTTCAATTTAAACAAGGCTAAATGAGTCACTTGGATGTTCAAGCATTCAGAGGCTGTTACTCACACAAGTGAGTGTTCGGGAGTTCTTGGGATACTTTACAGAAGAAAAGGGAACACGATTTATGAAAAGGAAAGCCAAGGCACCAGACGAAGAGGTTATTGAGTAGATGTGGCCAGTCCAATACTTAACACGTTAGCATTGTAAAAAACAACAGCCAGAAAGGATATCTTGCAGGACTGTCCTTAAGAGCATTTAGGAATCCTGCTTGCTGTGAACCTGTGGGAAGGAAAGCAGAATTTAGTATTCAAACATCACCTCCAGAAAACAGCCTTCAGGCTGAAAGCTCTCTCATCTACATAAAAATAATAGGTGTCTAAAGAGCAATTAAATAATTACATTTTGTCGTTCTGCAGAACCCAGTGCACTGATCAGAGATTGAGATTCCACTGAAGTTATTCAACTAGAAAGTGGCAGATTCATAAGCAGACCCGACATCTGCAGGATATTTCTTCAGTAAAAGCAGATGGATGCCTGCATACTTTCCCGTCAATTATAGTTCTGATTACTCCTTTGTTTTCCTCATTTGAATGGGAAAACAGAATACTGTATGCTATTTTTTCCTCTTCTTTTATGAAACACTGTTTTCCCAAAGTTTGTTAACTTTTGACCCTGGGCATCTTGTAAACTAGGCTACGCATAAAAGATGTCTTTCTCTGCATCCCAGAGTAAACAAACTCACAAAGCTGAAGTTTATGACTGATTCCTTCTGGGTTTGAGACATATTAATACGAACTGTCTGCACAAGAAAACATTTCTTCAGGGGCCTGAGTAAAGATGCATCTGACAAGAAGCGATTTTTATTTTATGTATTGGTGTTAAATGCTTTTTAAAAAGAAAAGCCCCCATGGAGGAGCTCTTGGTGGTCCCACCTTGGGGTGGCGAGCCTGGGTCCATGTGTTTTGGGGACATAATCTGGCCCTGGGGCGGCTGTGAGATAAGCGGGGAGGACGGATGCCATGGGACCGGTTCTAGAGCATTCCATGGCCTTGTCTGCTGGCGAGGCTGCAATGTGGGAGAGAGAGGCAGGGCCCTAGACTCCTCTGTGTAACTGGAGGCCAGTCTGGCTACTGGGAGGCTAAGGTTGGGACTGCTCCAGTTCTTTCTCGAGCTCCCATCCCCTCTGTGCCCACTGGCCACCGCGGGAGCACGAGGATGTGCCGTTTGCTAGGATGCCAACCGGTGGGAGAGCTAACGAGGAAAGGTGTTCTCTTCCATCCCTGCTAGGCCAGGAGGGTGAAGCCAGCACATGGACAGATCTTAGAGCAAACACAATCTTGAGGCAAAAGGAGGGACGAAAAGAAATGATTTCTCTTTCCCTACTGAACTCAAATTGCATCGCCTTCCCAGGCTCTGCTTCCAGATGTCACCTTCCCAGCAATCTCTGTGACCGCGGGCTTCCTCCCCGGCCACCCCTCGCTGTCCTGTGTCCCCTCTCAGAGCCCACTTCCCGGCAGGGAGGACTCAGGGGACAGTCCCCCCGCTGCTCTCAAACAGCTCTCTGCCTTTGCCAAGGCTTCCAGAATCTTAGGGGGATCACGGAGCCTCGTAAAACCTCTTGCCCTTCCCGAGAGCAAATCGGGGTTCAGGCGGGCTCGTTCAGTGGGGGCTGTAGTGAGGATGCAGAAGCAGGGGAGAGGAAAACCTTTATCTGCTTCTGTCCAAAACAGTCGGGTCACTTGCAGGCAGGTAAGTTCAGAATGCTTTCTTTGTGGAAGACCAGATTACCGGTACCTCAGCATAAACTACAGCAAAAGCTCCATTTTGCCGAAACCAGGGTGAGTAAAACTTTAGAGGAGATGAAAATGCCACTGTGGTGGCAGGCGTCGCTGTGCGTGCCTCTGCGTGTGTGTGTGCGTGTGTGCGCGTGTGTTTGTGTTCCCAGAGCTTATGTGCGAGGCTGAGCAAGTGAAAACTGCTTGATATCCGGAATGTAGGGGCAAGGCCAAAAATGAATGTGACTATAGACAGATACATAGACAGGCATTTTGAAGTCGCTAAAGATGCTATAAGATGTAAAATGTAAGATGTTAAATATACATATATATTTAAGATATAAGATGTTAAAGACTACTTTTCAGTGCCATAAATATGCTGGAATATCAGTACTTCTGTCTTCTCTAGCTGTGTAAGCAATTGCTTCTACTGTCTATTAACACATACATAGGACCCTAGTTACACTTTTGCCATCTTGAGACTCTGAAAATAGAACAGGTGCCTCGGCAGGGCGCTGCGGCATCCTTCCCAGGTGGTGTGGAAGGGGTCTCTGATCAACGTTAATCCTCTTCTGCCCATCCCACCAAGTTATGGCTCTCAATCATGTATTACAAATTTGTGTCACGTTCAGATAAAAGGATTTCAGTCAGAAAGAATGGGAACTAGGATTTTAAATGCCTAAGAAAATTTGGGATAGGCCATTCATGTCCAAAATTGACCAACAGTTAAAAAGAACTAATGTTACACTTTCCATACCGTCCGCTTCCCCCAGCCCCCGTACAAACCCCACCAAGAGAGCAGCGGGGAGAATGCGCAGGTCTAAGTTCAGCACAGCACACTGTGGTTTCAGCACTGCTGCAGGGAAGCAAGTGAGGTGTGTGTCCAGATACTTCCGGAAACACTCCAGAGAGAGGCTCTGTACTCGCTAACGGGTGGGTGTACTTCAGGAATGTGGACAGAGGCCATGCTGGTCTTTAACGTTGCTAATGGAACCGTAATGGAAGTTTAAGGCTCACGTTTATAGGTCAAAGCCAAGTGGCTTCCTTCTCATCACTCCCTATTACAGGAGAGTGAGAGGCCAGGAGATGGAAGAAATTCAAAATTATGACCTTAGGAAGGGTAATGAAAAATGCCATTTGCTTAGGCAAATATACATTAAAGTCATGTATATCCACACTTCATTTTTAATAAAGTCGCTTCCTTCATATGCCAGGGGTAGCTTGCCAATGTTCTGGCAGGTAATTAAACATCTTATCAAACATACATCTTTAACATTTATAGATATGTGTGTAAGAAAGCTCAGTCTTTATCCCCCCCTTTTTTTTTTTAGGGAGGGTGACTATTCCTGCTTAAGTAGATATCACATTAAAAAAAAAAAAAGCTCTGTTGTTCAATGGGTATCATTACAGCACATTATCCTTTGTGAAAACATGGGAGTAACTTTTCCTGGGGATCCATTAGCAGAAGAGAAAGTGAAGTCACGAGGGTGGAATAGGGACCATGTATCAAGGAGAAGGTCTTGTAAGTGAAAGAGTCTGATCCAGGGGTGCCCCTGGCAACTGCTGTGGGAAGGATGGGGATGGGGGGTGGGAGGGAGAGAGGCAGGGTGACAAGGCTGGGAGGGAGGTGAGAAACAAAAGGCAGGCTGGAAGCGAGGAGGGGGCTAGGGAGAAGGGGAGAGAGAAGAAAGAGAGAGCCCGGAATGACCAAAATATTAAATCAAAATTAAATCAGAAAACTAAAGTCAGGCAAATGGTTACATACGTAATCTGATTTCGCCAGCATACTTACGAAGAATGACGTGGGTGATAACGAATGCAAATATAAAGACTGTCAGAAAAGACAGAGATAAAATAAACATATAAAAAAATCTGTAGTTTCTTTTCCCCACACAGTTGCCTACCCAGGGACAGTGGTGATCAAATCGTTCTGAAATGAGAGGCAGAAAAAAGAAAATGGAAATCAATTAATAAAATGTCTTTTTACTTGAGGGAGCTCCCCCCCAATACTCTAATAATATAACAAAATGGTATCATTGTATGTACGTACTTCCAAATTCACCACTCAGAGAAATGCTTACTGTTAAGACATTTCAAGAACATAATTATTCTTTCAACAGAGCTTAGCTGTTTTGAAAAAACAAAACGTGTGCATTCTATTCTCATTACAATAGAAAAGCAAAGATTTCCCTCTTTTGTACAAGAAAGCTCTTTGGTTCACAGAACAATCTTCCCTTAAGATGGTACCAACACTCTTGATGGTAATTGCTGGGCTGGGCTGGGCTGGGCTGGGCTGGGCTGGCGCTCAGTCTTTCATGGGTGTGTGGTACTGATTGACCATCTTTCATGGTAAGTGGCCAAGACAGAGGCCACTAGGGGCCTGGGACAGGACAGAGGGACAATCTCTTGTTCTCCCATCCCAGTTATAGCCGTTTTCTAAAAAATGTCTCTGCTATTTCAATAGTCGTAGAATTGATAGCATTTTAAAAATGATCTATGATCTTCAAATAATGTAATATACCTGATCTTTTAGTTCACAATTCTCAGCTTCCTTACCTGTAAGACAAGGATACTGTATAGAGTCTTGTGGGGCTAAATACCATTTGGGAAAGTATTTAAAAAAAACAGTATGTGGTGCTTTAAGGTTTGTCAAGAGATGTCAGGTACATCAATACATTTGGCCCTGAAACATTCCTATGAGGAAAATGATGCTGCTGCCCTATTTTACAGATGAGCAAACTGAGGCCTAGAAGGGAGACTGCCTGCAGGGGCCATACAGCTCAGAGGCAGTGGAACTAGCATTGAGGCCAGGTCTTTCTCGGGGCTGATCCTGTCTTCCCAATGCACAGGCTGCCTTGAGCACTTGGTAAATGACTGAGCACCGGCTTTGGGCATTTTTATACTGTTATCCCAAACCTGTGTCGTCTCACCTTGGGGATTTCACACAAAGTTTGCAGGACATTTGTTCTTCCCCTTGCAAGCAATAGCTAAGTGCTTCTCTACTCTTCAGCTGATCTATTCAGAAGGCCTATCGAGACTGTCGTTCTAACACACCCACTCACAGCAGACTGCCTGCCGCAGGTCGGGGAGGAAAATGCCACCCTTTTTCACTTGGGCTCTTATCCAAGCTTAGCTTTTACCCAATTTTCACATCTTCTCTGTCTACATGTGCTTTGAAAACACACAGAGAGGCCTCTGTGAGGTGTGACTCTGTAAACAAAACATCATAAAGTTATGCAAGGCAGTGTTTCCTCTCTTTCTGGTCACCGATCACACACCACTCATCTCATATTTTATGTCTAGTGCAAGCTTATTTCTTGAAAAGGGCACGAGGACGCCTGGAGACAGTGGTGGCAGAGGAACTGTAAGATCCACCGTTGTCTGCAAATGACATCAACAGGCAGCAGCCAGTCTGAGCAGAGGACAGCCAGAGAGAAATTTCAGAGCTCAGCACCCTGGTGACAACCTGATGGCCTATAAGATGCTGACATTCAAAGGAAAGCAACTCCCATTGGTGTGTCTGTGTGAGTGACACGTTAACATGTGTTACCAACCCCACACAGCTGGAAAAGTTAATCCCTGCGCAAAAACAACCTCATTTCCCCAAGTCACTGATCTACACAGGCTGTATAATGGAGAGGTCTATATGAAACAGGCAAAAATAAAAAAGAAATCAGAATCAGCGGAATTTTCCAAAGACTTGGAGGCTGTCGAGAAACCTCTTTTCTTCTTAACACACGCCTGTGGAAAGTGAGAATGACAAGTGGAGGCTGGGGAAGCCCAGGTTAGGTGGGCACCTCTGGTTCCAGCTGTGAAAGCTGATCTCCAGATGCCAAGCACGTGGCGGACTGAGCCTCCTAATTAAAGTGAGACTCGCCCACCAGCAGAGCAGACATCAGGGCTTGGGAGGCAGAATTAACACTGCGGATCCCCCCCAGGCCAAGCACCAAGGTCTTTATGGCTTCCGGTAATCATTTCTATGGGGGCAGGTGGTAGCTGTATTTTTAGCTTAGAAAGTTTACTATTAGCTAAGCTGAGATAACGTGCTTTCCTGAGCTGCTAAGGAATGAAAGCAACAGATGGGGCACATGAGACCCTTGGGCATGGGGTCTGGGGGGGCTTCGGAGAAAACTAGTGCTGTCTCAGAATGGGTGCGAACACCTGGCTCTCTGGCAGCCCTGAGCTGGAAGCAGTTTCCACTAGGAAATTTGTCTTACTGAAAACTTTTTCTTGGCTGACGAAATGCCCACTAACAATGTAGGCTTGCGGAGAAACGCTTCCATGTAGCGGTTTTCACGCTCTCCTTTGTGACTGTTGTACACGCGTTGGTGAATGAGCCTGAGAGCTGGGTGCGCATCTCTGTGGAAGAAGGAAGCTCAGAGCCCAGGGCCGCCTCCCGGACCCCGGTACCCTCCTCCCTCCTCCCTGACTTCCGGGGTGTCGGGGCGGGAGAGGGGTTGCACCCGGGCTGGGCCTGCGCCTCTTCTCTGCGGACTCTCTCTCTCACCCAGTAATCTCCTCCCCCCCGGGGTTCAAATGCCAACTCTACACTGATGACGCCCAAATGGCCGCCGCCGCCTTCATCCACCTTCTCGAAAATCATCTGATTTATTTTTACTTGCTTTTACCTGCCAGCTCCACTAAGCCTTTAATAAATGTTTGTCAAGGACTGAATAAACCCTCATGCTACCACGCTGCCCAGGGCCGCACGGCTACGGGCAGCCAGGCCGGCCCGGTTCTAGCGGCTTCCAGAACTCTCGCCCACCAAACGCCCCGCCAGCCGGGGTGAGCGTCCCCGTGAGCCCCGCGCTGTATCAAGCGCTGGGACCACTAAGAAGAGAAAACAGCGGCGTAATGAACCCTCCACGGCCTCCAGCAATTCCCTGTCTCGTTGGCGATGGCACTATTTGCACAATCCAGAATATTCCTCAGACCCAAAGGATGAGCCTCTAACAGAGGAAAACCGAATTTAGCGAGAAAACCAGTCTGTTCTCTGACGATGCTGGCAGCACACAGCACCCTCCCTGATGGGTCGAGGAGAGAATCGGGGCGGGGGGCGCTCGCCCGGCCCTCACTGGCTCCATTCGGGAGCCGTCGAGGCCGCTGCGAACAGGGATGCCTGTGTTACTGTTTCCAGGAGGGACAGCAGACAAGCGCCGGGCGCCAGCGGGCACACGGGTGGTTCCCTGGGACTGAGTGAGGCAGTGACTGGCCGGAGGGAGAATACCTGGAGCCGGGCTACAGCTGGCAACGTGGCCGCATGCAGCCGCACCATCTGAGATGCTTCAAACAACTGTTACCGGAGGGCAGACTGCGTATGTTCCGTGTGGAAAAACTGGAGGGTGTCCTATGCAACAGGGGGTGCGAGAGGGGTGTGTGTGACGGCGGTTCTTTAAAAAACCGCCTCGGACTTGCTGCTAAATCCCTCAACTCTGAAGTCTGGATCCTGCCAGAAAGGAGTGGTTTCTACACTGCAGCCTCTCTGGAGGGTTCCTTTAATCAAATGAGGAGCCGTTCCCTTCACCAGGCTGTTGGGTATCTGTGCTCAGCTGTGCTAAGCGGAGGGACAGAGCCTCGGGGGAAGGGAATGGAACATGGGGGGCGGGGATTGGGGGTGATAACCTAGAAATTTCTCTAAAATAATGAGAGGTCTGAGTTCGCCAGCTGGGGTGCCCTGCCCACACCCCAGTTAGCATCGCGCTGCCCTGGCATGGCTTATGGACTTATTTTCCTTTCCTTCCCCAGGTGAGGCCTTGCGGTGAGGAATCATCTCCAGTCACCTAATAGCCCTGGCACCTAAGTGCCTGGCATGTAGCACACACTCGAAAATATACACTAAGCAAAGGAAAAAATGCCATTAATTGCCTTGGGTAGTTTTCCGAGTGATCCCTGCTCCCGGCTGCCGGGTGGAGAGACTGGAAAATGCTGATGAAAAGATGGGATTTCAGGCATGCCGACTACAGGAAAGGGCAGGGGTCCATGAAATTTGAATATGTGCAGAGAAGGTTGAGGGTTGGAAGATGCGGATAGAGGCTGAAAGAGCTGATGGGACATCTGTTAGTGTGAATCAGCTCACGGAGAAGCAGCCTCTGGCCTGTCTCGCTAATGGTGGGAAACAGAGGTGGTTTTATTGAAAGCTCCATAGGGTGCCATTGGGAGAGCCCGAGGCTTCAGGTGGAATTCAAGTCAGGGGGAATTCCAGGCAACTTCAAAGTCACCAGATCCTAAGCGGGGAAAGAAGGTTCCATTAAGATGGCCAGTGGGAACACAGTTTAGGCGAAGGAGTTATGATCCTATTTTGTTAACCCCAAACTCTAAATACTAATGAAAAGAATATTATCAATGATGATTAACGCTACCATTCACTGAGTGCCTCTTCCATCGTTATCTCATTTATCCTTGACCACAGCCCCATGAGGTAGGTGCTATCCCCACACTTTTCAGACGAGGGTGCCACTGAGCCAGGTGAGGTACCGCAGGTGCTGAGCTGAGGGATTAGGCCACTCCTCTGATTAAAGGAAGATTTGACTTCCTGGAGAGATGGAGTATGAAAAAGAGGCCTTAAAAATAAGTAGAAATGGAGACGTATTAAAATTGGGCAGGGAGAGAAAAATCCACTGAAATATTAAGGGAAATACTAATGGAAACGTATTTGCAACAGTTGTGTTTGAAGGTTGCCAGAAAAGGAATAAAAGCATTTGAAAATGTTAAGAATTTGAAATCTCCCAGAAGTCAGGCCCTCAAGAGATAAATAAAATCATATCCTCTGGCCAAGCAATTCTGAGTTTTCCATACAGTGGTCCTGGGCTCTGTGGCCTGCGTCTCCTCTCTGCAAGGGTGTCTCGAGAATCCTGCGAAAACTGCTATGTGAAACTTCTCATTTAAATGTTAATTACATTTAAATTAAGGTAAATGTTTTTAAAGGCATGAAGGGGAAAATTACTTTTTCTTTAAACCTAGGACTTTTTTACCTCCAAAATTAGAAAAATGTTGCCTCGTGAGGTCTCTTTTGCCTCTTTAGAATGATGTTGAGATATAGTGGTACGTGTGTTATTACGTGGCCTTTACGGTTCCCACGTAATTGAAAAAGTTATGTAATAGGAACATTTAAATATGAAACTAGCTCAAGTATCAGAGGACCATATTCTTAGACACTAAATAATTCATGCTGTTCTAGATCTTTTGGTAAAATCTAATTATAGCGTTGCCACTGTGTTTAATGATTTCTGGAGAGCAACCTCACCTGCTAACTCCACTCCTTTTCTCACTTTTAACCAAACTTTATTGAGTCCTTGCTATGTGCCAGGCACTGTGCTAAGTATTTCACATGAATTGCATCACTTAATTCTCACGAAACCTTGTGAGGTTGATGTTATTATGCCCATTTTACAGAAGAGGAACGTGCAGACAGAAGAGTTGGCATTGGAGCCCAGGTGTTAACCTGTACTCTTTTTTTTAATTATTTATTTATTTATTTATTTATTTATTTTCGCTGTGTTGGGTCTTCATTTCTGTGCGAGGGCTTTCTCTAGTTGCAGCGAGCGGGGGCCCTCTTCATCGCGGTGCTCGGGCCTCTCACTGTTGCAACCTCTCTTGTTGCAGAGCACAGGCTCCAGACGCGCAGGCTCAGTAGTGGCTCACGGGCCCAGTCGCTCCGCGGCATGTGGGATCTTCCCAGACCAGGGCTCGAACCCGTGTCCCCTGCATTAGCAGGCAGACTCCCAACCACTGCACCACCAGGGAAGCCCCCTAACCTGTACTCTTAACCACCACCTGTTCCCGCCTCCCGTGCCAGTTCCCTGCTGGTCACTGTGCCAGGTGGGCCCTGAGGGCCCGGCCCCTCCCTCCTGGGGAAGCACACCTGGGCACCCGCAGCTCCAGGCACAGCACATCAGCAGGAATGGGAACAAGAGTGGACCATGGCCACACCGGGACTGGCAGTTGTGTCAGTGGCCCCTTGGGCTTCTTCTGGTTCAGGGCATCTACCCTCTGGGGGATGTGGAGAAGACCTAGCTCGTGTCTGGCTGCCCACCCTCAATCAAGAAGTAATCTAACCTGTGAAAAGATGGCCTCATTCTCAGCAAAGTGAACATCAGAAGAAGCGAACTTGGGCTTCCCTGGTGGCGCAGTGGTTGAGAGTCCGCCTGCCGATGCAGGGGACACGGGTTCGTGCCCCGGTCCAAGAAGATCCCACATGCCGCGGAGCAGATGGGCCCGTGAGCCATGGCCGCTGAGCCTGCGCGTCCAGAGCCTGTGCTCCGCAACGGGAGAGGCCACAACAGTGAGAGGCCCGCGTACGGCAAAAAAAAAAAAAAAAAAAAAAAGAAGAAGCGAACTTCTTATGGAGACATACAGATTGGACAAACCTGCTTGCCAAACACTATTTATTGAGACTGTGTGGCTTGGGGGTTATGTGGGGCAAACGGATGTATCAGGGAAGGTTTCTTATGTCCCCCCCGCCCCAACATATCTTTGCTCCTTTTCTGAAAATGATTTCTGTTTAATTTTATGGTGCAACAAAATCAAGAAATCATATTAACTAACTCTGGCCTTACAGTATTAATACGTCTCTTCTACAAGGGGACTTAGTTTCTTTACATGTAAAAAGTTGGATTAAATAAGCTCCAAGACACCTTTGAGATGTAAAATTAAATGTAAAGCAACTCTGTGTTTTATTAACACCCGTAGGGATTCTTCTGGTCTTGAGTCCTTGCCAGTGTCCCATAAATTAAGATTCTGCAGCTTCTAGCTCCTTTTGTTAAAAAATCTAAAAATTTTCAATGTAAAACCAATTAGTAAATGTAGAATCGTTGTAACCTTTACACTACAGTTTAGCATAACCTTGGACCATACCCCCTACCCCACCCGCATGCTCTCATTTGCCTCTGCCCTGGCTTTGCCACTACCTGGCACAGTGCCGAGTCTCTTTGGGCATCTGAGGGCGCTTGACTAACGGCCAACTAAGGTCCCTTCAGCTCCTCAAAAGGGCAACTTAATATATTTCTGTTTCCTCTAATTTTCTAGGGCTGTTTACCATTTGCTTTTAACTCCTGTTTCCAATGTTGGGGAAATTCTGTGCTTCTAGGAGGAGAGACAAGCGTGCATGGGAGATGCATTTTGAAGCAACTTATACCATGAGGTAGATATGCTGATTAGAAACAAAGATGAAGCTGTTGAGAAAAGGGGTGGGGGGAAAGGTTTTTACAGGAAGCAAAGAGAAATAGTTGCTATTTCTAAGAAAGCGAGGGAGAAAAGGTTTAGTTTGTGATATAAATAATTTTTGAAAGGAGATATAAGAATGTGAATAGAAATGAGATTATTTTAAAAAGTAAATCAGCCTGTTGTGGTGCAGAAGGAAACCCTATAATTCCCAGGAGGGTCATCAAATGAAGAGTAAATTCTAAGGAGGCAGGAGAATTACCTTCCTTTGTCTCCTCCAGCCCCTCCCAGAGCTCTCTGTCTTTATCAGACTCAGAATTAGAGCCCCAGCACTGAGGTCTTTGAGCTTTCTGGAATTTAGTTGCTGGATTAGGGCTCTGCATCATTATGATAAAATCACTAATATAAGTTCCAATTTGTACATCCTCAGGAAAACAGTCTTGGTACATGGGTGGTCCTCAGTAGTTCTCCAGCTGTAACTTGCTAAGTTGTGAAACTCTAAAATAAGCTCCACTCTAAGCAAGGGCTTGAATGCTAGTGAGTCTCCTTCTGGGGCGGCCACTCCCTGACCCCTCTGGGCCCCTCTCAGCATCAGCTCCACTCCGTCTCTGGGTCTGCAGGGCCAGAAACTATGCCTGCGAGGTCTCCTTAATTCTCCACAGAATAAAACAATTATCTTCTGAATCCGAAAAACAAGCTCATGCTATCGACCAACACCCTGCTTTCTCTAGAATTCTCTAGTCTCCATTCCTCTCTAGAAATTCCAAGCCTTGACATCAGTATCCACACCACCTTACATCACAATGGCTTAAACACCTGTAGGGCTTTCTGGTTTTCAATACCTGTTCACATTCTTTACCTCACGTGCCCCATACCGAACCTCTGACGTGGGCAGCACAGATTCCCAAGTACAGGTGACACAGAAAGCGAATCTCACACCAAATGCAATGGCCACAGGCCCAGGGCTCCTCCATGCTACGTCTGGGTCTAGAGCTGCTTCTAATGTCTACTCCCTGCTTCTCCCACTTCCCCACACTCTTTGGGCAGGTGTTCTTTCATGGCCAGTTACTACGTTTTTTGAAGCCAGTCAATTTATCCTCAAAGTGAAGGTTTCAGAACTGACTTATGCGTACATTATACACGTAAAGCTAGCAATTCTAAGGCTCTTCAAAACCTTTTAATTTGACTACAATACACAATAGAAAAATTATATTCCGATGGGCACGCTTTTCCAAAGTAAGCCTGCTTCTGTGATCTTGCAGCAAAGAATCTACATCATCTAAAGTGCAGAGAGCTGTGGCTATGAGCAGGGCACAGCAGCCTAATGGATGGATGATGCTTCCCTTGAAAAGCAAACTGTGATATGTCCAAAGTAGTTCTCTTAAAAAAATTTATCCAGGATGAGACCTCTTTGCAAAGCTTCTGAGACACTTCACTTTTCTTAAGTTGAAACTGTAGACCCAACTTCATTATGAGTAGTATTAAAATATAAGGCGAGCTCAAGGAAAGAAACACAGCTACGCATTGTGCCTCATACAATTACAAGTGTAATTTCTCATCTGGTAATATAATTCTATACGTATTGTGTGTTACAAGATTACGTAGTCAGATGTTGGATGGGAGAGTGAGAGGGGCACACCCTCCCCCTCTAACCCTTCTTCAGTATATGTTCTGACGGTCACCTGGAGGGCTTATTTTTATGAGGGTGACATTCACGTTTACAATGTTCATAATGGTCCTCAGTTTCCCGTTTCTAAAAGGTGGGCGTGGCCAGAAGACCCTCAGGCGCCCTCCCGGTCCAGCCCTCCCAGAGTCAGGAGTCCCTGTGGCTCAGGCTGGCTCTCTGCGAACAAGTCCTGGCTGCCCCTTTGTTGGTACAGAACAGAAGCAGAGCTGAACTCATGAGCAGAAGGGGTGTTTGATGCTCAGAAGTCATCTGTAGGGCTTTCCAAAATCCGCACTGCACACTGACTCTGCCCAGACATTCAGCCCCCTTGGAGTACCTGCTTCTCCAGCTGCCTGGGTGGCATTTTAGGGCATATGCCCGAGACTCCACAATCCTGTGTCCCTTCGGCTCAGGGTTTGGTGATCTACTACAAACATCCAGGCTTGGGAGGGTGCCGTTGGGAGTGGATAAGCCCAGTCATTCCTCTCGAGCACAAGGGTTAGCTTGTGCACCCTTGGGCTTTTTTTTTTTTTTTTTTTTTTTTTTGTGGTACGCGGGCCTCTCACTGTTGTGGCCTCTCCCGTTGCGGAGCACAGGCTCCGGACGCGCAGGCTCAGCGGCCATGGCTCACGGGCCTAGCTGCTCCGCGGCATGTGGGATCTTCCCGCACCGGGGCACGAACCCGTGTCCCCTGCATCGGCAGGTGGACTCTCAATCACTGCGCCACCAGGGAAGCCCCACCCTTGGGCTTTTATGCTTCTCACCGATGTATTTTCCTCGGGTGAGTTCATGCCATCTTTCCACTGCCTGCTAGACATTTCCACCTAACTGTCCCATAGCCACCGCTCATTCAGCGGGTCCTGAGCTGTGTTTATTATGCTCCCTTGTCCTCGCTCCTCACTAACCTGCCTTTTCTTGGTAAATGGCGCCCCCATGCATCTAGTTGCCCAAGGTAGGAAATGCATTCACTTCTGCCTTTGGCTTTCACCCCTCCCATTCAGCCCGTCAACAGGATTGTTCATTGTATTAATCCTGCTGTCTTTTCTATGCTTCTGCTCCCTGTCTCTGAAGGCCATTGCAGCAACCCCGTGACCTCTTCCATGAACCACCGTGAAACCTTCCTGGTTTCCTCACGCTGCTGCTAGAGGCACCACCAAAGCAAATAAGACCATGGCAGCCCTTTGCTTGTATTCCCTGAGCAGCTCCTGCAGCCGCAGCCTTGATGTCTGCAGAGCTAATGCATTTCCAAATGGAGCTCCTTGGGTGCTGGAAGGCCCACCTTTTGTTCCCCTTCAACTAGAGCAGTCAGATCTATATCTGTTTTCTATATTGGTTTCCTCATTATTTTCCTTTTCTAAAATGGCCCACTGTTTACAACCACCAGAAAAAAAAAATTACAATCGGCTAGAAAATGTTCACTGTAATTGTTCTAAGCAGTCCCAAGTTAAGTTTCAAGTATGTGATATTGCTCTGTTGGTGGTGCATTGTTGAAAGTACATTGGATTCTTAAGTTAAAGGCCCTGAAGTCCTCATCCTAAATACCTATTTTGTGATGTAACCTAGGCAGGTTTCTGGGCCCCAGCAGTTGGATATGTCATTAAGGTTTCTTTCTCACTCAAACATTAGGATTGTATGGCTAAACAAAACTTTTCAAGAATTGAAGTCCACTGTGTCCACTCTACACAAAATTAGGAAGCGCTGGCAGGCCTCCGCAGTAGAAACTCTATAAATAATTGATAAGAGCTAGCTCTCTTATAGACCCAGGTTAGACCCGGAGCTAACTGGGGGCCCTACAGAGACTACTAAGTACTACATAAATACTCCCACCACCAGAATCAGGTCAGCAGACTTCTTAGACTCTAAATATAGTGTGTTGTTTTCTTGTTTGTTGCTGTTGTTTGTACAAACCATGCCAGCACTTCACTGAGTTACCACAGTCTAGTCAGTGGATTGCTAATTACTTTTCTAAACACAGGCCCTCAAAAGAACAGGCCAAAGATTCTATCTAATAGTCAGGACTGGCTATGTACTCTGCGGGGCCCACTGCACAAGGAAACTATAGAGCATCATATTCAAAAATTACTCAGAATTTCAAGATGGCAAGAGCAGAGCATTAAATCAGCCTTGGTTCCTACATACCCACTGAGCTGCCCTGTTAACTGTTTACGGCCCGGGAATGTGGTTTTCTGATTTGTGGCAGATTAATGTCTAGAGATTCTATTGGGTTGTCTGAAAGGATTTACAGAGAGCTGCTAAGAGCAAAGTATAGTGAGGAAATTACGATTATCTAAGAGTTAAGCTTAACAGTAGGTCAAAATCCCCGTTCCATATGGAGAGCCTTGGGGCAGGCAGCAAAACCCTCCCGGCTGCCACTTGCTAGAGCTACGGAGCTCCATCCCGGGCAGGGCCGGGAGAGGCTCTCAGGGTTCCACTGGCCTGGGTGAGGTGCGATGGGATGAGGGTGATGGAGGAGGACCATGTGATGGGGGACATCTGAGGCAAAGGCAGCAAACGCTAACACTGCACACCCTCTCATCTACTGTCTTCCACGAATATCAGAAGCTCTGTTTTTTAACCTCTACAGTACTGATTCTTAATATTTTATTTCCCAATGCTTTGAAAATCCAATGAAAATGACAGTCCCTCCCACCCTCATGCACTCACACCCAGCCTTTACATACAGCTTCCTGCAGCCTGTTCTTAGTTAACAACGGTTGACCTATTGGTTTAGTTTGCTGAAACTGAAGTCGCCAATTTCAACAACTAATTTTCAAGTTGAGTTGCTCTAAGAAGGCAGAAAGGCAGGCGCCTACCTTTGATTGGCTTGCTAAATGTGCCCTCTCCTCGGGACCCGAAGGTACACACCCCACACCCTAGCCCCACTTGAGGCTGGTACTCTGCTCACCCAGCATAACTGCCAGTCGTTGACCACAGGTCGGGAGCTGCTTTACATAGAGGAAGGGCCTATGTTTTATTCAGGTTTTCCAAGCTAAGGGCTGTGATCAAGTAGTGAGTCATAAAATTAGTTTAGTTGGTCGTGCCCAACATTAAAAAAAAAAAAGAATAAAATAGAAAATATCAACGCATCTCATATACTCAAGTACGGCTGCATGAAACTTTGAGTATCTGTGTAACTTGAGTCCCCATATAAAATGCATTTCTTACTGTGAGTTGCAGGGGGAAAAAATTTGAAAGCTACTGCTTTATTCAAATTGGCAGCTGGTACATGATAGGCCCTCAAATACTTGCTGAGTGAATAAATATATGTATAAATTATATCTGTAATAGGCCTAAATACATTATGAGTCATTTTAAATTGTCATTTCCATCCTCCCAGAATTGTATCAGGGTTACCAGTTCCTGATCAGACTTAATTTAAAACATTATCATTTCTCTTGGAGTCTAAAAATTTTCAATTGTACCACTGGGAGGTCTGAGGGTGTGAGTGGTGAGTTTTGTTTAGACTGGGGGAAGGAAACTTTTTTGTTCCGGTTGAGAACAGTAACCTAGTCACTGAGAGAAAGGTATCCCGGAAAGATGAAGCAGATACAGGCAGAGGAGTAACCAATTCTCTTTTTCTCCTTCCTCCCTCCCTTCCATCCTTCCCTCCCTCCTTCAGCAAATGTTAACTGAGCAGCTGCAGGCCAGGGAGGTGCAGGTTGCTGAGAACACTTGGTGAGGAACAGACAGAGCTGCCCTCTTGGAGCTTACACATCCACCAGGCAGAGGCTTTCATCAAATAATCGGCCAGAGCTGTGAAGGCCGAGCGCAGAAAACCCAGGGAGGAGTGTGCTTCCCTAGGAACCAGCCCAGAGCCCTCCGTGAAAGGACTTCACAGAGAAGATGTGCCTTTTTCCAGGAACTGAGAGGAGACCCTCAGGGCTGGAGTCCAGGCAGCAAGGCATGAGTTACCACAGAGCTGGAGAGGGGCAGCGCACAGATCTGGTGGACCAGCTGAAGGATGTGGGCTTCCTTCCTATGAGCCATCAGCAGGAAAGCACACTCAAGGAGAGAGGTGGTGTGCTCAGATTCTGTTTGGGATGGTAGCGGGGTCCACTAGGAGACCCCCACCCAGGCAAGGTGAGAGATGACGGTAGCTTGCCGTTGGCCATGCTAGTGTAAGGGGAGGGAAATGCACCCACCTAGTAAGAAAAAGTACAGGGCCTGGTGGTGTTTAGGGAAGGATAGGAGGGGAAGAAGCCAAATATGAAACATTTGGTGTTTGCCTCGTGCAACCGATGGCCGGCGTTGGCACTCCGCGAGGTGTGGGTCCCGGGGAGTGCTGACTTGGGATGTCTCTGGGCTCTCCAAGTGGAGATGCCCGGAAAGCAGGTGCATCTGCCAAGTCTGCAGCTCTGAGGAGAGGCCTGAGCTGGAGACATACACCTGAGAGACAGAGACAGACTTCGGGAAGGCAGAAGGCGAGACCAGAGATGAGCACACTCACTCCCCAGAGATGCGAAGCCAGGAGCCACAGACAAATCAGGGGAGGCAGAGCGAGCCAACGAGGTACACATGCCGCGAGAGCAAGACAAACGGAAACTGACTTTCACGAAGTAGTTGCCTGTGGCTTTCTCGGGTATCGAAGAAGTGTTTTTAAAACAGAGCTGCCGTTGGACAATTACAGGCAGAAATGAGGTGAGCACTTCTTGGTCAGCTAAAAATAAAACCACGGTCAAAGATCACTTTTCTCTGGATTAGGTCCAATTTACCTTTGCGTTAGAAGTGGGCATGTGTGCAGTGCGTGGACCTGTGGTTGATTTCATGGCAGCAATCCAGGACCGGCTGAGAATGTGCCCGGATGCCCCAGAGATCCTGTGGTTGAGACCCTTCCTGTTGGTGAAGGATGCACTTTCCAAAATATAGCACCAGACAGACAGTCTCTTTCTTTTGTTGAAAACAGTTTTTAAATACATAAGTGCACGGAATAAGAAAAGATGTGTGTTTTAAAATTTACTTTAAATGCATTGTTTTAAACTATTAGAGTCTTCTAACAAAGCATTTTTCTGAAGTATACATGTAGACGGCTCCTGGTCTTACACGAGAATATCTGCCCCAAGTATCCAGAAAGCCAGCCCCAGGGCTGGCCATGCACGTTCTGCTTCCCATGATGGTTATGTCTCTCATTCTACGATTATAACTTAGCCTTCTGACTATGAATTGGCTGCCCAAGTAGTTGGACCAGTCATAGAGTCATTTGCTGAAGATGAACACGTCAGCATCCTGGCTTTGCTGGTTCCGTGTGAGAGCTCAGCTAACAGGGCCTGTCCCAAAGGGTGGCTCTGAACTCGACAGGCCAGCAAGCCAGGACCCAAACCTGCGAAGAGCGGGGCCGCTCCGAGGGGCCTCTGGGGGTAGCCCTGCTTCCCAGGGTGTGAGCCAACCTTGCCTGCCGTTCCTCATTTATGTGTGTGAGCGCTCCCTCCACCCCTGCCTCCCCAGGCTGTGGGGCGCCTCCACGGATGTGAACAGAATCAAGCTCCCTGAACCTTCACGGGGGCGGGCAGGCTACTTGATTGCTCTCACTCTAGGTCCAGATTCTTGACTCAGGTAGGGTCTATCCAGTTCAGCCGCCTGTGGATAATGATACTTAAGGGAGGTGGGGTCATCCCTCGGTCCTCTATGATGCCAGCGAAGGACTCTGTTGGGAATGTCTGAGGCTCCCTGAGGACTCACCCTACAAAGCCATGGGCAGAAGTTCTACAAATGCACGTTATGATGTTATCTCTGAGTTTTTCTCTCCAAGGAAATGCTGAAGACTTTCAGCCAGCACGTCTAGGAGGCTAGACCGGTCCAGCCAGATGCACCTCTGGGGTCCCCTTGCTGTTCCCTGACACCTTGAGGCAAGGCTCTCCTTCCCCCACACTCGGGGAAGCACCCGCCCCGAGTCCAGCCTTTGTCCGCGGACGGTCCCTTGTTATCTGCGGCTTCTCGCGGGATTTGCTTTCTCCTCTCGGCACTGTCTCCACCTCCTCTGTTCTCTGTTCTGAGGCCCCAGGAGAGGGGCAAAGACACTTTCTGTTTAGGGCAGGATTGAAAGTGGACTCCTCGTTAGCAACAGCCCGAAACATTTTTGGCTAAAGACCATTCAACAGCCCACCTCACTCACCACGAAGCTCTCAGTGTTCTTCGTGACGTCACTTTGTAAACAGCTGCACAGCAGGGACGAGGGGTCATGCTGGTGGTGGGGAAGGTTCTGGATAGGGGGCTGCCCTGTGGGCACAGCTGGCGTTCTGAGCAGCTGCGGGGCAGCCCCAAGCCAGGTGAGGCGCGTCTCCCCCCAGCTCTGTTTCCTCTCAGCCCCGACGGCTCTGACCCAGCACCTTTGCTGCCACTTCCATCTCACTGCCTCTCACTTCCTCTCCACGTTCGCCTTTCTTGCTCCCTCCCTTCTGTATTTCTTTTCCTACTATTTTCTAGCACTTCTTTCCTCCCCTTCCCCCCTTTTTTCTTCACTGTCTCTGACCTCAGACACCAGCCAACCACTCACAGCTGGACACACGTGGTACCCAGTTCCTTGAAGCTGACGTCACTGTCTCTGGGTCCTCATGTTTAAGTGGCTGCAGATCCAGTTCTGGACCAAGAGCCAGAGGGTTCCGGTGGTTACACTGAGTTATGTACTTTATAGACTCAGGTCATTGTGTCATGACTGATGGAAAATATGTGAACTTGATTTTTCTTTAAAAGCATTAATTTCCTAATATGGGGAAATAGTCATGCGCTCAGGAGACAGAGGGATCAAAAACTCACTCTTCTTTGCCCCAAGTCCACGAATTTAATGAAGCACTTAGTTCCGTGGCTTCTTCCTCTGGAGGATTTCTGGGATCCATCCACGCTGTCTTTCCATCTTCACGGCTACTTCCCTAGTTATAGGGTAGCTGCAGCCCTCCTACCCATCTCCTTGGCCCTGTCTTATCACCACCAGTTCACCCTCTGCAATGCAGACAGAGAGCACTTTCTGAGACACACGGTTGATAAGGCCACTCCACTGTCCCCTGCCCTTGGGATAAGACTGAAGCCCCTCAGCACGGCTTGGAAGGCGTCTTTCCTCTGGCTGCAGCCCTCTCTGCCTGCAGTCTCCACTTTCTCTAGTCCCATGGGTCTGCCCGCCTCCCGCTGCCCTGCGCCTCTGCGCAGGTCATCCTCCTATGACCTGTGCATCCACTGGTCTCAGATGGGGTGCTCCTTCCTCTGGGTTAGGAACCTCTCCCATACGCTCCCACATGACCCTGTACCACAGGAGTCTGTGAAGCTACCTGACTTCCTCGGTAGGGAAGCTCTGTGGGCAGGGCTGTGCTGTTCCCTGTCCCCATCGTCTCCCCAGAGCCTGACACACCAGCAACAGTCAGAGGATATTCCTTAATCAGATGGGCCAATGAAGTGCTGACGTGGCCATGTGCATAGCCCTAAAGGATTATTAGCCAAGAGGCTCCCCGCTTCCCTGAGCACAGCATTATAATAGCCCCAGGCACACATGCTGGTGATTTCCTGTCCTACAGCAAATATTCAGCATGATCAAAGATGAAAACAATGCATTCTGGGCTCAATTTATTGGACTGAAAAACAAACCCAGAAATCAGTAATAGGCAATGGTTTTTCAGGCACAAACAGCTTGATAGAAAACTGGTTACTTCCATCACATGATAAATGGCAGACCACTCTACTGCGATATTGTTGTGAATGGAATGTGTAAGAGCCTACACTCTGTAACACTACCTTGTTTTTGCTAACTTTCAATGACAATGTATGTGATACAAACCATGAGAAAACCCATGTGGGGCTTGGAAACAACCTTGGCTTCAAATTTAAGATAATATTGTATTATTTCTTGAGGGAAAATTTAAATTTCTTTATACCAAGGGCTCTTATCTTCCCAATATTTCTCAGTAGCATAAACAGCCTGAGGCAAGAACAATGGGAAGGAGTAAATTCTCAGCAATTTTTAAGAAGGGCCCTATTTACCCAAGAACACAGAGCTGGGGAGGAGGCTGGGAAAGGCCGGCGGCACAGTCCTCGTCCTGCCCCTGAGCTTTCTGTTCTCTCCTTTGTAAGGAAAGGGTGACACAGATGCTCCCAGAAAACCACCAAGGATCTGTAGCAGGCTGGACACCAGGCTGGCAAGCACCCCGGGCGGGTGGGTGGCCCAGGCCTGACTGCCCAGTGCAGGAAGCTGTGTGTGTGTGTGTGTGTGTGTGTGAGAGAGAGAGAGAGAGAGTGTGTGTGTGTGCGCGCTCTGCACACCTGTGTTTGGGTTAAGAGCGAAAGAGGAAGAAAGAGAGGAAGGAAGAACAAGCCCAGTAAAGTTTTTCTTTTTTTAAAAAAGCAGCTTTTAAAAATGGCATTCTTGAAATAAACGTTACTGCCGATTACTTGGAAAAAATCAACACCAACCCTCTGGTGGGGTGGAGAGATGTTACCTGTCATCTTAAGGAGTCTATTTTCTAACAACTGCAGAGTCTAGACAAGATTTAACCAGACTTTTAACTTAGTTTGTGTGCCATGAACCCTGTTAGCAGTCGCATGAAGCCATGTACCCTTCCACCTTATTAATGTTGAAATCAGTAATAAATGTCATCTTCAAAATAGTTTAAACTAGTTTCAAAGTTGTGACACAGTAGGATACAAGCTTATTTATTCATATGCCAAATAATAAGAGCTACAGTTTATCAACTACTGTGGTTTTGAAATAGCAAATGTAAATGATCTATTTTCAATGTCTGTAATGTCATATGAAAATGTCTGTGGTTTCCAGTGGTGACGAATGCAACTAATGTGGTTTGTTGCCTGTGTTCATAATTGAACGAAATATTAAATTTCATTTAGAGGTTAGTGAGATTAAAGATGTCAGAGTTTTCCATCCAAGCTCTTGGACCCCCTGAATCCCATCCATGGTGCCCAGGGCAGGAATCCCTGCACTAAGCAACGCTGAGAAGCAAGGGTCTCAGCGCCTGGTCAGGCCTGTGGTTGGAGGGAGTCAGGCCCAGGGAGTAGGCTGCACTTCGGCAGTAGGGCCACAGTCCTGCTGTGTGTCCTCGTGGCATCTCATTTCTCGCTCTGGGCCTTTTGGGGAACCTGCTCTGTCCAGGCCATGTGGTCAGTGACTTTCCTCAGGTTTGGGGCTCACTGCTTCCACTCAAGTTGCGGTGTCCCATCAGCTTTCCGGCACCTGCTGATCCATTAAACTCTCCCCTGGGATCTTAAAGCCTAACAGGAATGCTGGGGAGGAGAAGGCCTGATCCAAGGTACAGAGAGCCTCTGTTATACAAATACTAGGATGCTCAGGCAATATAATTTCAGGAGGGGAATATAATCTTCATAGGCATCTATGAGAGATTTTTTTAAATTTAAAGTACTTATACATCTATCTTGCCGTGTTAACCTGATAATCCTGGGGAATAACTAGCAAGCTGAGCTTACTTATGACTTTGCTTGGGCCCGACCAGGTCGTGCCAGACCCTGACCTTCCCCACCCTCCCTGCAGCTTTTATAAGACTTTAAAGGCTGCTGACCGTGTGTGATTCAGCTTCCTGCTCTCTCTGCGTGCTGCACCCCAGCCCGGGCCGGCACAGAGCCTCACGCATGGCGGACACGAACTGGTGGCTGATGAGCGTTTCTCCCAGGCTGGAGGAGAAATTATTACATTGTCTCATGTGTTTAGGTCTTCCTCGTCCACCTGCTGCTGACTTTCAGGCCCAGCTGGGTTTCTCTCTGCTCTAAGTCTGTGGTTTATGAACTTTCACACAGTGGTTAGGAGGCTGCCTTCTGCTTCCAGCTGCTAGAGTCTTGCTGTGTGACCATGGACAGTTCCTGCCCTCTCTGAATTTGAGTTCTGTAGCACATGGGGGTGATACTCTCTACCTCGACTAATGCCCAGGCTGGTTGTGAGCAGCAAATGAGATAACATACACAGAACTACCTCCAAAAGTCAGAAGCCATATGCAAATATATGACGGCTTCATAAAATGAAAGTTATTTTAGTATAAAGCGTTTCTATGTATCCATTTCACTTCTTTTATCAAAAAAGACAATAATTACATTTTCATAGGTACTAGGTTCTTATATAAGTGAATCTTCTTCCTTTATTCCAATTTCCATTAGTCCTTTATTTAAAATACTTCTCAACCTTTTAAAAATAAGATAAAATTTAATCTGTTCCAACAAACCGAATTATTTTTATAGCTTTTTAAAAACAATGTCCAAACGTGTATTAAGCTTTCAAAACTAAAGCATACAGGTTATTTTTCACTATTCAAGTTTCCAACCTTTAACAGCTCAGTCCTGCCCAACTCCTACAAATAGTGGGTGGAATTTGGTGAAACATTTATTGTTTAACACCCAACAGAGAACAGCTGGATGGGCTGATACAGCCACAAATATCTTGGAAGAAGAAACTCTGGGGCTGGTAAAGTATGTTGCATCCTTAGCCCTCCCTAGTTCCCAAATCCGTTGCTGGAGCCCAATTTCAATTCTTGGCAACTCAAGTAAACAACTGATTGTTGGGCATCTTCTCTAAGGCGCCATCTGCTTTAAAAAGATGAATGAGACACAACTGCTTCTTAGAAAGTAACTGATCTTTGGCCTTCGAGTCTCCCTGCATGTGACAGATTGCTGTATTTCAGCAAATACTCACTACTCCCCTTCTTGAGGGGGCAGTACCCTTCCCTGCCCCACTGACAGGTCCTGGTCACGGGCATGTGCCTTGGTTGGCTCATGGAGTCTAAGCAGATGTGCCGTAAGCAGAGGCTGTAAGAGACACTGCATATTTTGGCCCCCATCATGTGGTCCAGTGACCGCCCCCCACCGGCCCCAGTGAGGAGAACATGCCTGGCAGTTGCTGTCCCTTCCGCCGGGGTCCCAGAATCAAATCTGAGAAGCCTGAACCTGAGCAATGCCTGGCACCAAACCCAGAGCTGCCCCAGGAGACCCACAGGCCCATGAGGAAAAGAAAGGCTGTTCGTTCAAAGCCACTGAGATTCTGGAGGGTGTCTGTCATACTGCATCACTGGCCAAGAGCTAACTAAGACATCTCACCAATTCACTTTACACTGATGTGTGAGATCAGACCACCTCAGGTTCCTGCTCGAGCATGATGCACTAGTGGCTGAGTCTAGCTCCTCTTTCTCGACAGGCACCCGAGGGCTTCAGCGTGACTGCTATTGAATTTTTCCAGCCTTTCCTCCCATTTCTCCTCTTCGTGGGAGTTGGTCTAAGATGACCCTCCTAAGATCAGACTAGATATCCTGATGCTACAACCTGGTCAAACAGGTTTTTTTTTTTTCTTTTTTTGGCTGTGCCGTGTGGCTTGTGGGAGCTCAGTTCCCCGACCAGGGATTGAAACTGGGCCACGGCAGTGAAAGCCTGGAATCCTAACCACTAGGCCACCAGGGAACTCCCTAAAATATTTCTTTATGATGTTAGTTCACTTTTCATGAGTCGGCAGAAAACTTGTCAAAGGCAGGAAGGCCATCTTAACACTTCTTTGCATTCTACTTGCATATACCAGCCAATGAAGAAATACTTTTGGATGAGTGGTGAACGCCTGCTTTACAGAGCTTTCTACAGATATGGCCTGAGTCCTCCTCTTGACTCTCAACACCCCCCGCTGGGCCCTGGCCCAGCCACTCAGCTTGGTGGACTTCACCCGTGTTGTCAGGCCATGTCAATGTCCACCTCAGACACCCAGAGGGACTATGGCCCTAAGGTGAGTTACAGAAGAAGTACTAATACTGATGAACTTCCATTTGTAGAATGATACTTGCAATGCATGGCTTCTAACAGGCTCCAAAGATGGTAGCTATTTTACTAATACTAATTTTTTAAGGGTGCAAATCACCATAGTAGTGCTCTTCTGCAAGTGGCCACCTCCCACAGGAGGCCTCACTGCTGGCCGCTGCTCTCCACGAGAGATGAGCAATCCCCAACACCCCCAGATGGCCTGACCTCAGTGATGGATCCCGGAGAGGGTCACAGAAAGTCTGTTCCCATGGCTCTCCACCTTGACCATGCATGACCCCCACCTCCTTTTACTTTGCTACAATGCAGACTCCCAGGCCTGGGTACTCCATCTTGAGGAATTTACATCTACTTACATGTACTTACACCTATGACAAACATGTTATGAAGGAAATTCTTCTGAAAGTTGAGAGACTTTGTAGAATTTTATTTTATTTTGGTTATTGCCTCAAAAGCACCTCTAGACTTTCTTGATTTTAATTTTTTTGGAAGAAACTCTTGGTGGCAGAACACAGGGGCTCAAATTGTGGGGAGGACATGTTGAGAAAGAGAAGGGACCAGCTTATCTGGCTGAAACAAAAGGGTGTCTCCAGCTACAGCATGAAGAATCCATGGAGGATGAGGGAGGCCAAGAGAAGAGCTGGGGGATGGCCAAGAGGTTACAGAAGAACCAACAGAAGAACTATTGGCTCCCAGGAGATGGGAACCAATAGTGAAATCCAGGAAATGTGAACTGGTAGGAAGAGACAGAAAAAAGAACGTACTGACAACCAGGAAAGGTTTCAATTTGAATTAAGAGAAGATGAAAGTCTTCCAGGAAAGAATGACATTTTATGGTCAAATGAGTCAGGAAGGTTACTTGGAATTCTGCCATCTGTCACTTGAGCTAATAACAACGAATCATTGATATCGAGAGACTTAATTAAAACTCCCATCACTTTCTGAAAAGGACTTGAGTTGCTTATAAGAAAACCGGGAATAAGTTAGTGCCAAAAATACACGCCCCAAAGTCTTTACATTGTTTAGAGGCTGCTACATTTGGCTCTGAGTTTCTTCATATCAATGAATAAAACCTTTTATGAACAGTCTTCCGCACAGACGTGAAATGAATTCCGGCTCTCTCCACAATCTTGCACAGTGTGAGTTACATGACAATGACAGTAATATGCCTTGAAGTTATCTGTCATTTTGCAAGTTTCATTAAACCCTTGGTGCACTACAATAGATTATCTGTGGAAAGAAAAACCTCCCAGTTTGTTTTCAGCTAAAAGATCCCACGTCTGTATTTATTCATTTCAAGTCGGAGGTGGAGACACAATTACTGCTGGTCTAAGGCAAACAGAAACTCTCCAGAGAGGTCAGTGAATGGCGAGGGTGGAAACATGATCAATGTCTTGAATCCAAAAGCATTAATTAGGTTGTTTGATATATTTTTTAGTTACAGGACCTGTTGCTTAAACCAAAAAGGATAAAACTCCAGACACTAAGAAAAAAACTAAAGCAAAGATTAACACAAAGGGGCTGGAAGCCCTCAGGAGCAGAAGAACCCAGCCTGTGCGCCACCACGGAAAGCTTAGGGGCAGCCCTCACATGAACAGTAAACAGTTTCCAAAAGTCCAATAATTTTCCCAAAATGGTATTGGTAGTAGTCAAACTGTACATTTTTAATCTTGTCTCCTGCCTCAAATTGCATTAAATTTATACATAAGTTTGTGGAGAGAATGTCTCACTTGAATCTGTTATTTCCACTTTGTTATTTTCTCTCCTTTGGTCTCACCAGAAGTTTATCTTTTTGTTGCTTACTTGCCAAAGAATTAGATCTGGTGTCGTATTTATCTTTCTGTTTTCTAGGTTACTAATGGTTTTCTTCCTGTTTTTCTAAAGTTTATTTTGCTCTTCTTTTTTCTATCTTCTTGAGATGGCTGCTCTGTTCCTCTAGTTGCTTCTAAATTCGGTTTTGTTTTTTGTACTAGACTTCTGAAAACTTCTAATTTCATTGGCCATCCATCGTCCAAGTAAGCTTCCTGTTTGTGGAGAATCCCAAAATAGGTGGGAGGTAGGCCCCGCCCTCCACCCCTGTTACAGAAGCTGCAAGTGGGGCAGCTACCTCCCCCCGCCCGTCTCCCTGGCTGCTTGGGTGTGGAAATGAAACAGGCCCAGGGGCTCCCACCCCGCAGATCTCTGAATCCAGAGCCCATGGTCCTTGCAGACAGAGTCACAGTTCCAAGCTGATGGCAGCCGCAGAGTCAGAACTCAGTGGTGGTGTCACAAACATCTTGCTGTGGCGCTCGCGCCTCCTGGGACATCCTACTGCAGGAGCCTCCCCCGGCTCTTCCAGGCTGCCGAGCCTGGTTCTGCAGCCTCCTCCTTCCTTTCTATAAGCTACCTGATAGTTTTCCAGATAACTCCTTTTCTGCCTAGGTTAACTATTTTGTGCGGTTAGAATTTAGAATTCTGACTGGCATGAAGTTTTATTTTGCATTGTTCTTATTGTCATTTTCTAACTGTTCCACAAGTGCAATTTTGAAGTCCCTGCCACCCAAGAGTTGATGAAAAGGTTCTTAAAAAACATTATAATTGGTTAGGTTTGTGTATTTATATTTTTGTGATTGATTTCTAGCTTCATTGTTATGTCATTAGGTGACACAGTCTGTGTAATATCTGCTTTTAGGAAGTCAGGAATTTCTGTGCAGCCAGTATGATTAATTTTGCTAGTGTTCCACAATCAGTTCAAAAAGGTAAGTATACTTTGCAGAAACAAAGTTCAGCATATATTTATTAATTATATATTCATTATCTTTTATTTTCTTACTTTTATTTTGTTTACCTGAGCCAACAAAACCAGAGGTATATTATCGTTTCTCACTAGCATTATGTTATACCAAATTATCCGTGCGTTTTCTAACAATTTTTACTTTATGCATTTTGATGCAATGTTATTTGATGCATATATGTTGATGACTGAATTTTTAAATGTACTCTTTACTAACATAAAATTACTCTTTTTTTGATCCATGTAATATGATAAATACAGTGCTTTCTGGCCTTGAATTCTCTTTGGTCTGTTCTTAAGAATCATTCTTGGGGACTGTATTTTATTTTGGTGCATCTAGATGCTAGCACAGTGCCTGATACATAGGTGCTCATTAAATGTCAGTAAAAAGCAAGGATACTGGAAACTAGGAGGGGCACAGTAAATCCCTCATTTTTTGGGGTCCCTGGGAGGCTATAAATGCCAGCTTGCTCCATTCCCTTCAAATGATATGCTTCCCTATGTAAAACTAATACCCTTCTCACCATACCCAAATCGTTTAAAAGAAATGCCAGTGTGCTACCCCACACCAGAAGGCAGCTGTGATTCTAAATCTCAGATATTTCAGACCTCTTAATATTGAGTACAACTGTGAAGCAGTAACTGGGCTCAGCAGAGGGTACGCAACAGACAAGACATCTGCAGTCTCAGCTCAGAAACCAATATCTCAGAGGAAGCAGCTGGATGGGTGGGGGCGGGGAGGGGGAGACACTGTGGGCTGGAAGGGAGAGCATAGTACAGTGCCCAGGAGAGGGAGAGCGAGCTTTTGAAGACAACCGTGAAGCTCTCCCAAAAACAAGAGTAAGTGGGCACTGAGTCCTTGCAGAGGGTGTCTGGAGGTTCTTTGCGCCATCCACATCAGAAATGACAGAAGGGGACAGGTGAAAATGGGGCCAGGGCACCACCCCCCCCCCCCCGCCCCCGATGAGGGAGGAGGCTGGTGCCGCCGAGAGCTCTGCAGCGGCTGACACAGCTCGAGGGCTTCGTGCACCACCTTCTCTGTCCTCACAGCACCTCCAGACATGGCATGGTGGAAGCAGAGATGGACCAGGAAGCAGGTCTGGGACCCAGGTGCTGCTGCCTCTGGGCTGGTCCAAGTCAGACAGACTCCCGTAGAGCAGGCTTGCAAACGCAGTGCTCCTTTTTAGTGTTTAGCAAACTTAGTTTAGTTCACCGTGCATGCATAAATTACTTTCAAGTAAATCGCATTTTATTACGGGTTTCGGTTGTGTTAAAAATACCCAATGCCAGGGAAAGCTGCTGGCTGTCTGGCACTGGGCCAGAGCCCCCCAAAGGACAGACTTCCCTGAAAGGGTCCACCCTGGTTGGGGCGATGTGGAAGGGGCTCAGCTGGGGCTGGAACATACTTAGTGAGTCTGAGAAGACCTCACAAGGGTATGTTTTGCTTTCCAGCTCCTTCTGTTACTCTTCCTTTAATGACCTGAGGGATCATAAGGGTCTGAGCGAGCAGAGGTGGCTCCTTGGCCCCAGCTGTCAGTTGTGTAAAAATATTTTATAACGTCAAAAATTGCCTGGAAACACAGACCTACTAGAGAATGGACTTGGGGATATGGGGAGGGGGAAGGGTAAGCTGTGACAAAGCGAGAGAGAGGCATGGACATATATGCACTACCAAACGTAAGGCAGATAGCTAGTGGGAAGCAGCCGCATAGCACAGGGAGATCAGCTCGGTGCTTTGTGACCGCCTGGAGGGGTGGGATAGGGAGGGTGGGAGGGAGGGAGACACAAGAGGGAAGAGATATGGGAACATATGTATAACTGATTCACTTTGTTATAAAGCAGAAACTAACACACCATTGTAAACCAATTATACTCCAATAAAGATGTAAAAAAAAAAAAAAAATTGCCTGGAAGAACAAACAACCCCCAATACTCTGTTTCAATGTGCAGAAGCGATTTGATGGCAACACAGAGAGACAATGAGAGAGAAACAGAGATAAAAAAAAGACAAAGAGACAAAGAGAGAGAGAGGATATATTCATTCCTGCAGCTGCAGGTCACCCAAAGCCTCCCAGATTACAGGAAAACAAGGGGACTCCCATCATTCTGTGAAGACGACGTTTGCTCTATGCAGTTCCCTGGGAGCAGCTCGGCAGCTCTCCTCCTGTTACGCACGATAACATCACTGGCGAGCCCTCTGTGAGCCGTCGGTGCGCGCCAGGTCTGGGCTTGCTGGGCACTATCCCACTTCATCCTTAAAAGAAACCTGTGAGGCAGTACTAGGATCACCCCATTTTACAGATGTGGAAACCCTGTGGGGGTGGTCAGATAACCTGCCCAGGTCCCAATATTATCCAAGGACAGTACCAGGATTCAGTTCTGGGTCTGTTTGTCCCTATAGCCATGTCCCAACCGCCTGGCTTTGCTAACCTGTTCTATGTTAGCAACAGAGTTTGCTCCCCAAGAAAGCTTTTCCCTTAGTCCTCAACTCCAACTACACAGCCCCTACCATTCTGCTCTCATTTCAAGCTTATTTAACAAAGAAAACTATGCTTCTGAACTGCCTGGGAAGCTGCATTTTCCTCTCCCCGCTCCCAGTGCAAAGTGACATTTAATTGTGTGCCTAGGAAGGACCAACCCAAAGCCATTCATTACAAGGGAAGGGAAGCCACATGTGTAGACCCTGGCTTTCAGCACATCACTGTATTCTTTTTTTCCCGTGGCTGCAAAAAGTAGAATTCTTTCAATAAAAGCTTTCTATCTAAAAATAAAATAGTGGCGAACTCTGCAATTATACTTCTCAGTTGGAGACATTTGCTTTCCACTCTCTTTCCCCAAATGCACAAGGTCCAATCCGTTGGTCAGTTAATGGGTCACACCAAAGGCCCAAATGTAGTCTAATGAACTGGAAAACCAAAACTATGTAGGTTTGAGTCGTTGTGTCATTGTTCCCCGAGTGCAGTGAGTAGCTTTATTTTACATCAACCGTATGCTGTTTATCTCACCTGTCCTCCACACAGTGGGGCCCTGATCAGGGTTTGCCAACCTCCAGCGCTAGGGCCGTCAAATGATGCTTGGAGGCAGCTGTTGTCAATGAGCTCTTCACCCAGTCTCCTCCTCCGAGCCCGCCCCAACCTGCCCGCTTCCTCTCCTTTCCCTTTGCTGTTCTGCATCTCCCCATGCTTGCTTGTGGAGCTCTGGGTTAGCATGTGACTTGGATTTGTCAGAAAGGCTGCTCAGAGCCCATCAGAAGGGCTCCCGGGTATTACAGACTGATGGCTCTTATCTTCTCAGCTGGCAGTTTCTATAAGAAAGGGCACTATCTTATACAGCTATACTATAGGAGAAGTACACCATTAACTACATATATAATTCTGGTAAGATAATTTTACATCTAATTCATCAGGGTTCTTTAAGGAACATGTAAACCTATGTTTACCTATGGGTGATGGAGGGGACACATGAGGGAATTAGATGAACTTTCAGAAAGTGTTTTACAGTATGATCCGAAGAGAATTTTAAAATACTGTGAGATAGAGAGGAATGTTTTATCATGATTAGGAATCTAGCCTAGAGACAGAAGACAGAAGATTGAGACCAACTGACAGTCAGGTGTCTAGTAATGGGTAAACATTTTTATAAATGATAAAGAGAAGGAGATGCCCCGTAAACTCTTCAGGTTTGTAGGAAACAACTCCCTTCCTATAAATGCCAACTGGAACAAGTCATTAGACCTCCAGAAGAAGACATGCAAAAGATTTTATGTGAACGAAATATATATATATATATTCCATCATATAATATTTCATCATATAATATCAAAATTACAACCCAAGAAAGGGTCCTCTGAATCCCTACAGATTATTCCCCTGAAGACATTTAGGCCACGGTGCTGCTCTGGCTTAAAAGGATGCTCTAGAAGGGCATGGGATGGCCACTGGGGCTGAAGTCATCAGGAAGGGTATCACACAAAGGCTGTCATGTGTCCTTGTAGAAACTCTGGTGTGTGTCCTCACATAGAGGACCAGGTATAGTTTTGGTCACCATACCTGTAAAGGGATACAGTAGATCAAGAAATTGGCCAGAGAAAGCTAATCAAAAATGTCAAGGGAGCAGTAGTAATAACAGAAGAGCAGCTAACAATCACAGAGCATTTGCCCAAAGCCAGGCACCGGTCTAAGTGCTCTGCATGCGTTAACTCATTTACTCTGTTAACCATCCCATGAGGTAGGCACTCCTATTGACACCATTGTAGAGATGAGAAAACCAAGGCATAGAGAGTTGAGGTTGCTTGTCTAAGTCATGAAGCTAGTATTCGTACCCAGGCCACTGGGTACCAGATTCCAGGCTCTCAACTGGTTCTTACTACTTGGGAAAGACAACAAAATTCCATGCTGTTTTGCTATGGAGGCAAAGGCTAAAAGTAATTTTTCCAAGTGAATAAAACCAAAAAAAAGGCCTGAGAGGGAAAACATGGGCTTTCTACCAAACTGTAGATTACTAAAGTGAGGATAAAGTAAATTTCAGACAAATAAAAGGAAAATGGCTTTGCACAGCAGGAAACATTATATAACTTTTTTTTTTTCTGAAGAAGAATTGAGACTACAAATTCTAATAGGCTCGAAAAGGGTTGGTAATTGATAATGTGTTACTAAGGGAAACAAGGTTTGTTCTGAGGCGTTCTATCCTTTCAGGTGTGAGGTTAACAGGATTTCCATGTCTATTCGCCCAGGAAAATCCCTGGTTATTTCTTTTAGAGGCAGTCTACGGGACTGAAGAACTGGGGGTCTTCCCCCGTGTGGCAAAGCCTCAGTCCACTTCTCACCACCCTTCCTGTCACTTGGGGCTTCCACCAGCTCCTCGCCAAACTCATCTCTGAGAAGCGCCATCCCAGGGGGGAAGATGGTCTGCGGGTGTGGGTAGTAGCGCTCAGTCTGAAGTGACAGGAAGTGCTGCCCAAGTAATTCCAAGGGGTTGGCACCCACATCAGCTGTAAAAATCCTGCGCTGGGGTGGTGGTAGCCTAACAGTAGGGCCAAGTCTTACATTTGAGGCCCTCTGTGCTCCACGCTGTTCCCTCTGCCTGTTTCCTAGCCTGTTACGGTCCTAACTGTAGGCCCAGAAGTCTCTCGGCCTCTCCCCTTTTCCTCTCCTTGGGCTTCAGATGCCTCCGGCTACCCAAGCACAATGCTCCTCTGAGGAGCTGGGAGAGTCTGGCTATGCGTGCAGCCAGCTCCTTGGGCAATGGAGGATCTAGGGGTGAAATGGTTTTATTTCAAGTGTCTCCCGACTGGCAGCTCCAGGGCACAAAGAACGCCCCCTCTGGTCTTGTGTACCCGGGAGGAGAAGGCCTAGGACGTTCTGCTGTCCTCGTGGTGTTGCAGGATGTAAAAAGAAAAAAGATTTGGCAACGCTAGGCTTGGTGAACGGGATCAGGGGCAGGAGGCAATACGGTTGAAATATTAACTATTATCGAGCTGTTTAGTTCTGAAGGATTAAAGAGACACACATGCTGACTCTCTTTAGCACAGGTCTATGCACAGGAAATCTCTATTCCATCAGCTACAGACATTTTAGCACAAACATTAGAGGTGGGACAGAGGCAATTTCTGGTTCTACTCACCTACGCAGTTATCGCAAAGGCTACAATGAGAGGCACGAGGGGGCCGGAAAATCTTGCAGGTGAAACAATATTTAAGTTTCACAGTCTGGCCATTGATGATGACTTCCTTGGTTCTGGGAGGTGGGCGGTACCCCCCTGAACTGGTGCCGTTTGCGATATCTGTGGAGAAAAGAAGACAAGAGCACAGGGGCTTAACATAGCACTTAAGCTCTGCAGGCTCCCGCACCTAGTAGGCCTGGAATCTGCATTTCCAAGTGCAGGGCCCACAGCCAGCGCCTTGCTGGGAGGCACCTGACCCCTAGACACACAAATGCGGTAGGACACCGAAGGCTGGCCGTCCCGCAACCTTCGTGCTCCTCGAGGGCTTGGGGCTGCGCTGACAATTCCACACACGCTGCAGTGGCCACGTGACTGAGTTCTGCCCAATGGGGTGCAAGTACACGTGGCCCCGCCCAGCCGGTGGGAGCCTCCCCTGAACCCCACCCACTGTCTCCCCCCTTCCGCAGGCCACCCTGGAGACATACACTGCGGCCCCCTGAATGACTGTGCACACAAGCACGGGGATCCTACAGCAGCTAGCGCTGTCCTAATTAATACAGTGCGTGATATTTACATCAGGAACATTTCGCTTCTCCGACGCCGGCTCAAGAATCTCCCCACTTTGCACCTTGGCCTCCTCAAAAATACCAGATATTGGGTTGGGGGGTGGGGTATACAGATTTAAATATATATTTAAATAAATCATTCCATGTCTATTTAAAAAAACAATTTCTATATTTTATTGTCTAAACAGCATTTTTCTTTTTTAGAACCAGTTTTTTTAAATGTTGAAGAAAATACAAATATGTATTTTTTTTTGTTCAAGTTTCATTTTATCTTATAACCTGGCTCTCATCCCTGAGTTCACATTAGAATCACCCAGGGAGCTTTTCAAACTCCCCTAGTGCAGGGACCCTGCCCCAGACCCGATAAATCAGAATCGCCCAGGGTGATTCTAATGTGCTGTAGGGTTGAGGACCCCTGCTCTACAGGAAGATAAAACATTTTCTTCTCATCTAGACCCCTCACAGCCACAAAGAATTGAGGTCACAAGCTGCGCCACAGGAACAGAAGGCCACGGGTAAATGGGGAACAGCAAGAATATCTGTGAGGGCTTCAGCTGGGACTCTGCGGCTGATAAACACAGGTGCAGCAGAGCCTGGCGGCTGGAGGAACTCTTGGGAAACTTCATGGTGTTCTTTTAAAACAGCGCTGGTAACATTGAATTCGTTTTAATTCATACACTGTCAGATGGCAACAGCTGCAACATACTTTCGGTAAATTTCCAAAGTGACAGGAATGAGTTCCATCCTCCACTCAGCTCTCCCCACCCCCTCCCAGCCACGAACTCAACCTGGGCGAGAAGTACATGGAGAGCTTTCAAAACTACGGATGCTATTGTCCTGCTCTCAGATATTCTGATTTCGTTGGTGGGGTGCAGCCCGGCATCAGAGGTCTTAAAAGCTCCCCAGGTATGGGAATCAGGGCCTTGTCACTGTGGTCCATGCAGCACCCGAGAGCTTGTCAGAGAAGCACGTTCTCTCTCAGTCCCGCCCCAGAGCTCCCGAATCAGAATTTGCATTTACTGAGACCACCAGCCCCCTCCACTCCAGGGGGTGTCGTGCACCTTAAGGTTTGAGAACCCTGCTCCCGGACGCCTGTAAGCGCTGCCCATGCACACGTCACACGCACCTCTTCCTCTCACGTTCTCGTTGTTGTGTGCCCAGATACACTCACAGGTATGACAGAGAGCTAAACTTAGAGAACCCAGAAACTTGGAGAAACTCTGCACACAGGAAGGGGCCGCTTCACAAATCACAGCCAGCCGCCCAAGCATTTTCACGTGGAGAACCTGGTGATCAGGGACAGCCGATGGAATCTGCAGAGCTGCAGTCTCTGTCCCCCCAGGACTGCTCTCACTCACAGAATTCACAGCTCACAAGGCATGATTTCAGGAGGTGCCCCCTTTACCCCAATGTTCTTTTTTTTTTTTTTTTTTTGCGGTACGCGGGCCTCTCACTGTTATGGCCTCTCCCGTTGCGGAGCACAGGCTCCGGACGCGCAGGCTCAGCGGCCATGGCTCACGGGCCCAGCCGCTCCGCGGCACGTGGGATCCTCCCGGACCGGGGCACGAACCCGCGTCCCCTGCATCGGCAGGCGGACTCTCAACCACTGCGCCACCAGGGAAGCCCCCCAATGTTCTTTAAGAGGCTCTCTGAGGCCTGAAATCTGCCCACAGCCCCTTAGCGTAAGGCTTTGATATGTGTGAAGATACCAACCCCATTGGTAGGGCAAACATTTTGAGTGGTTCCAAGCCATTTACTCTTCATGGAAAATTAAAGTTCCACAAGGAGGTTGTAGAAGGAGAGGTCAGAGTTCAGGAACACCTGAGGGAGAGAAGGCAGTACGGAGCGGGGACACGGCGAGTAACGAGCAGCCCTTCTGCTCTGCATCCCCACTGAGGACAGTCATTCCACCTGAGTAATTAAACAGCTGTGGCACCATCCCAAGGACTCTGGCCAAGCAGGACACCCTCTCTTGGCATGTCCCCCACCTGCCTGGCACCCCAAGGCTGCCCTATTAAACAGGGCTAAGTTCAGCAGGCATCTGGAGAGGGGCCAGCTTCCAAAGCACATACACTGGAAAGAGGGCAGCATCTCAACTGATTCTGTGAGAAGAAAACAAAGAGACGGAGTGGCTGCGCACTTCCTGAAGCATCAGGGTAAAAATAACTGGCTTCGAACACATCAAAGATAAGGTCGCAGCTCTTCCAGTGCCAACTGGATGCCGCCGGGGCCTAAATTAATTATGACTCGGTGCCTCGCTAGCCTTATGTCAGCTGCGACACCCACTGCATCTATTTAGCTCTTGAAAACATGCGTAGGAAAACTAGAAAGTCAGATGGAGGTTTAGAAAGAACAATAACCCAATCAATAATAGTTGTGTTACTTTAACCAGAAAAGTTTAAAAAATGACTTGTCAAGAAAAATATTTTAAGAAGCAGGAATGACAAACTTATCCACTAAAGCGACTCCTAAAAAAAGCCTAGTTCTGAGAACGATGACTTTAAAAAGTATTTACCCGCACTCCTTAAGACCAACTCTAGTGATCTTATAGTTCCAAAGTACATTTTTGAAAGATGAAATCATTGATAAAAATTTGAGCTGAAGCTGGAATTCAACAGACATGGTACCCCGAAGCTTAAGAATTAAACCCAAACCAAAAACTTTTTGACTAAATATTTGGAGAGTTCTTTATGTAAAAGAATGGAAGAATCAGAGGACCTGGAATCAGGGCCCACCTAGGCCCTGAAGGGACTGAAGGACCACAGAACTAAGGGAAAAAAAAAATCAACCGGTATTTATGCATTATTTACTTTATGCAAAATACTGCACCGGAGGCGGTGGAGGACCCAGAAATGAACAGAGATGTCACGTGGGGAGCGGTCAGCAAGGGGTCCTGCCGGGCTGTTTGATGAGCCCTGGGTCCCCTGACACCCCTGGTCTGCTCTCCTCCTGGCCTTCAGAGCCTGCTTCCTAAGTGCAAGTCTGGCGAAGGAGAAACCCTGGCCTCTGGTGAGGTGCTCCAGGTCGTCCGTGTGCCTGGCCGCGCAATCTTACCCAGCCTGAGCCCGAGGCAGTGGCCTCCTTGAGCCCCGGAGCAGGCATCGCTGTTCACGCTTCCAGGCATCTCTTCTCCGCTCGCCTCCCTGCCCTCCAGATACTCAACCTAGAAGGTCCGGTTCAAGCTTCTCCTGTGGAAATGCCTTGAAAGCTGTGTCACTTCCTTCCTCTCTTGGGCTCTCGCTGCACCTAGTTCGTGCATGTATCTAGTCAATAGATCTGTGCTGGGCTCGTCGGTGCCAGCCCTGTGCTGGCAGCTGGGGATGCAACAGGAACTAAACAGACTTGTCCTCTGCTGGTGGGGTTCACAGGCCCGAGGGACAACCTGGGTCCTCTGCCGGCGTGGTGCCCGCGAGGATTTATCTCCGTGTCTTCCCCCAGACGCCGCAGCGCCAGGGCAGGGACCACGCCCTAGTGCTTTCATGTTTCCCCTGTCCTGCAGAGGGCCTACACACAGTAGGTCCCCAGGAACTGCTTGCTGAATGGAAGGCCAGTTCTGGCAGGTAGGGAGGAATGATGCTGGGAAGCGCAGGACCGGTGTCCCTGCTCCTCCACGCCCACTGGAGGCCAGTTCTGGCAGGTAGGGAGGAATGATGCTGGGAGGCGCAGGACGTGTGTCCCTGCTTCTCCACGCCCACCGGAGGCCAGTTCTAGCAGGTAGGGAGGAATGATGCTGGGAAGCACAGGACTGCTGTCCCTGCTTCTCCACGCCCACCGGTCAGAGTCACACAGCCTAGTGACTCGCCCTTCCCCAGGAACACCTCTCGCAAGGTCCTTCTGAAGCTCCTCTTTACGTGTCCTCTTTACAGCCTTTGCTGCTCCAAAGACCCATCTCGCAAAGCTAGTCAGTGCCACCTGGGAGGGCCAGGCAATATGGGTAGCTGCCTACCTCAAGGTACCCCCAAATTGTCGTTTCTTTCATAAAATATGTTCAACAGTCGCCCCAGACCAAAGGCTTTCTGGAATGCCCGCATCCAGGGCAGATGGGAACAATGGAGCCTTGAAACCCAAGGCTTCACACCCACACCTGAGGACAAAAGAAATGCCTCTTCGACATTCAGACTGGCACCAATGGCCGGTCGTGAAAGGCTTCTCATCCCCGAGGGTGACAAGCGCCCGTGGCCTGCGTCCCGGGGCCCAGAAGGTGGTGTTCCCATCCTAATCCTCAATTACTCTGTGGTTTGGGTTTTGGCTTTTGTTGTTGGCAACAATGGTGTCTCTGCTTCTTAGGGCTGCCCTTTGTGGTTTCAAATACAGCTGCTGAAAAAGAATAATCAGAGTCTGCAATAGCTAATGGATGAAGAACACTAGAATTGGGGGAGGAAAACCTCTTAACAGTTCTGCAAGCTTATATGAGTCAGTATTTTTCAAGGACATTTTTATACACTAACGTTTTGAAAGAAAACTTAAAAGGTTGAAGTGACCTTCTTCTTCATAAAGTCTCTCCACCTCGCCCCCTCCAAATTGCTGGAGTTGTTAGCACAGGGGCAGAAACAGTCACAGAATCTCCGTCTAGTATTAACCTCACAGTCAGCCTACGGGCAAAGAATTAGGAGAGCTGGGGAGAGGGGAAGGGCAGCTGTTCCGTGCAAGTGCAGGGACACAAAACTGCCCGCTCACTAAGTTTTTCACTCAAAGAGAAATCCTGGGCTTGTCAGAGTCTCAGGTAAGTTGTTCGTTAATGTATGCACATTTCAGAGCCACTCTCCAACACACAAGTCACCTTTTCTTGGGAGGAATCACAGAGTGCTAACATTCTGAGAGACTCATTTGTCCGCCCCTGATTTAATCCTGCCCCAAATTCAGGGACAAAATTGATGAATTTTAACAACTGCTGAAATTCACCATATAAAGTAATGGAACTCTGCTTTTTTCAAAGGCAAAGGGAAAAAAAAAATCCCAATTTACAAAAGATGTAGATTAAGATTCTTTTCCTTTATCAGAAGGATGCAGAACAGTGTCATTCCCTGGTGCACTGGTGTTTCACAGACCATTCACCAGCTGACGGCACACCTGCCAGAACGGGAGGAAACTCTACTAATAGGCATTTAGCCGGAATGAAGATAAAGCACCTCTGCATTAGGAAGTCACAGGGAAAGTGTGATTTGCTTTATACCCAAGCCTTCATGACTATATGGATTGCATGTGCTGGAGGACAGCTGTTGGATCCAACGAATCTGAAATTTTCATAAGGTTCATTTCATTGATGCTCTGAGGCATCTGGGACACAAACTACCCAACCTTGGAACGGTTGATCTATCGCAAAGGAAGATGGTTATTTTTAGAGCCATTTAAGACAATCTCTTAGCTTACAGTTTGTAAACTTCCAAGTTTATAGGAAAATATTAACAATGACTAAATGTCAGACAAATCAACTTCTATTATTTTAAGTGTTTGCAGGAAAAGGTACAGCAAATTCTGGTCTACAGATACGGGTTATTTCCACTCAAGACAGTAAAAATGTGAGTATTTTCTCACGAATATATTGGGTGGCAGTAGCTTTGCCTCCACAAATGCTTACATACAAAAATGCAGATGAGGGCTCATGGAGGCGGGGACAGTCCCCTCCAGTTAAAAGCTTTGCCCAGTCACTTTGTCTTCAGTGCTTATCTTCAAGGACTGAAGCTGACACCTCAGGTGAGGCTCAGGCAGGCAGAGTTTCAAGCCTGAGCCACGAGGTGGGTAGAGAGGGGGTCTCCTCTGCTTAGGGGAGCTCATCCCAAGGTGGAGCAGAGAGCATCTGCAAGGCCACAGCAAGGGAAGCTGACGTGGGGGGAGCCACAGGCGAGGGCAGGCCGTACGTTGCTGGGACGAGTCCTATGAGGACTGGACGACAGACCACATTCAAGGCCCAGGTACTATTCCAAATCGTTCGTTTACTCTCTCAACACCTATGAGAGTTGGAGGCACCCTGGTGGGCAACACAGACCTTCGAGGAGACCTGGCCCCTGCCTTCAACGATTTACAGTCTAGTGGCGGAGACAGACACGAGTGAAATGATCGCACAACTACGTCATCATGACGCACAGTGTTGTTGCGAGTCAGAGAGCAGGGGAGGCTGCCTCTTCTGAATCTGAAGGACGACTGAGTAGGGCTTCCCTAGGCAACGCGCGTGGGAGCTCCTGCTTGTGTGTGTGTGAGTGTGCACGCACGCCGGGAGTGGGAAGCAGGGCATCTCAGGCAGAGGGAGCAACTTGTGTACTGCTCTCGGGACAGCAGGCAGCTGGCACATCCAGGACCGACGGGAGGCCAGTGTGACCAGGATACAGAGTGAACGGGAGACAGGCAGGGAGGAGGAGGGCAGGGGCTAGAGCGCTCAGAGCCCTGGAGTCAGGTTTGGGATGTTGGCCGTCAGTCTAAGTGCAAAAGGAAGCTTGATCATTAGTTTCATGTCAACTTGGCTAAGCTCTGTGCCCAGATGTTAGTCAAACACCAGTCTAGCTGTCGCTTCGAAGGTATGTTTAGGTGAGATTAGCATTGAAATCAGCAGACTCTGAGTAAAGCAGATGACCCTCCTTAACATGGGAGGGCCTCAGCCAATCTGTTGCACGCCTTAAAACAAAGACCGAGGTTCCCCGAAGTAGAAGAAATTCTCCTCCAGACTGCAATCTAAGAAACCCCGCCTGGGTGTCCAGCCTGCTGCCCTGAGTAACTGGGACTCAAGACTGCAACATCAACTCTTGCCTGACTTTCCAGCTTACCCAACAAATTTCAAACTTGCCAGCCCCACCAGTGCATGAGCCAGCTCCTTAAAAATAAGGATCTTTTTTTTTTTTTTTTTTTTTTTGCGGTACGCGGGCCTCTCACTGTTGTGGCCTCTCCCGTTGCGGAGCACAGGCTCCGGATGCGCAGGCTCAGCGGCCATGGCTCACGGGCCCAGCCGCTCCGCGGCATGTGGGATCTTCCCGGACCAGGGCACGAACCCGTGTCCCCTGCATCGGCAGGCGGACTCTCAACCACTGCGCCACCAGGGAAGCCCAAAACAAATCATTTTTAATAATAGATCTTAAACTTGGCTGATGATCAAGATCACCCAGGGCAGTGATTCTCAACCTATTTGTGCTGTGGTTCCAGGTGGCACAGAGAGAAAAATACCATGACAGACAATAGCTATGGTCTGGAGTGGAAGCCAAGTTCAGGTAAGAAAGGACAATTAAATTAAATTTCATTGAAGGGGAGATTTCATCCTCCTTTGTGTGTTCTCCTACAGTTAAGGAGATGGCTACGAGGATGAATTTTAACTGTGACTACGGAGTGGTAAACATCAACCTTCATACTGTTGCAAAAATAATTCCATGACTATAAATCCAATATTCTTCAAAATAATTCTGGGGACTTCCCTGGTGGTCCAGTGGTTAAGACTCCATGCTTCCAATGCAGGGGGCACAGGTTTGATCCCTGGTCAGGAAATTAAGATCCCACGTGCCATGTGGTGCAGACAAAACAAACAAAAATAAATAAAATAATTCTGCAAGCCTACATTCCAGAAAAAGGGAACATCGAATGGCACTGACGAAGAGAGTGATGGTTTTTTGATCCAGTGGAGAAAATAGGCCTCAGTTTCTCCACATTTAAACTATGATAATTTACCTGTAGTTCAAGGGCATTGTAGTTCATGGAAACACCTTGAACTGTCAAATGCTATGATGTTGATAATTATCACAATTTCTTTTTGGGAGGCCTGTCCAGATCCTATAGGGCAAAATAAATCTATCTATCTATCTATCTATCTATCTATCTATCATCTATCTATCTGCATATATATATATATATTATTCATTAATGCAATTAAAGACAGAAGAAAAAGAGAGTGCTTAGTAGCTATGACCTTTTTAGTTTAACTGAGTTAATCCGAAACATGCTCAAAGAAAAATGAAAATTAATGACTACCTTATTTTTTGCCACAATGTTTTTTTTCCACATGAATGCCAAAGGCTTGTCCTTAAACATAAACAAAATAAAGGTGGCTTTGTCCTTGCAAAGTTTTAATTTCCCTCAAATTTGGTCCGAGTTCTGTGAACACACACACACAAAACTGCTGTGCTGCATAAATGAAAATCAATTCTTCTACTGAAGGCCAGAGCGAGAAGCATTTGTGTGTGTTTCTGCTCCACGGGGCACAGTTCCTGCAGTGTCAGAAGCTACTACGTATTGTACAAGGATAGAGATCAATTTGGGTTGTCAGTGTTTGCAACATTGTAAGACAAGGAGACGAGAACAAAGGTAAAAACGGGGCACTAGAAATCATGCGAGGGCAGGGCGGTGCTTCACCATCATCACCAGGAAAATCTGATGGGCTTTTATTGAAATTTGAGTGGCATTAATATGAGGGCAGTAGCCGGGCCCTGAATGCAAGGACTGGCTTATAGCTCATTCTGTGTAAGATGTTATAAGATTTTATCTTTAGCACTGAGGAAAAGAAAATTAAGGATGCCAGTGTAGAACAAATGGATACTATTTATAAATACACTATAATGAAAAAAAATGCCCATCTATTATGATCCTATACATTTCTCTCTTTAGTCAACATAGACTGGTTAAAATGAATGAGAATCTTGAGTAAGTTGGCTATTATAAATCTGTCTATAAATTTCAGAAGTTTTAAAATATATATTGGCAGTAACCATTTCAAAACTATAAGGGGGTAAAAAAAAATAATCACAAAATTCTAGGAATTAACAAAAAAAATGGTAGGTAGGTCTCATATGAAGACAACTATAAAACAATATAGAGAAGTTAAGGAGATTTTGAAAAACATGGAGAGACATTCTCTATCCTAGAGCGGAAGATCCTGTATTTTAAACACATCAGTTCTTCCTAGATGACTTTATGTATCTATTACACTGCTAATCAAAGTCCCAATATGATTTGGGGAAATTTTGACAACGTGGAAAAAAATGATTCTAAGCTTCATCTGGAAGAATACACAGGTGACAATATTTGCAAAAGTAAAATAATGAGGGGAAATAATTGTCCTGGGGGGGGGGGGAAATGAAACATTGAAACAAAATAGAACAATCCCAAATAAATGCAAATTCTATGATTCCGTATTTGATAAATATGGAATTTCAGACCAGTAGGGGAAGCTTGGATTATCCAATAAATGGAATTAGGATAAACAGTTAATCTTTTAGGGGGAAAAAATCTAAAGTTGGAGCCATACCTCAAATCTTATACCAAAGATTTAAATGTAAAAAATAAAAAGGTACAAGAACTAGAAAAATATACATAAACTTAAGATTTGGGGGTTGAGGAAGTCTTTTCTAAATATATGACAAGGCAGCATACATAAAGAAAAGATGGATAGTTCTGAATAGGTAAAATTTTTAAACCTGTATGTCAAAAAATTCCATAAAATGCAAACAATAAAGTAGGAACATATTTGTGTCACATATAACAAAGGGTAATATCTTTAAAGAGCTCTTACAAATGATTAGGAAAAAGACATACCACAATAAGAAAATGGGCAAAAACGATGAACAGGCAACACACACATAGAAGGAAATATGTCAGTAAATATATTTAAGAAGTTTGTGATTTGCTCCCCCCAGTTTCAAACAAATGAAGTCAAAGGTTAGTTTTAAATGATAACATTTAGCATTGGTGAGAGACCAATGGGAGAGAATAGGCATCTCATGTACTTTTGGTGAGAATATAAATTAATACAACCTTTTGAGGAACAATTTGGCTATATATCTCAAAACCTTAACAGCATACATATCCTTTGACCCAGCACTCTTAGGCATTTGACCTAAGGAAATTTTCATGCATGTTGATTGCAACACTGTTTTTTATTATTAAAAACTGAGAACAACTTAAATGTCAATAGAGGGCATTGGTTAAAAGAATTATGACAAAGGATCATAAAACGGACTACCATACACCTGTTATAGATGGGGTCAAATGGTTCGTACCATATTAAGAGGGAGAAAAAAATCTGTTTCAAAATAGTAATGCACAACGTGAGCCCACGTTTGTGTAAAAATATAATACGCAGAGAAACAATACTAGAAGGATCATCAAATCTTAGCCATGGATATACCTGATTGGTAGGATTAATGAAATACATTCAATAAATTAAAATCTGTTTTTCGGACTTCCCTGGTGCCGCAGTGGTTAAGAATCCGCCTGCCAATGCAGGTGACACGGATTCGAGCCCTGGTCCAGGAAGATCCCACATGCCGCAGAGCAACTAAGCCTGTGTGCCACAACTACTGAGCCTGCGCTGTAGAGCCCGCAAGCCACAACTACTGAGCCCACGAGCCACAACTACTGAAGCCCGTGCGCCTAGAGCCCGTGCTCCGCAACAAGAGAAGCCACCGCCATGAGAAGCCCGCACACGGCAACGAAGAGTAGCCCCTGCTCGCCACAACTAGAGAAAGCCCGCACACAGCAACGAAGACCCAACGCAGCCACCAAAAAAAAAAAAATCTATTTTTCTTTTTATGCTTTTCAAAGTTTCTGCAATCAACATGTATCACTTTGTAAAGAACAAAAATGTTACTTTTAAAACAGTTTGGAAAGAGGCATAAAACATTTGTAAAGGGGTTGAGATGGCTTCGGCTCCCTACGTTTCATAAACTGAGATGTTGATGGAATTATGGATGTTGCTGCTTTGAAAAAGTTATGAATTCATAGGTTTCATCAATAATTTTTAAAAGATGTCCTTTCCACCTCTCCTAAAGACGGGTTGTAAGACATGTTTTAGATTTTTTTCATTCCTGAAACTCTATGAGAATGAGAGTTATTTGACTCATCAGGGGACACTTGCAGCTCTTAGAATTTTAATTCTCCCCCTGGTCCTCTGGCAGCACAGAGTGCTATGTGGGGCCAAGTCACAAAATTAGCTCAATTAGCACAGATTATCTCAGCATAACATTTATCTCTAGGAAAAGTGCTTTTCATGCTACTGGGCATTGCATTCTTTCATCTGCCAAAATAATTGTCCAGATTTGCGCCCTGAGGAAGCAAGGGGAAAAGTGCTTTTTCCTGGGAGTCAGGAGACCAAGTTATATTGTCCACGCCCTGCCATCACCAAGTGGCTTAACTTCCCTAGGTTACCCAGATCTGTATGAGGGGGCTGGAGAGATTACCAGTGAGGTTCCTAACTGTTTTGAGGTGTAGGGCTCAAAGTTGTCCCCCAACTTTCTGATTCCACTTTGCTTTGTGCTTTTCAACATGCATGTGACTGTGTTTGAATAACACTGAAAAACTTGCCTGTGTTCTCCATGAACTCATTTTCTGTATTTCTGCTTTAGTCCCACAAGCGGGTGGTAAATGGGTTGAAGGCGCACTGTAGGTAAGCACTTAATAAATGCTTGTTAACCTGAATCTAGCCCACCATGAAACCAATAACCTCAATTCAACACCTTTCCACTTACAGCAATTAAAATAAAATTATTCAAATACTCTTACTCTGGGTTGCATCCTTGAGGACATGATGTGATCCCTTTACTAGTAGGAGCAGCACGAAGAGCTCGCCCACAGAGCGCCAGCATCTTGCTTCTGCTTGGCCTTGACGAGCCCAGAGCAGCCCTCAAAGGCCCATACCTATGAGTTCTCCAGAGCCAGGTCTGCAAAAAGGCCAAGCCCACGGCAAGTCAGGCAAGAAAAGCTACACTTGCCCCTAAGATTGGCAGTAGTGATTTTGCCCTTACTGGTACTCAAAAGTCCTAATAAAGGACTGTAAGTACCGTGAAATAAAAACGTGTAAGAGTGGAGCAGAATGCAGGCAAATTAGCTACGAGCAAGCACCTGTGATCAATGGCAGCAGAGTCTAGATTTTGACAAAAAGAAAACAAACACTGTCATTTTTCTGTGTGTTCTCTCCAGTGCTTACAACGTGACTTGCAGCGAAAGTCAACAGCTTACTAAACGTCTGTTGGATTGGATTGGATGAGAAGGAAATTGAGCATCCAGTTTTAAAGATTAGCACGGAATGGTCACCAGCTTGCATATATTTTGAAAAATACATACGCATAATATAAAAGACAATTCTTAAAGTTCTCTCTCCAGCCACAGACATATCCATACCTCTGAACGTGGCTATGTTTTTTTTCTCCCTTCTAGCAAATCAAGTGACTCGCTCAGGTCCCAAGCTTGGTTGGCATGAAGAGTGAGTTAGAATCTGACTCTATGCCTTTTGCCTCTGATTATCCAAGGGAAGCCCAGCCCCCAACAGCCGACAGTCAGCAGAGGCCAGCTGAGACCACCGCAAAAGAACAGTTTTAACTGTCAAGAATGTGATGTTTGATTTTTATTTTTTAAATTGTCTGGTCAGCGGGGTAGCAGTTTCTCAATTCTTTTGTCAATTAGAAAAAAATATGACTGAGAAATTCTTCGAGGTTCCAGCCCAGTTTCATCCCTGCAAGGGCCCTGATAGTCTCAGAGAGAAGCACAGCGGGCTTTTCTGTTCAGTGGCCTTGAGCTGACCTGCACACTAACGACTTCTCCGCTGGACAGAGCTGCTCAGAAGGGCCCCTCAGGGGTAACTGGATGCCTGAAGCCCCTTAGCCAACCAGAGTACCTTGTGTTTCACTTTTATTCAGGCTTCTAGAAAAGTTGGGCTTTCAGAGGCCCTCAGCTGCTTGTTTTTGAAACAGAGTGGGTGACCGGTCGTGGACAACCCCCCCATCTGCTGCCCTCCCTGGCATCTGGGCCACAGAAGCATCGGGCTGAGCCTCTGCTCCTCCTCAGCACTCAGTTCTGGACAGGCCGGCCAGGCTGCCCCTGCTGGCTGAAGGCAGGTCCAACCCACACTCCCATCTTTTTTTGCATCCAATGGAAAGAAATGGCCAAATTCGTTCTGGACATGTACAGTGTTAATAAATAGAGCTGCCTGGCCTGGGCAATTCCTTACTGGGTGTCTGTCTTATAAGCGTCTCTCAAGAACCAGGAACTGGACATAAGGCAAGAGCACATGCTCTCCCTTTACACAGAAGAAATTCTGCTGGGGGGCGGGGACACGCCCACCCACATGGTCAGAGCAGGGCAATGCAAGAACCCGCCACTCATGGGTGATCTCATGTCACCCAGACCTGCCCTGGCTCCTCTTCCAGTTTGGAGTCAGGGAGGAGGCCGGTTCTTTCCCAGCCCAGGCTGAGCTGGGGGAGGGTATTCCCAGGAAGTACTCCCAGATGCTGCCATGTTGTTCCTTGGGGTGCAGGGGTTCCTCCAACCAGGCCTGGGTCAGCTCTCTGCCTACCCCTCTAGACTCCAGGCTGGTAGCCAGGGCAAGGACTCTGCGCTATTCTCCTAGCAATCCCAGGGTCTGGCCCAGCACTTTGACACCTGGGAGACACTCAGTGGTCTTTGTAGAACTAGTGGGTCCTGAGACCATGTAGTGGTCCAGGCGTCTGCCTGCCTGCCTCATTCTCTTTCACCTCCTGGGCAGCCACCTGCCAGGAAGAGAGGAGTTCCTGAGGGGAGCTCAGTCTTTATCCTGACTTGAGGGGTGTGGTGTGTATGAGGAGGTGGGAGGGGGCAGGAGACAATGGATGGGGTTCTCACTTGATGGCATCCTAGCTGATGTGACCTCCATCCTCTGAGGGGGCATCAAATCCCCGGAGCTGTCTGAGCCTCACACGTGTAAGATGCTCCATGTGCGTCGATGAAAGGCAGTGAATTTCAAGTACTACTGTGTAAAAGGCTCACCTGGGGAATGTGCTAGAAGCAGACTCCCAGGCCGTAATCTCCTAGATGCTCTGATCCTTGGGTTCAGGATGAGCCCTGTCCATCTGCATTTCAACGAGCAGCTTAGGTGACTGACCCAGGGGCTCAGCAGACCTCGCAGGGGCAGACAGCAGCTCAAAGACTCCTCTCCTGCTGTGTATGAGCAGAACAGCTTCCACGGACCCTCTCAGGGGAGCCCCCAGCGCACATCTCTCTAGAGACACTGCACAGAGAGCCTTAGTAGCAGCTGCTGCTGGACCCCCACCCCCCAGGCCCCTAACAGAAAAGTGGGGGCCAGCGCAGTGTGGGCGAAGGCGGGCCTCTCCCTGGAAGAGCTGCTGGCCGGGCAGTTAGGGGTCGGGCCTGGGAGCTGTGCTGGCCCTTCTCACAGCTCTCAGGGTGAGGGGAGCCTGGACCCCGCTTCCTTCCCTCGCTGCCCAGACCTCAGGTCTCAGTATCAGTGGTGGATTCGCACGCTCTTTGGTGTGCTCCGCCGCACGATTCAGTCTGCAGGTGCGTCACCTGAGGGCCCACGCACCTCTTTTGGACCCCTTCAAACTGAACCTTCTATCCCTTCCCAGCGAAAAGTCCTCTGAGCTGAGGAACTGAGACTATTTTGTTTGGTAAATTATAAGCACCCAGGTTTTTCTCACTTAACCCACAAAACCCTCAGGTGCTAAGAGAGATTCCAAGAACCTCTATACATGAAGCATTTACATTATGCATTTCCATTTATGCTTTTATGTCCAACTCAACAGTCCGAGACCTGTGTGTAAGAGCACCTACACTGTGCCAGGTGCATGTGTATGGTTTATGTCCCTTAGATTATAAACCGAGGGTAGCTGCTTGGTCATCTGTGTCCCCTAGAGTTTCCCTAGTGTAGGATAGTGGGTCTCACATTTGAGACTTTAAGACATTCATCTGCCTTGCGGGGAACCCAACTGGTGAGTCAGGATGTCCAGGGGAAGGTGTTCACGTGTGTACAAATACATTTTATTATCAAAAAGGAAGACAGAGAATAAAGAAACAGCATGTAGAATTGTAAAACCTCTGTGGGGATTCTAATCTAAACCCTTAGCCCAGCCAAGTCCTGGCTCAGCAGGTACCGATGAGAACTCGGGTAGTAAAGCCTTCAGGACTTTCTCTCCTTGCCGCCACCGCCGCCCCCAATCCATCCAGGGCATGCCTCCCCCGCCCACCCCCCTTCCATCTGTGCCACGCTTCTCGTACGCACAGGCATGTTGTTGTGAGAAGCAGAGCAAACATCAATTCACGAGCAGCTGCAAGACAGAACGGACTCCGAAGCCCTTTCCTATAAGGGACCATCCTCACAGCAGGCGGCTAACACACCCAAGGCCCCCGAGGACCTGGCCCACCCGAACGTCTTCCTGCTGTGCGCATTCAAGTGCCAGCCATTTTTCAGCTTTAGTTTCTCATGGGTTTTGATTCTAAACATGTCATTACAGCCTTGTTCAGTTTCTTACTTCTTATGTTCTAGCGGATTTGCAATTAGACGCAATATCCCACACAAAGCTGCGTGTTGTGCTTGTATAAGCAGCTGGCTGTTCTCACAGGCTCTCAGGTTAATGCATCCTTTCCTCATAATGCTTCCGTGAGTCAGGCAAGGCCACTGGGTCTCGTTCCCGGATGAGGAAATGAAGCCCCAACAGAAGATCCGTGATTTGCCAAGGTCAGGCAACTAGTCTTAGTAAATGTTTGTTCAACTAGTCTTAGTAAATGTTGCAAGAACACCGACTAGAGTTTATGTAATGACATTTACTTTTTTTTCTGATTATAAAAGTAATATATGCTCATCATAGAGAATTTGGAATATCAGAAATACATGAAGAACAAAATGAAAACTTAATTAAAAATGTATGGTCAATCCAACTGCAGAACTGCAGATATGTTTACATATCTTTCCAGTCATTTTGCTATGCGTACGTACATATTAACATTACAGGGGACATACAATTTTATATTTGGCATATTTTAATTTGACATTGTATCAAGATCATTTTCATAAGTCATTATATATTTTTGAAATCAATGTTTTAATGACTTCATAAAAGTCATCATAGAAGCATTACAATAACTCATTTATCCATTTTGCTACTATTGTACATTTAAGGTGTTCCTAATTCTTTACACTGGTATAAATAACTCTACAATGAGCATCTTCATATTTATTTTTCAAGTAAGGTTTAAATTTTGCTCGCTGAAACTCCGTGAAGTGGGTCCTAGTTCAATTGCCTTTCAGATTGGGTTTCTTCCATCCTCTTACTATTTTGAATTTATTTATTTATTTATTTATTTATTTTTGGCTGTGTTGGGTCTTTGTTTCTGTGCGAGAGCTTTCTCTAGTTGTGGCAAGCGGGGGCCACTCTTCATCGTGGTGCGCGAGCCACTCACTATTGTGGCCTCTCTTGTTGCGGAGCACAGGCTCCAGACGTGCAGGCTCAGTAGTTGTGGCTCATGGGCCTAGCTGCTCTGCGGCAAGTGGTATCCTCCCAGACCAGGACTCAAACCCGTGTCCCCTGCATTGGCAGGCAGATTCTCAACCACTGCGCCACCAGGGAAGCCCCCCATCATCTTACTATTTTGGTTTGCACACTCAACTCTAAAACTTTTTACAATGTGGAAAGACACCTCCCTGTGCTCCTCCTACGAATTCCAGGCCTTTAAAAACTTTTCTTCCAGACTCTTTTCCAGGCAAAACTTTTATAGCCAGTATGCTACCAAATAGTATTCATGACAACCTGGAGCTTGACATGAGGGAACACAAAAGAGTGAAATAAGTGGTTTGAATATGACTTTAACTGAGAAATGAGAAGCGTCCAGGAAACAGCAACAGCACTTTTCTTCCAAGAAGGTGCCCTCCCTGATGCAGGGGGTCTAGCTCTCTCCGACAGACCAAGGAGAGGCGATCTGTCAGATTCCTCCCCCCAGCACAGGCAGGAACGGCTGCCAAAGCAGCTCGGAATCCAGTGGCCAGTCGCAGACACGGAAAGAGCTAAGTGGCTGAGTGGGGCTTTCAGTGCTCTTGCTGGGGAGCGAAGCTGTCTTGGCGAAGAGAGCATCCAAGGGCAAGGCAGCCAACCTCTCCGCATCAGCTGCTCTACACCAACAGCCACTACACACCTGCTTCAGGAGGTGGCCGGACAGCCAGGTGCCGGGGCTGAAACCCGCGTGTTGCTTTTGACGGCCAACTGCGTCCCGTGAAGCACCTCTGCAATCTGCTTCTGTAATCGTCATCGGACTCTCTGTGTCCATAATTGCCCAAATGTGCAAATAGTTATTAAAATACTGATGCAAGAAAACCAACAACCATTTATCATCCTGGAAGAGCAGTTGTTCACTGCTTTGATCTCGGGAGAGCTTCGTGGGAAGCCCGAGAACCTCTCAATCATCACACTGTATGTTTTGAGCTGTAATAATTCTGAAGTATGGTTAGACTCAGAAGTGCTCACTCTCCTTTCTCTCGGAGAGCCGGAGGGGAAATCCAGCCTCTGGAGGCTGGGAGCTGGGCCGCCCTCCCTGCAGGTCACATTTCCAGATGTTCTCTCCTGTTGCAAGCTCCTCCCCCTCTGTGCATTTGGCCAGGAAAGAAAAACGAGCCTCCGGCAGGGAAGAGAAATCCCCGTTCCACATTCTTTGAACTCTGTTATATTGTTTTATACCCCCAGAGTTCACCTGGTGATTTTTGCAAAATGTCAACCCAATAATTATTATTTTAGCATTGACGCCCTTAGAACCACCCTGTGCGCTGTCAAGTGGAAAAATGGAATCAGAAGGACCTGAAATGAGGATCTCAGGCAGAAGAAATAAAACCAAAGACACAATTCGGAGTCTTTCATTGCTTTAGTCTGAAAACCATCTTTCTTTATGGATGGGCTGTTGCCTTTCTTATAGTTGAAATTCCTTCTCACAAACTTGCGTTCCATTTTGGCCCCGAAGTTATTAGTTTTGTTTTTCTCTGAAGTTAGTAACGGCTGGATGTCAGTCCTCTGGATGGGCTGCTCTTGTCACTAAATAGCCCATCTGGGGCTCTCAAGGTGATGGATGGTTCGTAAACTCTTTCCCTCTGGCAATGCAAACTAGATGAGGTGGGAAATGAACCACAAACCTGCATCCTTATCCACAGGCATCAGTCAAATGGGAACCAGGGTGATGTGGGTGTCACCAAGCTTAGAGTAATTACCAGCCTTTTTCTGGAAAGGCAGCCTTGCAGTTGGGGAGTTTGCACCTCTGCTGTACAGCACGGTGGCCTCTGCCACTGTGGCGCTTAAGCATTAAAAATGTGGCTTGTCTCATTGAGATGTGTAAAGTACACACTTGATTTGAAAGATTTAGTAAGAAAGCAAGAATGTAAAACATCTCAATGCTCTCTAAATATTGAGTACATGTTCAAATGATAATACTGTGAAGGATTGGCTGAAATACAATGTCTTATTAAAATTAATCTCACCCGTTTCTTTTTACTACTATAAAGTGGCTACCAGAAAATTTTAAATGACACGTGTGGCTTGCATTTGCAGCTCAGAGTATATTTCTATTGGACAGCGCTGGTTTAGGCAGCTAAAACATTCATTGGAAATCAGTGAAAAAGCTCTATTTACATTATTTATTAGGGTGGCGAGGGGGAGGGCAGCTCCTGATACTCTGCCCAGGTTTGCACAGCACGAGGCTTCACGCTGGTGCGTCGCCTTCAGTCTGTATGCCCTCAGAGTCATCTGTTGTTCGCGCTTTTCTCAGCGGTGAGGGAATGAAATTGGGAAGTTTGCGGATGGAGGTGTGCCCAGCTCACAAGAGGCACCACAAACCCTTTAAGTGTCTGGATGCTGAAGTTATTTTTAGAGCTAAATTCACAAATAAGAACAACCAAAGTCCTGCCCGTAGAACAAAACTTTGCTTTCATCTCATTCTTCAACCTAACACGATACTGGACAACATCTAACCACGCACCTCCACCAAATGTGAAAATCAGCTGTTCAGCCCCGATGCTCAATTTCTGTCCATTTAGATAAAGACTGTTATGTACTGGATGACCCACTGGAGAAAAAAATCCCAACATGGCAAAAATCACGTTTCATTACTCTCGTATCAGAGTGGCACCGACGAACTGTAACAGCGCCACGGTTCTCTCTCCCAGAGCCCGTCCCGAGCAGACCCTCATCCCGTTACTGCCATCCGATGGTGTCCTCGCGTTGGTTTGGCTCCAACTTCTTCCTCTCCAGCTGACCTCATCACCGTTAGGGCATCTCCCTCTGCTGGACTAGGCCTCACGTATAGAGTATCTCGTTTAACTGTTCCAATAACCCACGAGACAGGTTCCAGAGACGTGGGCCCCCAGGCTGGAGGGCTGAGCAATGGGCCTAGATCACAGCCGTGAACGGAGGAGCCAGGGTCCAGGCCCACGGCCTTTCCACCACGTGGCCTGTCTCATGAAGCCATCCCTCCACACTCAAGTTCCCTGACACAGGCCCAGCCTCATCTCCAATTCCAGCCTCCTTCTCCCCGCAACCTTCCTTCTAGTTACCCCTGCCTCTTGCTGGCTTCACCATCAGAGTCCAAAGTAGGAATAGTAATAGCACCTGCCTCCTAGGGCTGCTGAGAGGATTAAATTAACATCAATAAGACAGTGCTCGGCGTACAGTGTATGCTATAAAAGCCTGAGTCATTCTCATTCTTTCCTGGTTCTATTTTCTTGCCTTTTGAAACCTGTACTGAGCGGCTATTACCCACCACAAACACCAGCCAGATTCATTCATTATTGCCCCTTACTCTTATGTACCACCCATGCTGGCCAAAGAAATCTTGTTTGGGTTCCTATATGCCTTTTTCAGTCACTACTCTCTAAAATGTCTCCCTTCTCCTATTCTCTGCCCACCTCCACCCCAGGGACCATGGACTCAGGCAATTCTTATCCTCTTGTCTTTTGAGATCCAGCTCAGATCTGCTTTTCCCAGACAACTCCCCGTGATTAATCTCTCTTGATTCTCTCCTAGGTTCATGGTTCCCTCAATCCTCACAAATTCAGTTTCTCCACCTGGGGTGATCTTACCTCCCAGGGGACATTTGGCACTGTCAGAAGACAGTTTTATTCTCACAGCTGGGGCAGGGGGGTGCTCATGGCATCTAGTGGGTAGAAGGGAGGGATGCCGCTACCCATCCTGCAAACTCAGGACGGCCCTCACCGCAAAGAATTCTCTGCCTCAAACTGTCCGCAGCGCGAAGATTGTAAACCCTGCATCACAACCATCTGCCCTTAATGATGTTCCTTTGTTTGCGTGTTTGTTTTAAAAAGCCTTCTTGGCCATCAGGCAAGCTGAGGACAAGAGGCCTCAGGAGAAACCAAACCAGCCGACACATTGATCTGGGACTTCCAGCCTCCAGAACTGCGAGAAAATAAATTTCTGTTGTTTAAAAAAAGAAGCCTCAGTGTTTTCACTCTGTATGCTAGCCTCCAGCTAGATTTTTGATTCCTCCATAGTTCTTAAGATAGTGTGTGCTTAAAATAGATTAACTGATAATGATTCATTTTCTAACTAAACAACCAGCCGGGAACACTTTTCATTAAGTGTCTGGGATATGTCATCATAAGATAAAAAATAACCACATAAATGTTTGAAGCATTCTGAGCTCGTTCGGAGAAAAATGCAGTCATCTCTCTGTAGTCACCCAGCAAAAGTTTGTCCAACTACAGACAGCTTCCTCTCAACACTGGCCACAATCACACACCCACGTGACCTGTTCTCCACCGCTTTCATTTCTGGGTTCTTTTCTTAGAACTTGACGTTTTTGTTGGTATTCATGGGATTAATATCATATATGACAGCAAAACCTTCTCATCCGTATCTAAGAGAAAAATGTGTCCTTCTTTTTTCTAGAATGGCAGAGGTGATGAGGAAGGTGCCTCAGTGCTAAAATTGATGTAGAGCGTGAACAGGTGAACAGCATGCAGGGAAATAAATGAAACACCCAGCAACTGGCTCCTGGTCTGAAAAGATGGTAACAGGGAAGAAAAGACTATCACTCGCACCTCGGTCGGAAGCACCTGTAACTGGACGGGGGTTTATACAGAGCACAAGTGAGCGAGCCCTTGACCTACTCCTGCCCAGGTGAGGAAGCTGAGGAAAGCAGGCAACCACAGGCATTCTTGTGTAGCTGCTCTTAATAACCTCTCTCTGCAGAGCGGTGACCAGGAAAACAGAGGGGCAGCCCTGTCCCAAATGCCCATGCTTCACTCACTGGCTTGAAAAGCCTAGAATCCCAGTCCATCAAAGAGTCATGCATACGCTGCGGAATTTATAATAATAATTAGATAAAAAGTCTTGGCGAGAGTGTTACGTTGTCCTTTTAGACGAGGCTCATGTGACATTCATGTTCAATAAGACAGGCCTGAACCATGGTGAAACTGCACAAGCTAAAAACAAACTAATTGGGACTTCCCTGGTGGTCCAGTGGTTCACCTTCCAATGCAGGGAGTGTGGGTTCGATCCCTGGTTGGGGAGCTAAGAGCCCACGTGCCTCGTGGTCAAAACACCAAAAACGTCAGACAGGAGCAATACTGTAACAAATTTAATGAAGACTTTAAAAATCTTAAAAAAACCAACTAATTAAGGATCAGAAGCCACCTTTCAAGTGGGCCTCTTCTCCAAGTAATTTCAAACTTCAAATCAGCCATATGACATAAGGAGGGTTACCAGGATCCAATCTGAAAGTTCTGGCCTCACTGACACTTGCGATGGCCCAACTCTCGCCCTCCCAAATGAATCCATTATACCTGAGTGAGTGCAGAAGAGTTACATCTCGTAAAAATAATATATGCCCCACGTGTCCTCCTGCTGGGATTTCTGGCTTTGGAGCAACCCTTGACAACACACACCACACACGGGGAGGACAGTCCCAACAGCGAGACAACAGCTCCAGCTGGCTTTAGATAATCAGCAATCCTTTGATAGGAAGTGAAAGACAAACTTCTCCCAGGAGGCACCAGAAGTAAACTTTTCAACAGCCTTCTGCTAGCACGTGGTACTCAGAGGCTTTGATAACCCTGGGATACTCTTACCCCAGCCCATGGGTGAGCTCGGGAAATCTGTGACAACTGTTAAATGACAGCTCCCCAGTCCTGAGGATCCATGCAGAGAGGGCTTAGCTTGGCCATGACCTGTGACACTGGTCCCCAAAGCATAAACACGGCATGCTTCCCTTAGATGAGTCCATTACCAGATCATTCAAGTCCCCGGGTATTGTTCTTAAATTTCCCATTTGAGTCACTATATTTGTATCTTAGGAAACAGACCACGGGAAAGCAAGCCACCCATTCCCCGACTAATTCCTTTGAGACGCATGAGTTCTGTGGTTGTTCAACTCTCCAGAGATGCTTGACTCTGCCTTCAGATATGTATTAAGGAATACATAACAGGCGGAGGATCTCAAAGGAGGAATCCAGTGGTTATTCAAATGATCCCAAAACAAGATAAACGATACCAAGAACTCTGAGAGATTCCAATAACTATTTAGGCCCAATTCTTTGTTCTGTATGTTCATGTTGTCCAATATGGCAGCCACTAGCCATGTGTATCTACTGAGCAGGTGGAACGTGGCGCATCGGAATTGCTATGTGCTGTAAGTGCGAGATACACACTGAAAGGACTTCATACCAAAAAACCCACCAAAATGTAAGGGATTTTGTTGGTACTTTTTTATATTGAATACATGTCGAAATGATACTATTTTGGATATACGGGGCTAAACAAAATATACTATTAAAATTAATTTCACCTATCCCTCTTCACTTTAATGTCACTAGAAAATTTGCAATTACACATGTGGTTTGCATTCTATTTCTACTGAACTCAGTATCGCTGCAAGCGTGTTCCATTTAGTTTTGTGAGGGCCACAGGAGATTTTAGCCTATTTCTGTTCTATTGATTTCTATTGAGTGCAAGGAGTAACCCATCCACTCACTCACTCAAGGACCCCTGGACTTCAAGTTTCTACCCTTAAAGGAAAATAAAGAGATTTTGTCAAGTGCACACTCCAGATTCTGATGGTATGAAGTATGGCATTCATCCACTTGGATTTCTGTTTTCTCTTAGAAAGTGTTAATCTACAGTTTCCAAATAAATGGTCTTCACTTCTGTCCACCTACATAAGCCAACTTTTTCCTACAGGAGCCTTGGAAGATAAATCTGGATACATGAAAAATGTTAGGAATTTTTTCTGTACCAAACATGGTGGCAGGAAGCGCCCCACCATTCTTCCAGATAGAACCACCTCAAGCCTTCCCTGTCCTCTTTCATGTACCTTCCAGCCTCTGAGTGCTAATGCCCATCACAAGCTTGGACAACACAGCTGACATTAGTCTACTTATATTCTTAGGCAATGAGCCTTAGCCTCAGAACTTATCTACAAGAAACACTACAGTTGAGCTATCTCCCATAACCTAGATTTGAGTTTTCTAGGACACAGGAGGGAAGGGAGATATAGCATGCCCCAGCCCCCCCAAACCAGCTGTAAATCCCTACACTGCAGCATTAAACTCCAAAGAAAGAGGAAGAAAGTTCACTTGGAAAACAACGGTGAGTTGGTTGGATTACATCAAGGTTTCCGAGGGTGATTATTATGACACAGTTTCATTGATATCACAGACCCCAAAGGTAACATGTCAACGAAGTTACACATTCACAGAGTATGCGAGTGCATAAATGACACACGGGCATCTGACAGGTGAGGGATAAGGCTAAGCAGAGACAGTAACGAATGGGTTGCTTGGCAAGAGGCTCTCACTTAAATTGGATTCCTAATTTAGACTCCAGCCACAAAACGTGCAGGTGTTTGTTACAAAGCAGTATGTGGGATGACTCCCCGGGCTGTTAAAAGAAGAAAAAAAAAAGCTCTTCCCAAGAAAACGGCAAGGCAGACCTATTGCTTCTCTGACCACAGCACTCCTTCCTTAAATCATCTCTGCTGCTCAGCGTGGCGGGTAATCCTTTCCTGGACCTGCACCTGCTCGGCCTCTCCCGGCTCCTCCCAGCTGAGCCCCGCCCCACCTCCTTGCCACTCCATTTCCTCTCTCGTCCCAGAGTCCTTTGTTTCCTTTTATTCCTGAGCTGCCTTTCATGCTACTCTACACTTGGCAGAAGAAAATGCCTCCCACTTCCCAGCACAAAGAGCCTGCTCACTCTTCTGATTAACCTCCTCCGGGGGGACTTCTCTCCTGAAAGGCCATTCTCGCCTCCCTCCCCATCCCGCCCAACGCACACACCGGCGGCGGCGGCGGCGGCGGCGGCGTGACCAGATCCCATTTTGCCCAACAGGCCCTGCCTGGATAAGTGCTTTAGCTTTGACTTCCCTCTAAAACCTACTGACTGGCTGACTCACTCCCTCACTCAGAGACCTACTGCTTCATCATCCCACTTTACCCTCCCAAGCATACCAGTTAAAGTAATAATGGTAGTAATATTCCAGTGAGTCATTTAAATATCTCGCTTATTTCGCAGCAACTACAGTTTACTTGTTGAATTTACATGGGTGTGCGTACAGCTTTGCGTTCTAAAATTATTAATGGAATATGTCACTCCTGTTTCAGTAGCTGAATAGGCTTAATAACCTTCTAAAGCATTTAGGTTGCCAGATTTTCACGGTCAAGCAAAGGAGGAAGAAGGGTTTATTTCTAGAATCACAGAATAACAACACTAGAATGGATCTTTGCACTTAGTGGATCTATTTTATATGCATCAAAATCAAGGCCCAGAGAAGTTCAAACGCTTCTCAGGATTACACAGCGAGTGGAACAGTTGGGATGCAGTCTCAATCAACTTATTGACAGAGCCCGCGCTCATAGCCACATACTTTACTGATGATGAAAACATAGATGGACTTTGAACTCTGCAAAGCACTATCTAAAGAGAAAATATTTATTGATACAGTTGTTTTCATAAGTAGTAATAAAGAATGTGAAGCACCTACTCAGATTTGCTGCAGGAAGTTGTTACACTGAATGCTCAAAGTAAATGAAGTTGTAGTGCGCCAAACTCCTGAAAATACGATGGTCCCGAGAGCTTAAGAGGAGAGGAAGCAAATACTGACTGTTGGAGAGGACGGTCATAGGTTTGGGCACCCGTCGCAGGGAGGGAGGTGGAAGGGCTTTAGGGCTGTGCTTCTCAGCTTTCATGTGAATTACCTGCATCTGGTTTAAAGGACAGATGCTGATTCAGCAGGTGGGCTGGGGGCTGAGGTCCTGCAGGTCTACTCAGTGCCCAGGTGATTTTTTAAATATTTATTTATTTATTTATTGGCTGCGCTGGGTCTTCGTTGCTGCGCGCAGGCTTTCTCTAGTTGCGGCGAGCGGGGGCTACTCTTTGTTGCGGTGCAGGGGCCACTTGGCTTCTCATTGCAGTGGCTTCTCTTGTTGCAGAGCACGGGCTCTAGGCGCGCAGGCTTCAGTAGTTGCAGCATTTGGGCTCAGTAGTTGTGGCTCGCGGGCTCTAGAGCGCAGGCTCAGTAGTTGTGGCGCACGGGCTTAGTGCTCCGCACCATGTGGGATCTTCCTGGACCAGGGCTTGAACCCGTGTCCCCTGCATTGGCAGGTGGATTCTTAACCACTGCACCACCAGGGAAGCCCCTCCCAGGTGATGGTGATGTTGATGTTGCTTTTTCACGGACCTCGCTTTGATTTAGGATTTAGGGATTCAGTTTCAGAAGCAAAAAAGTCAAAGGAGAGGTATAGTACCTGCACGTGGCGTCAGGACCCCAGGGCTGGAGTCTCAGGTCCGTCTCAGATCGCTCTGTGTGAGCATTGGCGGATTTGTACCCGTCTCTCTTTGAGACTTGGTTTACTCATCTGTAAACTAAGGGAGTTGTCCAGGACAGACCCCATGATTGCTGAGGTCCCTTTAAACTGGGACTTCCTATGACTCAGAGCATTGCAATGAACCAGCCTACCTGTAGTTGGGGAGGTGAGCTGAGAAAGCTCTTGTATTACAGCCAGGAGATCCGTGAGTCAGCAGTCTTCTTAGTGCCCCCAGCTGGGTGAGGATGGGCCTCTAATTGCCATTAACAAGCTCCAGACTCTTGCTCTTTCCTTTGGCCATATTCTTGAACCACGTGGTCCCAATTTTCCCATCCCTTTCATGCCACTTGATCCTTTACTTCCCCTCCTTGCAGCACCTGGCTTCCGCCGTTCCCTTGAAGTTGACATTTTCCTCACCCTGGTTCTTTCATCATCTTTCCCCTTTTTGTGGCCTTGTATATGAGAAATGATTACAATTACAGTACTTTTTTTTTTTTTAAAGTAAAGCATGTCAACATTGCTCTATGTCATCACTTTGCTGATTTAACACAAACTCTTTAAAGACTGTGACACTGGTGCAGTGAGAGAGAGAGAGATTTCCCCTTGCCTGAAATGAAGTGATAGCATTGTTTTTAGGAAGGAGTTCATCAGTTCTACAGAAGATTTTCCAATCTGTACATACATACAAATCTTCAACTATATTGAGACACACCCAGTAGATTTAGGATGGGGACTACGGAGGTCACTAAAATACCTATGTAGATTTAGGAATTTAGGCTCAGTAAATACATTTGCATCAGAAACTGGCCTCAGTTCCAGCACACAGTACATTCCCAAAAGTTTGGACTTCTACAGGAAGAAGAAATAACATAGGCTTCAACGAGCATCCTGGATGAAACACACCCTTTCTTCCAAATCCTTCAGTAAAACAAAATCTCCAGCTCCTTCCATCCCTCAGAACTAGACCCTTTGGAACCTTGTGGTATTTCCCCAAACACCATAATTCTGAACTGTGACATCTGGTTTCCAGCTCTCCCAGGGTGGGATTTTTTTTAAAAGAGACAATCAGGAAGTTTGACATTCTAAGCAACCACTCTGCATTTCTATAGGAGACTCACTACCCTTCCCTGGCATCAGTACACACTAGATGATTCTGGCATTTTCTCCTAAACAAGGAAATGCCTCTTCTAGAAGGTATTTCAGATATGGTAGGACACCCTGCCCCCCCTTCCCTTAACTCCTTCACAAGCATCAGGGAACAACTAGACATCAGCGAGGCAGCTCCAACAGGGCCCCGTCAGGTTGTCTGGAGTTTCCCTGTAGTTCTTCTTCTCCACCCACTTGGGCTCAGGATTTGAGAACCAGGCCCACTAGCCACAGTGTGCTGGACACGGCTCTCTATTTCTGACCGTGGCTATGACAGGGAGACCCAGCCAATGGGCCAGGGAAGTTGGAGGACCAGATGATGCTGACAATCTGGGGCGGGGAGAGAGAATATAACTTACGGGCAAAGGGAAGTGCTACCCGCTCCAGGGGTCCCAGAAATTTCCCCTTGGGGCAACAAGATGGTGGGCAGTAGCAGGCGGTGGTTAATACCACAGGGTGTCATGGCAGACCGACCTGTATTTGACTGCCAGCTCTGGTCAGATGACCTTCAGCAAATCTGAGCACCAGCTTTCTCTTACATAAAATAGGAACATTAATAGCGTCTAAACATCATGGAGTGGCTGTTGTGAGTCTTAAATGAGATCATACATGGAAAGAGGTTAGCATAATGCCGGGCACAAGAGAAGTACTTAATAACAATAGCTATTAATACTATTCTACCTTTTAATCGTGGACCAATAAACCAATTACTTTACAGGAAAAGGGCAGGGAATATTTTATTTCAGTGGACACAGGTAAATGCTTAAGCTGGTACATAAAAGAGAAAGTCTAAAAGCTAATGAAGTAGCATCATAATAATGCTGGAAAGAACAGGGTAGAGAACAGGCAGCAGGGGAGAGCGAATGGGAAAGGCAGGAAGGAATCCCAGAGAGGCAGGTGCAGTTCAATTCTAGACAAAGTTCTTGGTCTAGCAGAATGTTCATGAGGTCCTGAAATGACCACACTGCAAATAAAAATTACACAAAGGATTAACTGCGGTAATTTTGGAGATGAGTAGGGAGGTGCAAATAAGAATAGGAGAAATGGACAGAAAATGTCACCTTCTGAAAAGAAAACTGGCAAAAATCAATCAAATTAACCATCTTTGATGCCTGCCTTTTTTCTTTTTTTCTTGCATATTCAAGTGTGGCTATCTAGTATACAGCATACAACGTGGCTGCAAAATGTATGGGAAGAGGTCATCACAGAGCAATCACAGCCAATAGACTAGTTATAAGGCAAAAAATAAATGAAACCATCAATTTTAAAAGCAATTTTATGGTGAATATTACCAGTAGAAATAACTAACACAAAAAGAAGCCAATTATGGCTTAAAAAACTCACACAGTAAAAAATTAAGTCACCAGGAAAATTTGTTGTAGTAGAAATAACAGTTCTATAAGAAAATCTGGGACTTCCCTGGCAGTCCAGTGGTTAAGACACTGCACTTCCCAGTGCAGGGGGAGTGGGTTCAATCCCTGGTCAGGGAACTAAGATCCCACATGCTGTGGGATGCAACCAAAAATTGAAAAAAATTGGAAAAAAAAAAAAGAAAATTCATAATGGCAGCTTTCATAATAATAAAAAAAAATCAAAAAAAATCTTAGTTATAAATTTTACACAGAAAAGAAATCACTCCAATAAAAATAATTTTGGTACAATAAAAATGGCAATGAGAAAATATTGGAAATAGTGTAGCTTTACAATAGAGAAAATTAAGGTCTTAAATTCGCTTAAGAATGTTCTCCTCAGAAAGCATTTTCTTCAACAAAACTCCATCAGTGTTATTAAAATTCCAATGAAAATGTTTCTACTCTTAAACATAGAATTCAGATGTCTTTGGGGAGAAAACTAACAAGTCAGATGGGTGGTGAACACACCCTGTTTCCAGAGCCCTTGCAGGAATTGCACTCTCTGGGACAGTGTAGACCTGAGCTGCTGACAAGGCCAGTGCCTCCGTGGAGGCAGGAAGCTGACTGCCTGCTTCCTAGACGGCTCCTCTAGAGGATACCCAGCCCAAGGACGGCTTTAAGAGGCAATGAAAGATAAACTCCAGTGTTAGAAATGGTGACTGTTTCTGGGTACTACCAGGAAAATTCTTGGATGATGAGAATTTGACCAAAAGAGTATGGGAGAGAGAGAGAAAGAAGAAGAAAGGAGGAGGGAGAGGAGGGAGGAGAGGAGAGGAGAGAAGGCAGCGGAGAAGGGGGAGAAGAGGAAGAGGAGGGAGGGGAGAGGGGGTCAGAACAGAGGGAAGGGAGGCGCAAACATGGGCACTGTCCAGCAGAGTGGTACTCTAGCCGGCCAGTAAAAGGTTCAGAGTGGAGACAATAATTCTTCAGATTCTGCCACAGCACAGGTGAATTTTTTAAAGGCCACCTGGCTTCCTTTAATCTGATTCCATCCTCACCAAGCAGCCATTAGATCACTTACTTGGGGTCGGGGTTACCGTGACACGGGGAGAGAGCTTCCTAAATAACTAGCCTTGCTTTTAGAGCCCAACAGGCGGAGTGCATATTTCAGCTCACAGTTGCCGCCCCTGTCTTGGCAACCTCAGGATGGGAAGAGATGCACACGGAACAGAAGGAAGGAGGGAGACCCGCCTCTTTCCCCTATTTTGATCCCTGGAAAGGTCTATCCCTAATTGAAATGAAATGCTTGGAGCCCGTGAATGTGGTATCGTAATTTTTTCTAAGCCCAAATCAGTTGCTTAGTATCTGATCGTCCCCGAGTGAACTGAAAGAACTGAGTTTCCAAAACTAAAAAGTTTCCAAGCAGGACTCCAATGACCCCAGCAGGACCTCCCTGGACTCCTGTTGGCATTCTTGGCTGTCTTTTTAGCTGCAACATGAGTTATTGGGAAGGCTCTTTCAGAAGAAAGAAGTGTAAGGCGTTTCCAGAGACTTGGAACAGACTCTGAGACACACAGCCTCCTCTTCGCCACCCACTCCTCTCCAGAAATCTGAAGACGGGGTAGCTGGTCAGATGCTTGGCAAATCTTCAATCAGCTCCTCAGATGGAGGTTTCAAGTGGCTGTTTTGGGCTTCTACACGCAGAGAAATACAATGGATAATTGGAATCAATAGCCCTAATAATAAAAAGTTTCCAAATCGCATTTTTCATTTTTCCTTCTTTAGAGAGCACGAAATAAATGTGGTAGGATTTCATTGAAACATCATCTTATTTTCCACAGCCAAGTGATATACGGGAGAACTCCTTATAAAGCATTAGACCAGCTCTGCTGTTTATTTCCATCACAAACCGGGTCGCTTTTTAATGAGAATCTGTGTTTATAGAAGGTGAAGAGAGAACCAAGTGGGAAAAGAGGAGAATTTTTCTCAAAAATTTCTACGATTTACTGAGCTAATCCTGACAAGAACCTCACAGGCTCTGGGTCCTTATTCCCATGTTGAAGTTAAGAACATGGTGGGAGGAGGTTTAGAAAGTGCACAACTAGCCTAAAGTCCCACAACCAGAGGACAGGAGAGCCTTCTTCCTTCTCCTCTCTCCTTTCCTCTTTTCCTCCTTTTTATTTTTGACAGCTTTATTGTGGTATAAATTACATTACATAACAGTTATCCATTGTAAGTGCACAATACAATGATTTTAGTAAATGTATTAGCTTATGCAACCATCACCACAATGCATTTTACACCATTTTCATCCCTCCAACAAGTTCTCTCACATCCATGTGTGGTCAGCCCTCAGTCCTAGCCCCAGCCTGGGCAATCCCTGATATGCTCTCTTTTCTGAAAGTTTGCCCTTTCTGGACATTTCATATAAATGGACCCACACAGTATTTAGTCTTCTGATTTGGCTTCTTTCAACCTGTGTCAACACTTTGCTCCATGTTACTGCTTAACAGTATTCCATTGTGTGGACTGACCACATACTGTACATCAGTTCACCCACCGATGGACATTTGGGCTGTTTCCTGTTTTTGGTTATTAGGTATAATGCACATACAAGCACGTGTATTTTCATTTCTCTTGGATATATACGGAGGCGTAGAATTGCTGGGTCATATGGTAACTTTAACTTCTTGAGGACTTTTGAGAAGAGTTTTCCAAAGTGGCTGCACCATTTTACGTTCCCACCTGTAACGCATGAGGGTTCCAATTTGTCCACATCCTCATCAACACCGTCCGTCTTTCTGGTTGGAGCCATTTTAGTGGGTGTCAAGTGGTACTGCACTATGGTTTTGATTTGCATTTCCCTAACAACTAATGATGTTGAGCATCTTTTCATGTGCTTATTGGCCATTCATATATATGCTTTGAAAAAAATGTTCAATTCTTTACCCATCTTTTAATTGGGTTGTTTGTCTTATTATTGACTTGTAAGAGATCTTAATATGTTCTAGATACAAGTACGAAATGTTTTATCAGATGTTCGATTTGTGAATATTTTCTCCCAGTCTGTGGTTTGTCTTTTCATTTTCTTAAATGGTATCTTTTGAAGCACAAAAGTTTTTAATTTGATGAAATTCAATTTATCATCTTTTTCTTTTACAGATCACGTTTTTGGTGTCATATCTAAGAACTCTGCCTAACACAAGGTCATGAAAATTTTCTCTATGTTTCCTTCAGAAGTTTTATCATTTTCGCTCTTATATGTAGGTCTATGATTCATTTAAAATTTATGTATGGTGTGAGGTAAGGGTTCAAATTCATCTTTCTAATATGGACGACCAGTTTCTTTACTTGCTATGTGTTTTTTCAGATTTTTTATTTCTTCCTGAGTCGTTCTTTTTGGTAATTGTGGCTTTCTAAGAATTTGTTCATTTGTCTAAGTGGTCTCATTTGTAGCATAAAGTTAAAATCCTATGGTGATGCCCCTGCTTTCATTCCTGATTTCGGTAATTCACATCTTCTCTCTTTTTCTCTGTCTTGTTTTGGAGTGGAAGGTCAGGGGAGTATAGTCACAGGTTTGTCAATTTTGTTGACCTTCTCTAAGGACTAACTTTTGGGCTCACTGATATTCTCTGTTGTTTTCCGTATTCTGTTTCATTGATTTCCACTGTCATCTTTAAGACTTCCTTACTCCTACTTGTTTGAGTTCAGTTTGCTCTTCTTTGTCCAGTTTCTTAAGGTGAAAGTTTCAGTTTCTGGTTTTTTCCATGCTCCACTCCAAATCAAGTCAGCCCCTCAGACAGAGATGCTGCTGGTTTTCAGGGCTTGTCATGTCCAGGTAGAACTTCCTCACCTCTGAACGCAGGTTAGCAATTAGAGCAGCCCCAGGACAGAATGCCACAGACTCCCACTGTTCTTACCCAGAGTTCGTCAGTTTTTCATGAATAACCACTCCTCAAATTCCAGAGTCATGAAATGATTGTTTCTGACTATTTTGTCTAGGCTCATCATTGCCTTTCAGGGAGGGATGTGCCAGGCTACTAATTTCTGCCATGCCAAAGCCCTGTCTCTATAGTCCCTTTTCTCTCCTTCACGGGAAACAAAATTTGGTTTTATCCTTTACCCCATCTAGTTCTCTCACAGAATCTGTGTCTCTGGGGGGCGGAGACATGGGGGCAGAGCTGGTTTTTAAAAATTGCTTATGTTGAAAAATACTGCTCTGAGATTATCAACTTTAAGAAAAAAAAAACTAAACAAAACAACAAAAAATTGCACTTCAGTGAATCATTCAACTTCCTCGGTGTTAATGATGGAAAGTCTGTGCCTCTTAGAATCTGCATTCATAATAGAGAATTCCAATGGCACTCTTTATTATCCACTTTGTAAGGAAGGCAAAAAAACCCCCAGTTCCTGACCTTGCTGATTCTGCAGATGCTCCTAGCACTAACAGGGAGGTGGGAGGGAAAATAAGATCACAGCAGGAAAATGCTTAACGGCCAGTGTGGGGAGCTGGGCTGTCTGCACACTGCTTGAGTAGGAGTTTCGAGCTTGTGCCAGTTTGACATGGGCATAGACTACGCAGTTTCTAGAGGCCCCGTTCTATTCCTTGAAGGAAACTGGGCCTTCAAGAGCAAGAACATCCCTAAAGAACAACGGATGAGACCCAGGAGACCTGGGTTGAAGGCTCTGGCTCTGCCACTTTCTCCCATTTAACCACTTGGGGGCTTCGTTTTCTTATTTGTAAAATGGGTGTCATAATAAAGTCTTCCTCACAAACTTGCTGGGATGTGATCAAATTCAATGACCGTCATGGATGGCCTTTACAGATTATTAACAAGCTATAAATGTAGGCTTTAGATTATGAAATAATACCCTGTGTTCAAATCTCAATAGGTGGTGTCAAAGAAAGAGACTGTCTCCCCACTTCCCTACCTCAGGACACAAGGAGGCTGCAGCCCAGCAGACAACTCACATACACTCCCATAATCAACTCCTTTACTGCTTCCCTCCCAGGTGACAGGGATGAAGGATGGAAGCAGATGCTCAGAGAAGGACATGTCTGTGCTTCAGCACTTGGGGAGGTGGACCAGAGCAGATGGTACCTATCAAGACCCACACTTGTGCCTCTTTACACTGTGGAAAGTGGGGGTCCTTCATCTGAGTGGGCTGTGAACGGAAGCCCACTGGGAGAGAACTATTTCTGTCAAATGATTTTTCATGCCTAAACTTTATGCTCACACTGAGGCATCACAGCCCCCTGCCACGCTTGTCAAATTATCACTGTACCACAGCAAAGCTACACATTCACAAAGGCAAACTTTTAAGAGGAAGCTCTCTTTTTAATTAAAAAAAGGACTTTAAGGGTTCTTTGTATGAGGGATTAGGATTGGTTTTAATATCTTTAAAATGGACTGCTGGGAATTTTTAATCCTAGGATTTCCAATATCTAAGGAAAAATAAAGCCACTCATCTCAATATATACCAGAAATATACACCTTTGTTATGCCTTAATAAAGGAAATGCTGGATCCTAGGCTGGATAAATAGGACAGCAGTCTAAGATGTAACGTTTCCAGGTTTACATCATGGAAACCAGAGTTCAGCTATGATGATAATAAAAGGGAATGAAGAGCAGCCACCAGGAACTACAGCTTTCACAACAGAGGCTCCTTCTCGGAGGGGACTCGGACGCTCGGGTTTCAAAGAGCTCGCTGGCAGCGGCCTGCCTGGCGGCACCGCCAGCGTGCCTCCAGTGCACCGGTCCCTCAGCCTTACCTCCGACCACTTTCCATCCCACCTCCTACTCGGGTCATCCTCAGGCCAAGTGAATGAAAACTTCGGGACTCCTCCCCGGGGACTTGGCACTGTCCAGCGCCCAGCCCCTCCTGCACGGGCTCCTCGTTTGTCCTCCCGCACTGGGGCTGAGCACAGGTGGGCAGTGACCAGAGGCTAAGGGCGGACCTTCAGGGTTACCTATTTGCCTTTCCAGGTCGGCGGCTTCATCAGGTGTGGCTCGCGGAAGGACGCCAGGGTCGCTGAAGCTGGTGCGCAGCAGGGTCCCCATCACAAAGAAGAACAGAATGCCACCGGCCACGGGGATAGCAGGGGTGATTTTCACTGCTAGATATGGACAGCTGCCAGCAGGTTGGGAAGGCGGGGGGGAGGGGAGAAAGAAAGGAAATACAATGTCAGTAATCAACAGTGACCACTCCGTATTTTCCAAGAAACTAACGGCTTTTTTGGAGAAGCAAAATTGATTTCCATTAAAAATTCATCTATGTTTTAAGCATTTACATTTGGGGAGGTCTGCAATTCTCTCTTGTGGACAATTTAACCCCCCTTCTCAGCTACAATAATCTTCTGCTCCCACCGTGGTACTCAGGAAAGACATCGGCAGAAAAATTAAAATAATCCTGCTTGTACAATCCATGTAAGATGCATAGAGCTTGCACCCTTTGTCCTGTAAACAGAGCACATGATTTATGTGACTCTCCACCCATCTCTGGAATTGCATAATATAGGACGACACCAGCTTGGAACTGTCTCCATCATACCCGGCCTTTCCTCCCTGGGTCAGACAACTCAGGGCACGGAACGCAGAGAACCACAAGCCACCTCAAAAGGCAAGAAATCACTTTTTCAATATTTTGGAGCTAATCTATGCAAAAGAGGTTAATGAGCTATGGAAATGTACTTGCAGGCCGTTTCCGAAGAGGATTAGAAGGATTTAGGCAGCTGGAATATAATAGTCTCATGCTCTTCAAGAAGGCATTTGAGCTACCAATGGATGAACACGGCGCATCTCGATTCTGTGAAACCCCTTCACTGTCCTGCAGTGAATGAACTTACACGCAGCAGGGGCTGTGATGAGTCAGGGAGAGATGCCCTTGGGACAGACTGACATCTATGCCAGCTGGCTCCAGGGATCCAGGAACCAGGCTTAAGCACCACCCTGGTCCACTGTCATTGCTCCCTGACTCTGCAGAGGCGGTGAGAGGCAGAGTGAAAAGTAGCTTGGTGCCTGGAGCTGGGTGAAGGATGGCCCGGCAATGACTATGGTCAGTGTATTGTCATCACATTCAGTAACCTCATGGGCTTTGAGGAACACCACACAGAATCATGGAATTGTCACATCCAGAGTGGAAAGCACCTCCCAGATGGTCTGCCTCACCAGGGGATACTCTTCCAGATACTCAAGACCACACAAAGAGAGGGAGCTGGAGAAAAAAGGGTTGGAAAGCTTTGCTCAAGAGGTGAGCCAGGGGGCTCATTCCTGGGGTGTTGGGGACAGCACCCCACTCCTGTGCAGTACTTGCAGGGAGGTGGCAAGGTCTCCGATGGGATGGCAAGGGGACGCTGGCAAGCATCCAGGCGTCGGGGACCACAGGCCATGGTCCCCTTTGCTGAGACCAACATCAGGCAAGTTAGAGCATCTAGTTTTCCAGCGGCTGGTGACTCAGGTCTATGTGGAGTGGTTACTGTGAACTAAAGACCAAGGGCCTGTCCTGAATCCCCTGCTCTGCAGAAACCAGAGACTTTCCAGCCACTTTAAGAAGATGGAAGAGCAACCCCAAACATGACTAGGTAAGATTGCCCACCAGACAAGTGGACTGCGGTCTCCAAGAGAATCACCTGATTTAGAGACACAAAATATGTGACATTTCTAACTTGTTTCATCTTTCCCACACCAGCTCCCCTGCAGAAACAGAACAGAATGAACGACAGAAAGTATCAGATCACACTTGGGCTGGATTGCCTGTTGTGACTTCTCTTCACAGGATTCATGGGAAACCATAAAAAACTATTAGTTGTCTGTCCTGCATCAACGTCCCCGCCCAAACTCCCAGGCACTTAGAGCCTTTTTGAACATCGTCAGAGATTCTCATAGAAAAGTGAATTCGGCAACGAGGACAAGAAGATATACAGAGATTGCTGTGGAAAAAAGGAATACAAGAGTGTCTAGGCTGAAGAAATACCCTTTGTGAAAGCATTCACTTTAACTATGGAAAGGACTTTTTTAATCCAATGGATTTTGTTGCGTAAAAAAGAGTCACTGCTTTTCCTAGAGTGTTTTCAGACAAACACTAACATAACTAAACTCTTCAGTGGGTTTCCAGTTTTCTTAAAAATTTGATTTTATAATTTTAGGTACTGAAAAGCTTCAAATGAAACACTTTCCTGCAACAGAGATCCACTAGTTCTGAAAATTAGAAAGAAAACATTTAAAAGATGGTGCTGCTTGGGGTGCCTCCTGTTTTCGTTTTTGCTTTGCCTTTGGGAGCCCTTCTTTTATTGGGAAATAAATACAGAGTCAAACAGGTGGGCCAGCCCTACAGCCTAACACAGAACTAGCATTTCAACTTGACACATGTAGAGAATAAAAGTCTTGTCAGGAAATGACCATCTTCCCTTTAAAGATTCAGTATAAAGTGACAATCAAAATCCCATTTAATACTGCCCTGAAATGTTCACATGGCTGCATCCCAGCTCTAGGGTACAGTGCAGTGCCAGGGGCTACAAAAACAGATACCTTTCCAAGGCGTGTCTATTACGTTAAATGGAGCATGTTTGGACTGTGAGGTGGAGCTTTTATGAAGAGCTGGAGATAAATTATCAGTTGCTGCAAGTCTATTGATTAAATCTCTGACTGTGATATCAATCAAGTTAATATCAAGGAACTCAAACTCCAAAGAACATTAGAAAGTATTTGTGTCATAAAATATGACTGACATTATCTTTGTTACTCTTATTGTCATATAAAAAGCAACCTGAAATTGTATGAAGCCTTGAAAGTGTGCTAGTGTACCACAATCAGAAATAAACACAGTCCATATTAAAGGTACAAAATTGACCCTGATACTAATAAACTTCAATTTATATAGATTAGCCTTAAAATTTTGTTTTAGTCCAAAAGAATCTACTCTAGGTGGACCTCTTTTTTTAACAAAATGGTTAGGAAAATGATCAATTGTGTAGAGGAGAATTTTTCCAGAACTGAAATTCATAATTCAACAGAAGAATGCCTGTTTGAACAAAGGCAGAGAATACAACAGGCCAACTTTTTCCTCTTTCTCATTATTAATGAGTTTCAATAAGAAACAACTGGAACAGTTGTTAGGCAGCTGCACCCAGGTCACAGCTGGACAATATTACCTGGAGAGACCAGCCAGTAGGATGTGATCCACCTTGGGTGTTTAGGGGTGGAATTTATTTAGCTCCATTTGGCTTCTCCAGAGATGGATTCTTCAGTGCTGTTGGAACCCTCCTGTGGAGCTGATTTAGTAGATCTTAGGTTATGGTGTATTTGTTTTTCCCTTTTGGTTCTGAAATGTAACTTGGTTGACCTCAAGAGTTTGCCTGCTCACAGCAAGATGTTGTTAATGAGTAAGCCATGTCCTAAACGGTTTCTTGTTGTCCCAAGTGCACTGTATGTAAAGCTACCCACTGCTCCAGGCTGATGGCTCTGGAGGACTCCCACCGCTTCCACCCGCCTCTCCCCACCTCCCGCCTAGGATGTCTGCTGCCCTTGCCAATATCTGATATTCAGGATTAGAGATCAACGTCTTTAACTCTTCTGTCCCCTGGCACATTCTCATGGAGGAGACAAGACCCTGTGATTTAAGTTGTTTGCACTTGAGTGTCAATTCATTTATTCAGCCCTAGTCCGGGAAAGGAGGAAAACGAAGAATCTAGTGGATGGGTAAATGCCTACCACCCTGTGAAAAACTCAGATGGATTCTGACTTTTCTGGTCATGAGATGAAGGTAACAGAAAGTCCTTCAGTCACTTTAAGTGACAGACAGTCTCATTAACCATTTCAAAGTGTAACAATCCTAATTACCAGTGGAAATTTCTAACTTGGTTTTGTGTTAAACCTCCTCCCCCTCCCCAGCTGGCCAAGTGCCGTTTCTGGCCCCTCTGTGGCTGGAGAAGGAAGGACATGGGGGTAGGAAGGGGGCTGGGATTTGCAAGGCGCTGATTTGGAAGCTCTGTTACAAGGCGGCTTTGTGTTCTCTGGGTCTACCAGATGTTTAAACCTGTCCCGCTGGAGTCTGAGTCCTTCAGAAGCCCCCTGGAAGCCTAAGGGCGCTGCCCCGGGGGTACCCTTCTCCTCTCTCCCTCTTCTTGGGTAGAGAGGAGACAGCCTTCCTCCCGCCCTGAGGCCCATCCTTCCACCACACTGTGGCCCCATTCCCCGCCTCTCATGAACCTCAGGGGTACTGCCCTGAATTCCTCAGCTCTCTGCTTCTCGCCTGGGGGACAGCAGAACATCCATCTCAGCCCTCTGCCTGCCCCACTTCAGGTTACCCCAAACACACTGACACATCTCTGTTCCAAAGCCTGCAATGACTCCCCTTCTCCTGCCAAATCAACTTCAAGCTCCTTCTCTGGTGCCCATACCCCACGGTGCCTAGTCTCCGGTCTCCCCTTCTCATGTCCTGCTCTACCCCCCTTTTCACACATACGGGGACAGCAACCCTGACCCCTGGCCTTCCCAGAAAGGCGCCTGCCACCCAGCCCTGGTGTCTGGAACACCCTCACCCCTAACTCAGCTTGTTAAAGCTGCCCCAACTTTCAAGTTCGCATAAGGACTTGGTGAACAGATTTTCTGGGCTCCACCCCCGAGCTAAAGTGCTGGCTTCTTTTCCTCAACCTCCGTAATATTTTTGTTTGCTTCTCTTGATGGTACTTGTGGCTGTTTGTGGACATGCCTCATGAAACTCACTGGACTGGAAGTCCTGGAGGGTGAGACTGGGCCCTGGTCAGCATGTGTCCTTCACAGCACCGGGCACAATGCCTCACACAGGGTAGCTATTTGACAAGTACTTGTTGAGCAACTGAATGAATGAGACCTATTCACTGAATTTTACAGTAACACAGAAAAGAGCAGGAAAGTCAAATCAGCCATATTCTCAACACTGACAATGTACCCTGAGTCTAGAACTTGCTCCTCTAACTTCTAAGCTTGCTGGGTCTTGTAACGTCCTTCAAACAGGTGCTAAGGATCTGCCCCGTTCAGGATGCTTCCGCCACAGAGAAAAGGTGGGATTGCACACACTGAGTTTAATGTGTGCCACACACTCTAAAGTTCTAGCAGATGAAGCACCGTGTGTTGGTACAACTTTGCACAATACTAGGTGCTCTGTGACAGTCACCCATCCTACCAGCCTCTGTATTTCAAAGGACAATGTTGAGTTGCTCATTGAAGTCTTGGACATCGCTCTCTATAAAAGCAGCAGAATTCAGGCCCCCAGGCAAACGATAAGATCAGTGCTGCACAGACACATTCAAACCGCTGCTCAGAAAAAGCCAAGAGCGTCTGCAGTCCCGCTGGTAAAGACAGAGCAGACGCGGCCCATGACGGCGGTAACGAGACCTCCGTAAGGAGGCGAGACTGATGGGAAAATCTCAGCCACCCCCCAGCAACTGGCACGACGTAATAGCTGAAGCGCTGCAAGGGACAAAGAAAATGCCTAGCCCGAGCTCAGACAACTTGAAAACGGCTCCTTCACGTTTCTGAGCAACTGCGGATGGGCGTTCCAATCCTGAGTGCCATCTGTGATGAGGAAGACTCCTTCCCCCGAGGGCCTGGATTTGATACAAGATGATGATGCAGCTGCCAAAGACATAAACCCCAAATGAAGTCCTCTTTCGGTCTGAAGAACTGTGACCTATAGACCAGCCAGGGCCGAGCGGATAATAGGCTACCAGCACCTTAGTCTTCATAAAGCTCAATGGTAAAACGACAGGAGGAAAAAAAAGAATCTGAAAGCACGCATTTTCATAACATAAAAGAAATGAGCTAATTTAGCACCAGATGCAACAAATGCTATGGTGATGAAAGCCTGTACAGTAATCCCCTTCCTATCATACACATCAGCGAGGTGTTTGTCTTTATATATGATGATTAAATGCCTACTACTGACTGTCATCTCACTGTACATTAGAGGTAAAGAAAGGTCCTTCCGGGTAATAATTAGAAAATGTAGCATTGCCAAAAGATTAGAGGGAATTTTTTCAGTTCTAATAGTAATCTTCTCAAAACTTTAGGAAAAATAATTATTTGTATTTTGCTGTTTATACATGAAGGGTGGAACCGTTTTCTGGGTGCTATATTATCTGAGACTATGCAATTAGTGTATTATGTCATTATTTATGACAAAATTATTTTACCATCAGATACTGACATTCCAGGATCAGCACTCTCATTAATTCTGTATTTCTATGTAGAAACTGGCTCGCAGGTTAGAATTTAGTCTCAGTAGAATTGATTCCCTGGATGAAAGTCCTGGGGCTAAACTAATATCTTAAACATTTCAAATAGGAAATCTGGATTTCATTATTGGGTAGCTAAGTCTCTCTTTTTCTCTACAGGACATTCTTTGGGAGAAGATTAACTTGACTTGAAAACCAAACCAAAACAAAACAACATTAAGAAGATGTAGCAGAGACATTAAGACCAAGTGCCCTTTAGAACAAAAAGTAGAGAATCTTTTGCCGTTGATAACAGATGTGTAATCTACCTGCCCACAGGCCATGACTGACCCTTTGAAATGTAGGAAGGTGAGCAGAAAGACATAGCAAACATGTAATAGTAATAATATTACATAACAACAACAACAAAAGTAGAGAATCTTTTCCCATAGCAAAACAATTTGAGTCATCTTTTCATATTTTGCCTGCAAATGGATATGCACAGAAAAAAACATCCCGTTAATTGTAGCTCATGACCTCTGGCTACAACATGACTATGTTTGACATTTTTGTTCTGTCCTGTATATATGAAAGCATAAAGATGAGAATAACTATTCTTTATACATAGAAATGAGGTACGCAATTAAATTGATAGAGGGGGCACGGCCTTGCTTTATCGATGCCATGCTCCAACGAAGGAGGTTTCTGTATTTCAGAAATCACAAAGTTCGGCTATTATTTTAAACGCCAGAGTCTTGATTGCAATGCATTTCAACAATAAATAGTTAAGGCAAATGATCATAAAGTGAAATAATCTGAGCCAATGACTCACACGTCTGAAATAATAACAGAGTAGCACTGTGAGAGCAGTAATAAAAATGATCTGTTTCCTTTTCATTTGAGTCACTGTAAAATAAATGTATTCTTCATTTATAGGCAGGAACATAAACACCATTACTTTTATGATTTGTTCCTTAATCACATATTTAGAAATAAATGTACCACTACAGGGCAAAGATAAGCACAATACTTGGAGACAAATAGAGAAAAAAGTGGACTCGGAAATAACATCCACTCACAACCGTGGAACGGGAAAACCAGACGATTTCATAGAGCGCTACCCCCGCCAGACACCCCGCGGCAGCGCCCAGGGCTTGAAAAGGCCCTTAGCAATCGCACGGAGTGATGAATCTACCAATGTAGAAGGAGGGAGTTTAAATAAATGGACACGGGGACCAAAGGGGAAGAATATAACAAAAGGACACTGGAAGGAAAAGCTCAAACCCAGAGAGAAAGGACGGGGAGAGGAGAACTCCATGTAGGAATGTGTGGACCATGAAGAGGACTCACGGTGTCATCAGAGGCTCCACAGTTCGTCTTTTCACCAGGCTACGGCTACTTTCTCATCGAGAGCAGTAGCTTTCGGGCTTACAAAGGGAAGAAGGCTGGTGAAGCTCTCCCTACCCAGGAAAGGACAGGAGCTAAGGGCTCCGCTTTCTTGCTCCAGGCCTCCTGGCTAGATGTGGTTACAGCAGGGATGTCCGCACACAGCACGGATGTCTGCACACAGCACAGTCTCGCCTGAAGCCTGTGGAGCTCCTATGTGACAAAATCAGTGTCATTATTCTTAATTCAGGGCCTCCCAGACCACCCAGACAGGTCCAGCTATAGACACAGAACCTGGGAAGCTATAGTTTAAAAACACAGGCTTCAAATCACAGTGTGTAAACAGTTTCATTTCCCCATCTACTATTGAGAATGTGCAAGGGTTTGTTAGGGAAAGTTGTGGTGTTTCAAACTTTTTTGGCAAAGTGATTTTGAGTTTGACTTAAAATTCCAGAAGGTCCCATGGTAAAGCAATTATACTCCAGTAAAGATGTTAAAATAAAATAAAATAAAATTCCAGGAGGCCAAAGGCTTCTGGCTAGTGTGTGGATCACGGGGAGGAAAGCCAGCCTTTCTCTGCCCCCAGACTGGCTCTTTAATGACCTAACGGGATTACGTAGGCATGGCAACCATACATCCACTATCCATGTACGTCCATGGATGTACACGCCATACATCCATGGCAACCATACAAACAATAACTCACATGATTGTGTCATTTTCAGGAGTACGGCTGCCGAACTAACTGGCGACAGTAACTCCATCACCTTGCTTTCAGTGCATCCTGGACCCATAAGAAATTAGCAGGGCAGGACTTCCGAGAAGATGGCAGAAGAGTAAGACGCAGAGATCACCTTCTTCCTCACAGATACACCAGAAATACATCTACATGTGGAACACCTCCTACAGAACACCTCCTACAGAACACCTACTGAACGCTGGCAGAAGACCTCAGACCTCCCAAAAGGCAAGAAACCCGTCACGTACCTGGGTAGGGCAAAAGAAAAAAGAATAAACAGAGACAAAATGATAGGGACGGGAACAGCACCAGTGGGAGGGAGCTGTGAAGGAGGAAAGGTCTCCACACACTAGGAAGACCCTTCGCGGGCGGAGACTGCGGGTGGCGGAGGGGAAAAGCCTCGGAGCCGCGGAGGAGAGCGCAGCAACGGGTGCGGAGGGCAAAGCGGGGAGATTCCCGCACAGAGGATCGGTGCCGACCGGCACTCACCAGCCCGAGAGGCTTGTCTGCTCACCTGCCGGGGCGGGCGGGGCTCGGGCTTCGGTCGGAGCGCAGGGAGAGGACTGGGGTTCACGGCGTGAACACAGCCTGCAGGGGGTCGGTGCGCCACGGCTAGCCGGGAGGGAGCCCGGGGAAAAGTCTGGAGCTGCCGAAGAGGCAAGAGACTTTTTCTTCCCTCTTTGTTTCCTGGTGCGCGAGGAGAGGGGATTAAGAGCGCTGCTTAAAGGAGCTCCAGAGACGGGCGCGAGCCGCGGCTAAAGGCGCGAACCCCAGAGACGGGCGGGAGACGCTAAGGCTGCTGCTGCCGCCCCCAAGAAGCCTGTGTGCGAGCACAGGTCACTCTCCACACCTGCCCTGCCGGGAACCTGTGCAGCCCGCCACTGCCAGGGTCAAGGGATCCAGGGATAACTTCCCTGGGAGAACGCACGTCAGGCCTCAGGCTGGTGCAACGTCACGCAGGCCTCTGCCGCCGCAGGCCCGCCCCGCACTCCATGCCCCGCCCTCTCCCCGGCCTGAGTGAGCCAGAGCCCCGGAATCAGCGGCTCCTTTAACCCCGTCCTGTCTGAGCGAAGAACAGACGCCCTCCGGCGACCTACACGCAGAGGCGGGGCCAAATCCAAAGCTGAACCCCCGGGAGCTGTGCGAACAAATAAGAGAAAGGAAAATCTCTCCCAGCAGCCTCAGAAGCAGCGGATTAAAGCTCCACAATCAACTTGATGTACCTGCATCTGTGGAATACCTGAATAGACAACGAATCATCCCAAATTGAGGAGGTGGGCTTCGAGAGCAAGATCTATGATTTTTTTTCCCCTTTTCCTCTTTGTGAATGTGTATGTGGATGCTTCTGTGTGAGATTTTGTCTGTATAGATTTGCTTCCACCATTTGTCCCAGGATTCTATCCGTCCGTTTTTTTTTGTTTTTTTCTCTTAATAATTATTTTTTTATTTCAATAACTTTATTATATTTTATCTTACTTTATTTTACTTTATCTTCTTTCTTTTTTTCCTTCCTTCCCTCCTTCCTCCCTCCCTCCTTTTTCTTTCTTTCTACTTCTACTAATTCTTTCTTTCTACTTTTTCCTCCCTTTTCTTCTGAGCCATGTGGATGAAAGGCTCTTGGTGCTGCACCCAGGAGTCAGTGCTGTGCCTCTGAGGTGGGAGAGCCAACTTCAGGACACTGGTCCACAAGAGACCTCCCAGCTCCACAGAATATCAAATGGCGAAAATCTCCCAGAAATCTCCATCTCAACACCAGCACCCAGCTTCACTCAACGACCAGCAAGCTACAGTGCTGGACATCCTATGCCAAACAACTAGCAAGACAGGAACACAACCCCACCCATTAGCAGAGAGGCTGCCCCAAATCATAATAAGGCCACAGACACCCCAAAACACACCACCAGACGTGGACCTGCCCACCAGAGACAAGACCCAGCCTCATCCACCAGAACACAGGCACTAGTCCCCTCCACCAGGAAGCCTACACAACCCACTGAACCAACCTTAGCCACTGGGGACAGACACCAACAACAACGGGAACTATGAACCTGCAGCCTGCAAAAAGGAGACCCCAAACACAGTAAGATAAGCAAAATGAGAAGACAGAAAAACACACAGCAGATGAAGGAGCAAGATAAAAACCCACCAGACCTAACAAATGAAGAGGAAATAGGCAGTCTACCTGAAAAAGAATTCAGAATAATGATAGTAAAGATGATACAAAATCTTGGAAATAGAATAGACAAAATCCAAGAAACATTTAACAAGGACCTAGAAGAACTAAAGATGAAACAAACAATGATGAACAACACAATAAATGAAATGAAAAATACTCTGGATGGGATCAATAGCAGAATAACTGAGGCAGAACAACAGATAAGTGACCTGGAAGATAAAATAGTGGAAATAACTACTGCAGAGCAGAACAAAGAAAAAAGAATGAAAAGAACTGAGGACAGTCTCGGAGACCTCTGGGACAACATTAAATGCACCAACATTTGAATTATAGGGGTTCCAGAAGAAGAAGAGAAAAAGGAAGGGACTGAGAAAATATTTGAAGAGATTATAGTTGAAAACTTCCCTAATATGGGAAAGGAAATAGTTAATCAAGTCCAGGAAGCACAGACAGTCCCATACAGGATAAATCCAAGGAGAAACACACCAAGACACATATTAATCAAACTGTCAAAAATTAAATACAAAGAAAACATATTAAAAGCCGCAAGGGAAAAACAACAAATAACACACAAGGGAACCCCCATAAGGTTAACAGCTGATCTTTCAGCAGAAACTCTGCAAGCCAGAAGGGACTGGCAGGACATATTTAAATTGATGAAGGAGAAAAATCTTCAACCAAGATTACTCTACCCAGCAAGGATCTCATTCAGATTTGATGGAGAAATTAAAACCTTTACAGACAAGCAAAAGCTGAGAGAGTTCAGCACCACCAAACCAGCTCTACAACAACTGCTAAAGGAACTTCTCTAGGCAAGAAACACAAGAGAAGGAAAAGACCTACAATAACGAACCCAAAACAATTAAGAAAATGGGAACAGGAACATACATATTGATAATTACCTAAATGTAAATGGACTAAATGCTCCCACCAAAAGACACAGATTGGCTGAATGGATACAAAAACAAGACCCATATATTTGCTGTCTACAAGAGACCCACTTCAGACCTAGAGACACATACAGACTGAAAGTAAGGGGATGGAAAAAGATATTTCATGCAAATGGAAACCAAAAGAAAGCTGGAGTAGTAATTCTCATATCAGACAAAATAGACTTTAAAATAAAGACTATTAGAAGAGACAAAGAAGGACACTACATAATGATCAAGGGATCGATCCAAGAAGAAGACATAACATTTGTAAATATTTATGCACCCAACATAGGTGCACCTCAATACATAAGGCAAATACTGACAACCATAAAAGGGGAAATCGACAGTAACACATTCATAGTAGGGGACTTTAACAGCCCACTTTCACCCATGGACAGATCATCCAAAATGAAAATAAATAAGGAAACACAAGCTTTAAATGATACATTAAACAAGATGGACTTAATTGATATTTATAGGACATTCCATCCAAAAACAACAGAATACACGTTTTTCTCTAGTGCTCATGGAACATTCTCCAGGATAGCTCATATCTTGGGTCACAAATCAAGCCTTGGTAAATTTAAGAAAATTGAAATTGTATCAAGTATCTTTTCTGACCACAATGCTATGAGACTAGATATCAATTACAGGAAAAGATCTGTAAAAAATACAAACACATGGAGGCTAAACAATACACTACTTAATAACGAAGTGATCACTGAAGAAATCAAAGAGGAAATAAAAAAATACCTAGAAACAAATGACAATGGAGACACGACAACCCAAGATCTATGGGATGCAGCAAAAGCAGTTCTAAGAGGGAAGTTTATAGCAATACAATTCTACCTTAAGAAACAGGAAACATCTCAAATAAACAACCTAACCCTGCACCTAAAGCAATTAGAGAAAGAAGAACAAAAAAACCCCAAAGTTAGCAGAAGGAAAGACATCATAAAAATCAGATCAGAAATAAATGAAAAAGAAATGAAGGAAACGATAGCAAAGATCAATAACACTAATAGCTGGTTCTTTGAAAAGATAAACAAAATTGATAAACCATTAGCCAGACTCATCAAGAAAAAAAGGGAGAAGACCCAAATCAATAGAATTAGAAATGAAAAAGGAGAAGTAACAACTGACACTGCAGAAATACAAAAGATCATGAGAGATTACTACAAGCAACTCTATGCCAATAAAATGGACAACCTGGAAGAAATGGACAAATTCTTAGAAAGGCACAACCTGCCAAGACTGAATCAGGAAGAAATAGAAAATATGAACAGACCAATCACAAGCACTGAAATTGAAACTGTGATTAAAAATCTTCCAACAAACAAAAGCCCAGGACCAGATGGCTTCACAGGCGAATTCTATCAAACATTTAGAGAAGAGCTAACACCTATCCTTCTCAAACTCTTCCAACATATAGCAGAGGGAGGAACACTCCCAAACTCATTCTACGAGGCCACCATCACCCTGATACCAAAACCAGACAAGGATGTCACAAAGAAAGAAAACTACAGGCCAATATCACTGATGAACATAGATGCAAAAATCCTCAACAAAATACTAGCAAACAGAATCCAACAGCACATTAAACGGATCATACACCATGATCAAGTGGGGTTTATTCCAGGAATGCAAGGATTCTTCAATATACGCAAATCAATCAACGTGATATACCGTATTAACAAATTGAAGGAGAAAAACCATATGATCATCTCAATAGATGCAGAGAAAGCTTTCGACAAAATTCAACACCCATTTATGATAAAAACCCTGCAGAAAGTAGGCATAGAGGGAACCTTTCTCAACATAATAAAGACCATATATGACAAACCCACAGCCAACATCGTCCTCAATGGTGAAAAACTGAAAGCCTTTCCACTAAGATCAGCAACAAGACAAGGTTGCCCACTCTCACCACTCTTATTCAACATAGTTTTAGCCACAGCAATCAGAGAAGAAAAGGAAATAAAAGGAATCCAAATTGGAAAAGAAGAAGTAAAGCTGTCACTATTTGCAGATGACATGATACTATACATAGAGAATCCTAAAGATGCTACCAGAAAACTACTAGAGCTAATCAATGAATTTGGTAAAGTAGCAGGATACAAAATTAATGCACAGAAATCTCTGGCATTCCTATACACTAATGAGGAAAAATCTGAAAGTGAAATCAAGAAAACACTCCCATTTACCACTGCAACAAAAAGAATAAAATACCTAGGAATAAACCTACCTAAGGAGACAAAAGACTTGTATGAAGAAAACTATAAGACACTGATGAAAGAAATTAAAGGTGATACAAACAGATGGAGAGATATACCATGTTCTTGGATTGGAAGAATCAACATTGTGAAAATGACTCTACTACCCAAAGCAATCTACAGATTCAATGCAATCCCTATCAAAGTACCACTGGCATTTTTCCAGAAGTAGAACAAAAAATTTCACAATTTGTATGGAAACACAAAAGACCCTGAATAGCCAAAGCAATATTGAGAACGAAAAACGGAGCTGGAGGAATCAGGCTCCCTGAATTCAGACTATACTACAAAGCTACAGTAATCAAGACAGTATGGTACTGGCACAAAAACAGAAAGATAGATCAATGGAACAGGATAGGAAGCCCAGAGATAAACCCACGCACATATGGTCACCTTATCTTTGATAAAAGAGGCAGGAATATACAGTGGAGAAAGGACAGCCTCTTCAATAAGTGGTGCTGGGAAAACTGGACAGGTACATGTAAAAGTATGAGATTAGATCACTCCCTAACACCATACACAAAAATAAGCTCAAAATGGATTAAAGACCTAAATGTAAGGCCAGAAACTATCAAACTCTTAGAGGAAAACATAGGCAGAACACTCTATGACATAAACCACAGCAAGATCCTTTTTGACCCACCTCCTAGAGAAATGGAAATAAAAACAAAAATAAACAAGTGGGACCTAATGAAACTTCAAAGCTTTTGTGCAGCAGAGGAAACCATAAAGAAGACCAAAAGACAACCCTCAGAATGGGAGAAAATATTTGCAGATGAAGCAACTGACAAAGGATTAATCTCCAAATTTTATAAGCAGCTCATGCACCTTAATAACAAAAAAACAAACAACCCAATCCAAAAATGGGCAGAAGACCTAAATAGACATTTCTCCAAAGAAGATATATAGACTGCCAACAAACACATGAAAGAATGCTCAACAGCGCTAATCATTAGAGAAATGCAAATCAAAACTACAATGAGATATCATCTCACACCAGTCAGAATGGCCATCATCAAAAAATCTAGAAACAATAAATGCTGGAGAGGGTGTGGAGAAAAGGGAACCCTCTTGCACTGTTGGTGGGAATGTAAATTGATACAGCCACTGTGGAGAACAGTATGGAGGTTCCTTCAAAAACTACAAATAGAACTACCATATGACCCAGCAATCCCACTACTGGGCATATACCCTGAGACAACCATAATTCAAAAAGAGTCATGTACCAAAATGTTCATTGCAGCTCTATTTACAATAGCCCGGAGATGGAAACAACCTAAGTTTCCATCATCAGATGAATGGATAAAGAAGATGTGGCACATATATACAGTGGAATATTACTCAGCCATAAAAAGAAACGAAATTGAGCTATTTGTAATGAGGTGGATAGACCTAGAGTCTGTCATACAAAGTGAAGTAAGTCAGAAAGAGAAAGACAAATACCGTATGCTAACACATATATATGGAATTTAAGAAAAAAAAATGTCATGAAGAACCTAGGGGTAAAATGGGAATAAAGACACAGACCTACTGGAGAATGGACTTGAGGACACAGGGAGGGGGAAGGGTAAGCTGTGACAAAGCGAGAGAGAGGCTTGGACATATATACACTACCAAACGTAAAATAGATAGCTATTGGGAAGCAGCCGCATAGCACAGGGAGATCAGATCGGTGCTTTGTGACCGCCTGGAGGGGTGGGATAGGGAGGGTGGGAGGGAGGGAGACGCAAGAGGGAAGAGATATGGGAACATATGTATATATATAACTGATTCATTTTGTTGTAAAGCAGAAACTAACACACCATTGTAAAGCAATTATACTCCAGTAAAGATGTTAAAATAAAATAAAATAAAATTCCAGGAGGCCAAAGACTTCTGGCTAGTGTGTGGATCACGGGGAGGAAAGCCAGCATTTCTCTGCCCCCAAACTGGCTCTTTAATGACCTCATGGGATTACGTAGGCATGGCAACCATAACATCCACTATCCCTGTACGTCCATGGATGTACACGCCATACATCCATGGCAACCATACAAACAATAACTCACATGATTGTGTCATTTTCGGGAGTACGGCTGCCGAACTAATTGGCCATAGTAACTCCATCACCTTGCTTTCAGTGCATCCTGGGCCCATAAGAAATTAGCAGGGCAGGAGAGGTCCTTGCGGAAAGTTCCCTGCCTCGCGGCACGCTAGGAGTGTGTGCTGGGCGAGGCCTCTACACAGAAGGGCCAGAGGAGAAAGCCGGGATTTGCTCCAGCCGTCAACAGAATTCCAAGGTATGGTTGCTTCTGACCCCGTTTTACACCTGGAAGAGTGTCCACTCTCCTTCCATTTTTGACAACTCTGTACAGGAAAGTCTCAGCGGGATCTCAGCTCTATTCGTAATTCCTGATTTCATCAAATCTAAGGTAGCCCAACTTGAAGATGTACCATTAAGGAAGAGTGTACCAAATAAGACAACATTCTCTAATCACTGGGAATCTTTATTTTATACTTATCGAAAGAGCTATGTTAGATTGATTTAGACACCAATTTTACAATCATACACCGATGGTGCACATATATTTTTTTAAATGTGAATGAAATAAATTGGTCAAAGGATCCCTAAAACATCTTCATCGTTTTCTGAATTGCTCTTTGACTCAGCACGTGTCACGGTCTGAGGTTTCTGGCACAGCACCACTGTGATGGATCCAGAGCCATAGCTTCCTGACTCCCCTCCTTGCCTCCAGTCCTGCCCCACAGCCCATCCCATCTCTCATCTTCTACTCCACCCTCTCACCCATTCGTCCCTCCTCACGTTTCTCTGTGGCTCTTGGAACGTTCCGGGTAGCCTCTGCTCAGGGTTTCCGTCTGTGCTGTGCCCTCTGCCTAGAATGCGCCTCCTGAAAAGCCACAAAGCTCCCCCACCTCCTGCAAGTCTCCGCTCAAATATCACTTTCCCTACAGAGCCTTCTCTGACCTCGTTTTGTAAAACCACAGCCCTCCTCACCAGCACTCCCTGCCCCCCGGGTCCCCTTCCGGGCTTTCCTTTTCCTCCCATCACTTACCCCACCTGGCAGAATGTATACACACTCACCTTCATACTGTCTGACTCTCCCACTAGAAAAAAAAACAAACCCTCCAAGCAATGAGGAATTCTGCCCACATGGTTCGAAAAGGTAACCCTGGTGCCTGGAACTGGGGCCGGCACATAGTGGCCTTCGATAAATATCTGCTGAATGAACTGAAAACACAGGATACAACGTAGACTCGGGATGATCCCATTTTTGTTTCAAACACACATTTATGTTCATAACTGGAAGAATATGCCCTAAAGTGTTACCTCATTTTCCATGGTGAAAGGTGTGAGGCTGATTTTGTGCATATGTGCTTTGTGACAGTTTCCAAACTTCTTAATCAAATGTGGCTTATTTTTGCAGTGGAAAAATAGGATTAAAAATAAGTGCATAAATATTCATTAAACTGAAAAAAGTGGGTATTGCCAAAATATTAAAATCTCTCTGTGCTTTTCAAAAATCAACTATCAATAAAAAAGATGCTTGACAATAATTCATGCTCTGGTTTAGATCAAAACCTCAGAAGGCTAAAGCCCTTGATTTCTGAAGGTTACCCCCATCAGATGGGTGTGTTTTGAGGTAGGGGGTATCATACATTCAAGGATACAAAACTCAAGTTACCTCTCATCTCAACTTGAGTCTATACACAATTTCTTACAGGGATGTGACTGGAGGAAGTTCTTCTGCCATCGTTGTGGATTTCTACCTTAATCTGGACATTTATAGATTAAAGGCAGAGAAAGCTATACCCAGTTGTCCCTATGTCACAGTGAAAAACAAAAAACAACCCCAAAGAGCCAGACACAGGCTTCCAGCAATGCTTCTGGAGATCCAGAGCCTCAGACTCACTGAAGTTTCCCTTTTCCTTTCCTTGGGTCGGGGGTGAGTCCAAGGGTAGCAGGAAGGGGAAGGGGATCTTTAGGAATGAGAAGGGATGAAAAGCGACACAATTTCAACCCCTAAACACCGGCAGTGTTCTTGGAGTTGAACCCGAAGGCTAGATATCTCAGTTACAAGCATAGCAGGGGAATGGATTATTCAACCCAGAGACATTTTCAACTAAATACAAATTAGTTTGATCATTATGTGTTTGAGAAAACCTTTATGGGATGAAGATGCCCTGTCCTGTTCTAGACTGCTCCGTGAATATCAGTGAGCCTTCTCCTGTCCTGAGACCCTCAGGGCATCAGGCTCTCTGCTGGGATGCAGCCCAGGGACACCTCGGGTGTGGTGCTGGCTGGTACCACTCAGCATATAATTGTTGTTTGTGCGGCCTGTTTCCTCCTCCCTCCTGCTAACTGTTATTCCCCGTGCTCCAGCTCTCAGCAGCTCCCCCCCACCTCACCCAGGGCTTCGGTCGCCCTCCCAAGTTTGGTAAAGCAGTGAACAAGGTTTTACACATTACTGAGGTCTCTGCCATGCAGCGTGCCCCAGCCCTAACCGTCACACTGGGCCATGTCCTCTCCTGCCAGTGTCCAGAAGTTACTGTGAAAAGTGGTCTTGGGTATTATGAAGAAGCACGAACTCAGAACATTTTGGTCTTTGGGTGAGTTTTGGAAAGTTTCTACAAAGATAGAGAGCAAGTACAGTGGATACTGTGGATACCCCATGTCCCTGAGCATCTCTCATTCCTTCACTCAATCGCTCCACACAATTTTCTTGAGGACCTACCACACGCCAACACACTGGACCAAATGCTTGGGACGGACACAAGATGAAGACAAGATCGTTGCTCTCAAGCTACTCAGAGTCCAGTAGGAGAGACAGACCCCAAATCAGTGAACTACAAACAAAACAGCACGTTAGGTGACACAGATAAAGACAGTGTACTGAGGGAAGAGTGAAGGGGATCAGCTCAGTGGGCCTGGATGGAATCAGAGAAGGTTTTCTGGATGGGGTGTTGATGGCTAAGCAGGAGTTAGACCAACAAAGAGGACAGGCATCAGCAAGGACATGGAGCCCCAAAACCCTCCACTGTATTTACTGTTTCCAGACCTTCCATGCTTGCCCAACAAGGGGTAAGATGGAGCCTTCTCAGACCTACCTGGACTGGACCCCACCGCAGGGGCAATTCAGCAGGAGGGGTCTTTGCAGGTTGTTTAGTCACTGCTGTATCCCCAGCCCCCAGACACTTCCTACGGCAGAGTAGGCCCTCTGCAAACATTTGCTGAGTTGAATTTGATATAATCATCAGAGCAGACCTGAGAGACCTGGGTCCATGCTGTGGGTGGTGAACTGCAAGGTGATTTGTAGCAAAGATGGTCGTGCAGTTGAAAAAATTAAAGAAAGCATATATGGAGATGAGCAGACACTCATTTCCGTGCATTCCCCACTCCTGCCGACAGTTCCCTCCTGCTCTGCTAAAGCTCTCCGCACCCAGGTGTCATGGTTAATTTCCCCCGATCCCTAGAAGGGAAAGAGGGGGCACCTTCTTCCTTTTGCAAAGGAAGAAGAATTACTAAGTAAGTTTTCCTTTATAATATTTCCCTAAGACTGCAGAGGAATTGAAGAGTGGTTTTTAACATACCCATCATCACAAGCCTCTTAGAAGCAGATAACAGAGGATAAATACAGGTTAGAAAGAGCCAATCATTTAGACAGAGATGCATGTGAGTTTGGATGGTTAAGCTATTTCACTCATAAGCTCATAAAACAATCCCTTTTTCAATAGCAGACAAACCATAATGTGAAACATAGTATATGATACTTACATAAAATGGAAACAGGGTACTTTTGACTAGAGAAGAAAAGTGCTACGTATGCAATTAAAAAAAAAAGTTTTTCCCTAAAGGAGAGAAATGAACACAAAGTAAGGGGAAGAGATTAACAAGCCCATGAACATTCTGACACCAAGGTGGAGGCCAGTGGGTCGAGACAGCTTCAGGAGCACATATTTGGTAGGAAAGTGAACAACATGAGATTCACTAGGAGTTGTGGGCTACTGGGTTGCGGCTGGGGGCTGCAGATTTATTCTTACCCTTGTCCAAAGGGGCAGATGACTCACTAACAGATGATTCCTGATTCCCCACCAAAACGCTGCCCATGGAATGGAATATTTTCCTTTGTAAAGAAAGTGCCTTTGCACTAAAAAATGCATTTCTCTTGCCCAATGGTGGGGAGGACTCCTACCATGTAATTATCCAGCCCATTAGAAGGCAAGGTCAGGGAGGGAGACGCAAGAGGGAAGACATATGGGAACATATGTTTATGTATGACTGATTCACTTTGTTATAAAGCAGAAACTAACACACCATTGTAAAGCAATTATACCCCAATAAAGATGTTAAAAAAAAAAGAAGGCAAGGTCAGGACAGACACAGAGGGAAGGTCTACCCTTGCCAGACACACAGATGTGGTCACACGGTTTCTAAAGTAACAGGCAGCTGGGCAGAGAGACTGCAGGGAAAGGATGAACATTTCCCGTTTTTGATCGAGTACCTGTGATTTCAAATAGTTTCACATATCGTATTTCATGTAGTCTTTGCAAAAAGTCTATGACCTTGGTATTTTTGAGACCATTTTACAGATGAGGAAACTAAGCCCTTAAGAGGCTCACTAAGTTGACTGAGGCCATCCAGCTAGTAAATTTCAGGACCGTGTGGCTGTCTTCTAATCCCACGCGCCACGGCACATAATCTCAATTACACCCCAGTGAGGTCTGCATTTCCGATTTGCACCCTCTACGTTTTCTTGGGAGAATACAGGTTTTAAAAAGATTCTACCCTTTTATAATGATCTCAGTTACCCTCATTATGTACAATTAAAATGCCTAGAAAACCTGAAACTTGATTTAGCTTGAAGGTGCCTCACCCAGTTTGGGGTGAATGAAGGCTCTGGAGTCATGGGTGATGGTACCTCTCAATGATGGACTGCCAGCAGATGGACAAGAAAGGAAACGATTCGTTGTCCTGCCTGAAAGACAGCTAAGCACAGGATCCTGACTGCCGTGAGCAGGGGCTGGAGCCCGTCCAAGGAACGGGGTGGGGCAGCTGTGAGGGGTGGAGAGCCATGGCCACTCATGTGTGGGACACAGGACACCTTTTGGTTTCTGCACCTCCAGGGACACACAGGCTCTTACACCGTTCAGGACGCTCCCTGAGCTTCAGTGAAACTAATGAGGGAGTAACACCTGAGCGCTCCAAGGTCAAGAACGTTTCTTTTGGGCTCTGCTTCCCAATTCCAGTTGCTAAATAACCAGCTCCATAGTTTCTATGTAGAACAGAGCTTGTATTCCCAGAGTCCCTGTTAACCAGGCTTTGACACTGAATGCTGAAGACTGCTCCTGTTATTTCAAAACACCCTTATGCCACACAAAGGTAGTACTGGTTAGTTTGGCTTCAACATTGCGGGGTGGGGGGCAGGGGGCGGGGGCATGGATTCTGATGGATATAACGCCAAAGCTAAGTTTTCATTTATGGAAAAAGAGAAGCTTCCTAAAACCGCCAAGTTATGCTCAAGAAGTAACTTGCTTCCTGTGAGAAGAGGGTGGGGTGCAGAAAGTCCAAAGCCCCCCACTTCCAAAAAGCCAGTGTGGAACTTAACATACTGTGATATGTACTCCTGTCAAGCAGGTGAGATGAAGAACCTCAGAAAAATATAGGCGGCGGGTGCCAGGTAACACCTGGAAGTCTGAGTATTTTTACTGGATACTACTAAATACAATGATACACTTTTTATGAAACTCGTTGAACTCACTGGGTAAAAACAAAAACACAAACAGAAAAAGACCACGTTGCTGTTGGCCAGTTAGTGCCTTAACCACCCTGCTCACCGAATTGCGCTTTTCCAACAATACCCTTCTGTGATTAAACTTTCATGTTGTCTCTTGTTTTCTTTTAAGCCGCACACTTCTGAGATAAAAATCTGTTCAGTTCATTTTAAAATATAACAGGTTCCTGAGGACTGCCCAGTGGCAAACATGACTATTAGTTAATTTTTAAAAAGAGGAGGTCAAAAGGCAGAATAACGTTCATGAGTTCTGCAGAAAATCATGGAAACAACCTTAAGGGATCTATAGTGGAGCCACATCTGGGAAAACCGTATCTTATGAGAGATTCCCCAGCAGGGATTCAGGCAAAGGAAATCATGCCTGGCTCTTCCGATGGAACTTTTGGAAGATGTTACTATCATGAAAGGTACAATAAATTAAGTGACGGTGGCCTCATTCCTTGAATTTTGCCCAGCAGGTGGCAAGGCTGGAGAATCAACCGGGAAGCCGGAGAGTGATACAGCGGAGAGGGGAGAAGATCAGAAGGCACCATCTCCCACGGGACTAACTCCTCATTCATCCGGGGCTTGTGCCACACATCGTCCAGCTGGTTTAAACAGTCAGTAGAATTAGCAGAGCCCCAAAGAGCTGTCAAGTTCTGAGGATGGTCTTTTAGATTTCCAGAGACACCGCCTGAGACAGCTGTCACTTGGCTGCCAGAAAGCCATCACTTCATGCCTTAAGCCCCTGTGAGACTCAACGATGTCAGACAGCAGAGCCCACCAAGCAAAGCCCCGGAAAACAGGGCTCTAAACGCTCCAGCTGTGCCTGCGTGCTCAGGGGCAAAGCCTCCCAGCTGCACTGTTATTCTGGCCATTTCCTTGAAGACTTTTTCAACCAGAAGTTTCCGTCAGTTTGGCTTTTGCCTCCTCTCCTTCCCTGAGGGGAATGTGTGCGGCTGCACACGTGGAAGGATTTTAATGTTGTCTAAATACAACAGCAGGCTTTGCAAAGACACTTTGTTTTGAAGAGAAGCGCTCTTGAACAGGATGTCTGGGTTGCAACTAGGAAAACGGGGAAACTGAGCAAAGGAATATCAATGGTGGCTGTTCCACAAACGAGCTGAGAGCTCAGCCCCTCCTTCAGAGGAAGCAGGAGGAGCCGCTGGTCTGGGAGGAGGTGGGGACGCCCAGGCAGCAGCCCCGGTGACGGCGACCGGCTCTCAGCCGAGGCTTCAGCACGGCAGAAGAGGCCGAGCCTTACTCAGGCCATGCCTTCACCCGGAGCTTATGGGCTTCACCTCCAAGGGGTTTGTGACCCCCAAAGCTCCTGTTACGGAGGGAGGTAGGCGGGCACCCATCTACCTGTACAGGAGTGCTGAAGATGCTGTCGGGGAGCCTTAGCGTCCCCAGCCTCCGCTCGCTGCCCGAGCCCCTCCCGCACGCACCGGGGGCCTCTCCACGTCCAGCAAAAGAAGCTAACGTCTGCCACGTCGGAGGCCTCCAGCAGTTGTTGAGTAACTTGGCCGTCAGCTCTGCCTGCAGGTCTTAGGAGTGGAACCAGCCTCCCCAGCGAAGCCTTGGTGCACGCTCAGGGGTCCAACAAAAGGCGGGTTCACACAGTCCTGAAGTAAGGGCAGGAGTGAAGCCCCTTCCTCATCCATAAGCCTGGGGGTGGGCAAGACACGGAAATGCTGAAACGACTTGTGTGAAGAAGAAAAAGAGCCCAAGGCGAACCTGAGAATGTGAAGAAGGTTCTGGAAGAAACTGAGGAGAGCACCACCCCATCCCCAGGCTTGCCTGGAGTCCGAGAACTTCACCTTGGTGAGACCGGGTAGACTGACAGTTAAGACAAGAACCTCATCCACTTCCACACCAGAACGAGGGGGTGGGTCCAGAGGCCCACCAGGAAAAGTTCCATGGTGGGAACTTTTGTGGGAAGGCCTTGGGCCCGGAATCAGACTGACTGGCCTCTGCTCTTCAATCTGGCAGTAATTCTGTCAACTTGACAGAGTGACTTATTCTCCTGAGTCTTAGTTTCCTCACGGGGTTAAACTAGAATAATGTAAATTATAGGTGATGACAGCCCCATTGCAGTTTTGGTTTGAGAGCTGATGAGTTACTGTGTGGAAGACATTTAGCAGAGCCTCTGTGTTTCCATTAGATCCTCCCTAAATATTATCCCCTTCCTCCTGTGAGAGCTAGTCTTGCACTTGCGTGGATCTCTGGTAATTTTCCACACTTCCCTGCTGTTCCTCATTCTGGTTGAGTCCAGCTGGCTTCCCAGCAGTTTACAGTAAAAGCCTCTGAGAGCTGTATATCTGCTTCAGAGGCCAGTGAGGCTGGGAAGAAGTTGGGCTTCCAAGCTCAGAGAGGAATTCAAGCAGAAAAGCGACTGGTAGCCACTGGAAGAGGGGATGAGTGGGCCAATTCCCGAGAAGTCTGTGAGAGAGAGAAGTGTGTGGGGAAAGGGGGAGCAGCTTGAAACCAGTCACCTGCCCTGTGGGTTTAGCAGGCAGGAAACTCCATTCCCCACAGCCACTAAACAGTGGTGAGACTAAAAGGGGCAATATTTTCATGCCTTCTGATGCCCAGAATCGTTATAATTGAAACTCCATGGAAAAAAGTCCTTACACGGCATGGTAGGTAGCCTCTTGGATGGCTCCAGTGATCCCTGCCTCCTGGTATTCACACTCCCGTTGAGTGGGGGTGGCCCTAGAGGCTTCTAGAAAATAACAAATGTGATGGGGCATCACTTCCAAGATGAGGTTACAAGATTGCAACTTCCCCCTTGCTCAATGTCTCTCGCTGCTCTCTCTGAGGGAGGCCTGATATCACGCTGTGAGCCGTCCCATGGTGAGGCTCATGGGGCTAAGCTCATGAGGGTGGCCACTGGCCAACAGACACATGAGTGAGCCTAGAAGCAGACACTCCCCCAGGCAAGCATTAAGATGACAGCAGTCCCAGCCCCATCATGATTTAACCCTGTGGGAACCCTGAGCCAGAGGACACAACTAAGCTGCTCTGCATTTCTGACCCAGAAACTGTACGTAATAAATGTTTGCTGTTTTAAGCTACTAAATTCTGGGGTAATTTGTTACACAGCAATAGCTCACTAACACACATGGCTCTATCAGGCACAAACTAGATTTGGAAACGACATATCCCAAATAAAATGGAATATTCTTCTTTTTACAGTGAGAGAGCAGAATCAGTGAATGAAATAAATCCGCAGCATCCTTTCTACCTGTGATTTCCTCTGACTAGCCAAATGGTATACAGGGATTCTTCCAGATGTAAGGAAAACTTATACATGATTCATTTGGGTTCTGTCATTAATTAACTGAAGTTTCAGTTACCTCTCCATGGTCTAATGGCTGTGCTCAAGGAGATATGAGAATTTTACAGAAACAACGACCAAGAAAATTTGACTTCTTAATATGTAAAAAAAAGATACATATGAGGAACTAATATGGAAACAGAAAACACGCTTATGCACAACCATATGCCACAGAAAAGACCTTTAAGGAGCAAAAAACTGCTACCTATTAAAAGACTGCGAATAGAAGTGAAGTTAATAATAGAGTGAACACCAATAAACCATTCTGGCATTTCCTACAGATACTCTTAAATCTCTTTATTTACCCACAGTAGTTCTTTAATCCTGTGCTAGATACCACCAAACATCTAATTCCCTCCCCTCTTTTTATTTCCATCTTTTGTACCAAAAAGTAAGAGAGAAACATTTACCAGTGAATCTTTGTTTTTTAATGAGTTAAAAGAATAGTCTTTCTGGAATCAGGCAATGCCAACTTTTATGCCCCAGTGGTTTGAGATTATTGTGAGTGGCATAAAAGAAAAGAAGAAGAAAAAAAAAAAAGTCAAGAGTCTTTGTGGTGGGGAATGCCCGGCGGGTGACTACACAAGTCTGATACCCCTCTGCCCAGCCTCCCACCAGAACCCTCACGATGACACAGAAAGGACAAAATGTCAATAGCAACGAAGGCTGAAGATAAGAGCACACCACAGGCCAAAGTCCAGGGGGTTTCCATTAATGCCCTTTTGATGGTGGAGGGGGGCTGAGAAGGGCATTTTTGGATCACACATCTCAAAGTCCATAAACCGTAAAGCAACAAAGCAGATGCCTGCCAAAGGGCAGGAAAGGACCTTAACTCAGAAGCAGAAATTAAAATGGCCATCAACCTCCCTAGCAAACAAAGAAAGGGAAATTAAAAATACCGCTTGTAGATTTACAATGACAAATGCCCCTAAGGCTTCAGGGTGGGGCATGGGGGTGGTGTCCTCCCTCCTGCGTGGCACTGTGGTCGGCCAAGCAGGCTTTTTAGAAAACAGTATGGAAATCAGTGCCCAGAGCCCGACAGTTTAAGGCCTCTTCTTTTTTAAACCTTTTCAGTGTGGCAAGAAGGAAGGGGGTGGGAGGATGGTGGAGGGAAAGAGAAGAAAAAAATATTACAGTGAGTAGACTTCTAAAAAACCATTTAAAAATTACTTTAAAATTATTTTTTAAATAATAAAAAAATTATTTTTAAAATGGTTTTGGTAGCCTTGTGAGAGCAGAAAAGAAATAATTTCCTCAAAATGCATACCATCAAAAATTAGACTACTGGGCTTCCCTGGTGGCGCAGTGGTTGAGAGTCCGCCTGCCGATGCAGGGGACACGGGTTCGTGCCCCGGTCCGGGGAGATCCCACATGCCGCGGAGCGGCTGGGCCCGTGAGCCATGGCCACTGAGCCTGCGCGTCCGGAGCCTGTGCTCCGCAACGGGAGAGGCCACAACAGTGAGAGGCCCGCGTACCGCAAAAAAAAAAAAAATGAGACTACTGAACTTCCTTTTCTAAGCTGATATTTCCTATGTTTGTTATTTCTCTAAGATCACAGAAGCAGAAGAAAACAACACAACAGGGCCCCAAACAAGATCACACCCCTCACACATAATGAAAGAGCTGATGTGAAAACCAGTGACACGGTGTCAAATCTATTCCTGTTTGTGAACAGATTTACCAGTTTCTCACTAACGTCTGAATTTAATTTGAGATTAGGCATCAAGTCTAAACGCTAATTATCTGATGGTAGAATTTCTTATTTTTAGTTGTTAAAGCCATTTTATCTGTTTGGCTTTTGACAAAATATTTGTTTTTATAAAGGCAGGATCTAATATTTTTAATGAACAGGTCCAGGGACCCGAAACAAAGACTGCACTTAATTGTCACAACAATCCTATGAGTAGGTGTTGTGATCAACGATGAAACAGTCCCTTAGCAAACTATCAAAGGCCATCTAGGTAGGAAGTGAAAAGGGCAAATCCAGGACCAACTCATGTCACAGATGGGTATCTTTGTGCAGCCCAGCTTTGTGACTTTTCAAAAAAAACAATTTTTTACATAGTCTAGAATTTTCAGGTTAATTAGGTTAATGCGACCATCTCAAATGTTTCCCCGTTATGATGTGGCCTTCCAGTTTCTAAAGCAAAGCATTCCTTGCTGTGGACTGGGAGCATTGATCAGTCAGTCATCAATGGAGGAATGACAGCTCTCCCTGGTTCCCAGTAGGGGAGACCTGTGGCAGAGAAGCCAACGGCCCAACCAGGGATTTCAGGTCAGCACCTTCCTTACCCCGTCGTTCCAGGAACCAGAGTAGGCTTTCCTCACACCTAAGATGCCTCCTGCTCTAAAGGTAAGGTTCAGAGTGGAAACCACAGGAGTCTCTTACCCAAGGTTTCTCTCCAGAATTTCCTGAGCCTATATTCCAGGATGGGCACGGCACTGGATTACTAATGACTTCAAACTTTGCTAAAATGCCTGACTCCAAACCATGAAGCAAAACGAAACAGATCTGACTCACTGTGTGGGATCTTGACTCTACCTCCCTGGGTGTCCACTTCTTCATCTGTAAATGAAGTTGGACTGACTGCCCCCCACCGTGAGCCCTTGAATTTGAACATTCTATGGCTTCAAATATACATCTGCATGTACATTTTGTCTTTCCCTTCTTCTCCAATTCACTTGCATGCTGGTAAACAGAGTGCAGGTACATTTTATGTGGATTTAAACTGATGTGAATTGGAAAGGTGTATGATTATAAAGGTGTTAATAAAGCTTCATTTGATGTGCAAAAATTCAAATCCCTCTAAATTCAAACAATTATCAAGAGCCGTTATCATTTCAAGGTCGGCAGGAAGTGAACTGTCAACTATGTTACACTACTGCCCCCTTTTAAGTACTCGTGTTATCCAGACCAGGACAGGGCTGGGACGGATCTCCGGAACTCCGGAAACCCGACACCTCAATCAGACTCAACCTTTCAGATCCAAAGCGACCTTGTTCTGCAAATGCCCTTCCCTTCAACTCAGCTGAAATGTCACCCACTCCAAGAAGTCTTTCCTAAGCAACACTCCCAGCTCCTCAGTGCCCACCCCGGGCCATCAACATCCCCACTGCACTGTAACTGCTGATTTTCTCATTTCCCTTTCTCATCAGGACTCTGTGAGTTCCCTGGGGGCAGGGACCAGTTGCTTAGTTTTTCATCCCCAGGACCTAGCAAAGCGACATGTTCGAGTGGGCACCCTGTAGACTCCTGTCTGATCGATCAAACAGCTGAATCTTTTCCTTTTACAGAGAAAGATCTGAGAGAAGGGCCTTCCCCGGACCACACGGCTCCCAGGGACCAGAGCTGAGACCAGAACCCATGTGTCCTGGCTCCGAGGCCTTCACCTGCTGGTCACCTGGGACACGGACGGTTCTGAACCTTCACTCGATCAGTTTAAGTCACCTCCAGAATCGATGTAAAGGCAATTAATGTCTCTAGAACAACCAAGACAGTGCCTTTGAGAAAATTATCTCTTCCCCACGAGCTCAACCCTCTGGACAAGCAGATAAAAGCTGCTCAGCACATACTCACTGAGCACCTTAAGATAAGGACTCAAATAAGCAAAGTCTCACTTTTTTCCCTGCAATGTCCTAGTTGCCTTGGTGTTTATTAAAATCAGATATTGTTTCCTACGACTGTTTCAAAGCGAAATTTGTCTCTTTGCTTCTAGCTTGAAGTAAAGACATTATCAAAGTTTTAATAGCAGGAATGGAAAAATACAATGTAGAAAATAGGCCTGCAACTTAGTTGCTACTTTCCCACACTGCAGGGAAAACAACTCTGCCTCCACCCATGTGTCTGAGATGTTGCTAGCTCCTGTTGCCTAGCAGAACAGCTCCGTGGTGAGTCAGCCAACAGAACGCTAGTTAACACAGGGGAGATGTGGGTGCTGGAGGCCTCAACAGGGAGCAACAGGAGTGATGCTCAGGTGGGTCCCCATCACCTGAACAGACCTGCTCACACCGGCTGCTGTGCGGCTTGCAGCTCTCCTCTTGCTCTGTGTCCCCCCCCACCGCCCGGGGAAGCGGAGGGCCCCAAACCACACTGTAAACACTGTGTTGATCTCAGAGCACTGTGATGAGTTCACGGTGGAAATCATCACTGAGACCAGGAGGTGGGGGGCAGGACGGGGGTCCACAAACGCAAGGGCTGTCTGCTTAAATCCAGGTTCCAGGAGATGCATTTTGAGATGGAGTCTAAAAACCAAAGCAGCCATGTTGGAAAAGACTGAGAACGGGCAAAGGTTTCGGGACTGGGAATGGTCTGGGAACAGGGCTGTGTCAGCTGTGGGCCAGGGGCTCTGATGTGACTTACACACAGAGGCAACTGGGGGGTATTTCATCCCCTTTATGTCTTCTGTGAATTGTAACTCATTCCTCATCACAGCTTTCCGGGCCTCTACTCTACAAGCACGGAGCCCAGCACCACCTTGGTTTAGGTTGGTTGTGACATGCCCCCCACCACCCCCAGCTGCCCGGAGGAGCTGGACGGCCACACACAGGGCCCATAGGTGACCACCGTTAGGTATCACTTGCTTGAATCCCAAATGTAACTACTAGCGGCAAACCCGTCAGCTTGACTCAAGGAAGATCCAGCAGGAGCCAGTTCTTTACACTGAAGCAGGACAAGACTCCAGGCTGCAGTGAGATAAAAAGGGAAAGAAAAGCAATGGCAGGTGGGTGGTCTTCGTTCTAGCAGGGCTCCCACGCAGGCCAGGGAAGCTCAAACTCCAGGAAGATAAACAAAGCTGCTGTGGCCTGCTGTGCGTACAGAAGCCAACAAGGTCACTGACCCCTGGCTCCCCCCAGCCTCCTGCAGAGGGTGGGTCCGCATCCATGAGCGCTAGGGTGTGTGCGCGTGCACACACGCGTGCACACGCACAGACACCGTTTCAAGCTGTCCACAGGTGATGACTCTTCCTACTGATCGGTTTCTTGTCAGTTGCCAGCTCAAGGCCAGTATGGGGGCTTTGATGATGAACACGGGCGTTGCCTGCAGCAGCACGTTAAAAAAAAATCTATCCTCTCTAGGTGATGACATTATCTTCTTGAAAAATAAAAAAGGCAAAGCAAATGCCAGCACTGTTTCTGAAATGCAATAAGTGCTGAGACGGTAAGCGGCTGTGTGGATGAAGGATGCAGTGTGAAGTAGGGCAGGTACCTCCTCATGGACCCTTCGTTCAGGGCTGAGCCTGGTTGATTTCCTCAGGCTCAGAGGTCACTGCTTTGGGTGTAGGTGACAGAGTTTCAAGACGCACTGTGTGCGTGACTGCTTGGGGGGTACTTTAGGGGAGATGGCTCTTTGGGGTACAACCCTCCCCCATCACACCGCCTAGAAAGCAGCCAGTCCCACTAGGAAAGACAGTTCCCCACTTTTGGAGAACTGTTCTCGGCTCATGATTTCCTGAGGAAGGGCTCAGTGACATAGTGATCGAGGCAACAAAGGTGACAAGGAGCCCTGGCCTGCACCCCACATCCACTTCAGTGCCACCGCCAGATGCCCAGGGACGCCTGCTTCCTGGGTGCAAATAACCCCTTTGCCCTCCACTCGGGACTCTCAGTACTCACTCTCACGACATTGCGGCAGTTTTCAGAAAGGAAAACTAAAAGAGACCCTGCTGTCTCCTTTCCTCCCCAGACACCACCATGTTGTAGTGTCCGCGTACGGCAGATGGGATGGGTGCGTGGGGACAGGTTTCTTCTGGAAGACAACAGTTGCACCTGCAGTGGTTTGGATATTTATTAACTCGTTAACTTGACGCATCTCACTGTGTCTGGTGACTCACACGCTCCCAGGAAGGCGCACAGAGCCTCCGCATCTGCTAGCCTTTCAATTCTCTTGCTTTGTTGCACCTCAAACCCGATCTTCTTTCTCCTTGATTCAGCCTTCCTTGCACAATTCCTCTAGCGTGGTGGGACGTGGCAATAGTAAAACAGAAATTAGCAGCCTTGATTTTCATTTTTCATTGCAGCCCAATATTTTAGGTCCCATTCCCTCATCAAAACATTCATTCAACTAATAATTATAGATTACTTAGTACAGGGGTCCCCAACCCCCGGGCCGCGGACCGCTACTGGTCCACAGCCTGTTAGGAACTGGGCCACGCAGCAGGAGGGGAGTAGCGAGTGGACAAGCGAGCGAAGCTTCGTCTGCCGCTCCCCGTTACTCGTATTACCACCTGAACACACCCCCGCCCCAGAAAAACTGCCTTCCACGAAACCGGTCCCTGGTGCCAAACAGGTTGGGGACCGTCTGGCAGGAGAAGATCGGCCAGGCCCACAAATGGCACCTTGGTGTGGCAGTAAGAGCACTGAGAAAGGGCACTTGAGGTCTTGTAGCCTGTCCCCGGGGGTGACAGGAACACACTCCCAGAACTCTGAGACAAAATTACTTTAAGAGCAAACTTAGATAGATTCAAAATATAGTTGTTTTTCCCCAACGACATATACGAGATGTTCATAGCAACACTATAAGCACATCAACAGTAGGATGTATTCATAAATTATTACTATAATGAATACTATACAGCAATGATACCAATGCACTAATGCCAACAACGCACACATATCTTACAAATATAATGTTGAGCAAAAAGAGTACACTGTGAGTTTCATTTACATAAAGCTCAAAAACAATCAAAATTAAACCTATGATTTATTAGAGGGGAGGACAGCAGTTCCTGTTGAGAAGGCAGTGGCTTAGGGGGACATGAAGGGGACTCGTGGGGTGCTGATGTGTTCTCTTTCTTCCTCTGACTGCTGGTTCTATGATGCCAATAACTTTTACTGAGCTGTACTCATAATCTGTACACTTTTCTATATGTATATTATCTATCAATAAAATGTTTTACTTAATATACGTACACGTATTTGCAGTCAGTGCATATAGCAGGCAGCTTTGGAAGTAACACGAGAGACTGAAGATGCGCCGCTACAGAAGCCTGGGATGTTCCCCGTTCATCGTGCATGATCTGTACAAGCTCAGAAAAGAAGGCCTAACTGTGATTATAATCATGCCAGCGGGAGTGCAATCAGTTACCCTGGCTCCGCTAAAACAACAGGGAAAAAGATTTGGAGACGAAGTTTGCAGTGTCTGTCCCTCACTGGAGGAGGGCAGGAATATTCTGGTCAGTAGAGATATGCTCAATGGAGGGGGCCATCAGGTCTCGCCATTCTTGGACGATGTGTCATATAAGGTCATCTCTCCCTTCGCTCTCATTGCCCACTTGCCAACCGCCTTCCAACAACACATTCAATGTCCCCAGCCTGGCACACACCGGAGAGGTGAGAATATTCTGTCGCTATAAAATGGCGCACTGGGCTTCCCTGGTGGCGCAGTGGTTGAGAATCTGCCTGCCAATGCAGGGGACATGGGTTCGAGCCCTGGTCTGGGAAGATCCCACATGCCGTGGAGCAACAGGGCCCGTGAGCCACAACTACTGAGCCTGCGCATCTGGAGCCTGTGCTCCGCAACAAGACAGGCCGCGATAGTGAGAGGCCCGCGCACCACGATGAAGAGTGGCCTCCACTTGCCACAACTAGAGAAAGCCCTCGCACAGAAACGAAGACCCAATACAGCAAAAATAGATTAATTAATTAATAAACTCCTACCCCCAATATCTTCTAAAACAAAATAATAATAAAATAAAATAAAATGGCCACACTAATCGATCGGCATCATTTTGATACCACAGACACCTGAGAGGCTCCTGATGCAAACACTTCTGAAAACAATGACAAAATGGAGCTCCCGGACCTGCCAGGTCAAGATCCGGACCTTGGACGATGGAGATGCCACCAAAGCGTGGCTCCTCTGAGCCCCCGCCCCAGACACTCCCATCCTCTTGGAACTGGTTACTCGAGGCGTGTTTTCTGTGCTTGTATCATAGATGGCCACTCCCCACTGCCCTGAAGGAACAGAGGCTGGTCAACCTTCCCAAGGTCAAGGTCAGCGAGACTTTAGTGGTAAAGAGGCTTCAGGGCTCAGACAGCCAGAGTCAGGGATCTGTCCCTTGCCTCAGGGGTTCCTTCAAGTTGTGTGGCATTTGTCATAAATCACTCCTCTCTGTCCCGATGCCCACTAACAAACAGAGAAACTAAGTCCTACATTGGGAATCCCGGGCACCCTTTCCAGTCCGACTTCTCGCTGAGATCGGACTATTAAACAACAACAATCTCATCTGAGGATACTGTTTGCTGTACTGTCCCCTAAAGCAGAGCCCTCCATCCCCGCCCTTCTACAGGAAGCCCAAAGCCATGGCAGCCACAGGGGGGCATCCGGGGTCTGCTCTTTGCACAGCTGACCGTGAGCACAGGTGAAAGTGACCAGGGGCATGGAAAGAGGAGAGTTACACCCTGACAGCCTTCTGACCACGGAGATGGAAATCCCCACAGAGGAGACGGCAGGCGGGACCCCCCTGTACAGTGGCAGCGACTCCATCCTGGACCCCGAGAGGGCAGGGCAGCCGCAGTCAGTGCCGGCCTAACAGCCATGAGCTTGCTTGTTTGCTTATTTCCAAAGGAACTGGACAGCCCAGAATCCATTCATACCCGCTTGCCTTCAATATGTCACATCCCAGCTGTCTTTTAACCTCTGAATCTACATTTCTCACACGTGCTAATGAAAACTCAACTCACTTAGTTCCTATAGAAAGAGCCAATTCTGGTGAGGCAGATTCATTCAGGAAGACTGATGTCAGTGCTCAGCCACTGTCAGAGAAAGGGCGAGGGCTGTGACGTCAAGTGTCACAGTGGGAAGAGCATGGGGGTCTGAGACCTCCGACACGAGCGAGAGCTTGGCCATGCCGCTCTTCTCTGAGCCACGACTGCGCGTCCATAAAATGAGGGGCTGGAAAGCCATGCCTCTAAGTTCTCCTCCAGATGCATGACGGATGGTAAGGAGCCTCATCTTCCGGTTAGAAAAGACCTGGATTCTGAGCTCTGATTCCATCACCAGCTGTGTGACTCAGGCAAGTTACCTAAATTCTCTGAAGCTCAGTTTCTTAATTTGTGAAACAAAAGCAATAATAATCATATATAATGATAACAGAGTATATAATATACAAATACTATAATGCTATAATAGTAATAATGAAGAATGGATGAAGTAAATATGTATGACATTTAGTGAGGTGCCCCGTACAGTGTAAATAATAAACAGCAAAAGGCAAAAAGAGCCGTGAGTCTGTTTCCATTGACAGAATCTCAAATGGGGCACAGATGGCAACTGGGAGCAATAACAGCTAAGGTAATGGTGTGAATGTTCAGAGATGGCTGGATTACCATCGGATCTGGCCCTGACTCTTTTTTTTTTTTTTTTTTTTTTTGCGGTACGCGGGCCTCTCACCGCTGTGGCCTCTCGCACTGCGGAGCACAGGCTCCGGATGCGCAGGCTCAGCGGCCATGGCTCACGGGCCCAGCCGCTCCGCGGCATGTGGGATCCTCCCGGACCGGGGCGCGAACCCGTGTCTCCTGCGTCGGCAGGCGGACTCTCAACCACTGCGCCACCAGGGAAGCCCGAGCCTGACTCTTTAAGTGACTGACACTGGCTTTACTGGCAGCTGTGAAACATCTTTTCTATAGGCAATTCCTGAGATTTTAGTGCACATTTATGGAAGCTAATGACACCAAGAGAAGGAGAATTGTGCTGAATAGTCAATTTGTTTTCATCTTACAGAGAACAGTACGCTATTAAGAGCAGTCTGTGCTTAACAGCAAGATGTGACAAACAAGCTGGGCCATCTCTCCTGGTGTCCTCGGCTCAAGGATCTCCTTAAGAATAACAGCATCAACTATGCCTTATTTAGAAGTGGATACATTATTTAATGACATACTGGTATAAGCTTTATTTTGGAACACTGATATGACAGTTATACACATGCCTTGGTCAATGTGCCAAATACTAGGATTTTGTTTCTTTTCTGGGTTCTTTTGAACTTTTTGTCATTGACAATGAAATACTAATTGTATACAAAGGCAGAAACACAGGCAGTTCCTGAGGTTAGGAGAAATATTTAACTGTAATATGTAAAATATGTAACTCCTCAATAATGATGATAAGGATGCTTTAAGAATATTTAGTGTAGTTGAATCCTATATTCTGATGAGCACAGAAATTAGAAAATACAGATGCTGAAAGACAGATATATTTTGGTCTGTTCCAACAAGTTCACCCACTTCAAAATAAGCAATTTATTTATTATTGCTCTCTTTCCCAAAAGCAGCCCATGGTGTGTGTCTGAATGTGTTTTGAACCACAGACTGTGTTCTACATGGTGCAGAAATGTCAAGCCAAGGTGAATTGTAAAAATCTTGAGGAAATGGCCAAATCCAGAACAGAGCTGCCGATACTCCACAGGGATATGCAGCCACGAGCTAAGGAGGGGCTCTCTGGTGGGCAAGTTAGTGTGGCAGGGAGCCCGCTGGTGGCTGGGTGGCCAGGGGCATGGACCCTGCATCAGAGTAACTGTGTTAAAGTCCTGGCTCCACGCTTACTTGCTACGTGACTTCAAGTTATCTAACTTCCATCTGCTTGAGTTTCCTCAACTCTAAAATGAAGATAATAATCGAACCTATGCAGGAGGGAACTGTGTATTACTCAACACGAATAATGTACTTAAGGTAGCGCTGGTCACTGTCTTCCTCAATGTAGGTTATTATTACCTTTGAAACATTCTAGTTCATTGTCTCCCCACCTAGAGCATGTTGTCTGTGTATCTGTATCTAATAAATCAAGACCACTAACAGGTACAACCGACACCTTCTCTACCAGTTTTCATGAATGTGATCAACCACATAGGCATTATTAAAATACCATTTGTTTCTGACATTGTTCTAGTTGCTGCACTAAACACACATACATGGGTCCTTTAGAAATTCACAACACGTAAAGAAATAAGGGCACTCAACACACGCACTAAACAAACATGGAAACTAAATCTGCAGGACATTTACAATATTTGCAAGTGGATGTACTATTATATACAATTTTTCTTCTCCTCTACTCGTTAACCACTAATTCCACTCCACTCCAAGCAGAATGATTAGCTATGTTTTCTAGAAAATGACACCAGGAATCAAATATATTAAGAGAGAAATATCTGGCCCAGGGTGCCTCCTCTTCTTGCTTTACACCTTAAAATTCCATCTGACCCCAGCAGTAAGTGGAACCACCATCCAGGTAGAAATGTGAGGTGAGTAATCCAGGCCGTTTTGCCCCACAGTGTGATCTGAATCTTAGAAGCAAATTCAGACAACACTGTTAAAACAGGTAAGCGGCCTCGGCTCTGAGGTGAAGCCTGGAGTTGGTGAGGGTCGAGTTGGGGATAGTTACTTTCCATGATTTGACCACAAAGGTCAATTTTGATTAATTTTTTTTTTATCATTTATATCTTTCTTTTTTTAATACTAAAAGAAGAAAAAAATTTGAAAGGAAATGGCAAAAACACAGGCAGCACGTATAAAGCTGAAACTACTGAAGTCTCAGTGGTTTCCGAGGAGGCGAGACACTGGTGGAAACCGGGGGCCTGGGGGCCGTACCTGGCCCACGTTGAGCACGGCTGCCGGGCGGGGCGCTGGGTCACATGGTGGACGTGACACATGTGCCGTGCCCACTGCTGTCGGCACAGGCCCATCGTCCCCCGTTGACCCTCTGCTTCCTGCAACACCTGTCTGAGTCTGCACGTGCTTCTCCTTTTGTAGACCTCAGAGCAGGCCAGTGGCAGAGCCCCGAAAACAGCAAACAGGCCAAGAAAGAAAAGTGACCATGAAAGAGTAGTCGGAAAGTAGGAGGAGAATCCAAGGGAACGGCAGCAGCACGAAGCCAAGAGGAGAGAGCTCAGGAGGAGAGAGCTCAGGAGGAGGCCACGCTGTCAAGTGCTCAGGGGTTAAGTAACGTGTGGGTGAGGGAAGACAGCTGCCCAGAAAACCAACATGCACCGTGTGTGTAACCGTGCCTCTCAAGCCTGCGGGACTTCGGACACCGAGGATTGAGAACCTTTTAGGAGCAGGAAGCCCAGGGCAAACCAGACCTCTGCTGTCCTGGGTACCACTTCTCAAGGGCCTCATTCTCTCTGGGTCTACAGACACATATGTTTGGGGAGCTTTGCGGAAGCACAGTGGTATCTACTACCCGATATCCGGACAGGTTGTTTTCCTTTGGCTACGGACAATGGTGCACGCTGACATTTCCCCTGGGCCCGAATACAGCTCATCTATTGATAAGTTTTGCATAATTGAGCACGTGAAGACTCACTAAAATTGATGGGCTTTTTCACACCCCATCTAAGTTCTATATCTAAAATACTCTGGAAAGACTCTGGAAAGGTCTAGTTGTCATTGCTAAGTTTACTATCATTGCGTGGTTCAGGGAGAAGTACCTGGAATATGACTAAAATGAATGAGAAATAATGTTCGCAGGGACTTACAGGGGTCTGTGTTATCTGAAGCACAAATGGCAGTGACAGAACAAGTAAGGTGAGCCTCGTATTGACTCTGGGAGAGGTGGGGTGGGACACGTGTCCCTTGACAAAGAGATTCCCAGAGTCGCAGAAGCTTGGATTTCAAAGTGACCTCAGAACTCATCTAGTTCAGGAGTTTCTCAGTTTTTCTGGGTCTCTCCATGTATACACGTTACTAAACTTTGATTCTTCTCCTGTTTTTTAAAAAAAGGAAATTATCTAGTTCAACCCTTTTCTTTTACTCAAGGGGACATTGAGGGAGAGGCTGTCAAAATCACACTTGTCCAATGTAGTCACTTGTGGTTAGACAGTGACTTGAACACGGGCTCAGTCTAGACTTTACGTTGAGAGAGACATGGAAAGTTTCTAGAGGGACGTGGAAAGACTGTGCCGAATGACATCAGAAGGTCCACCTTCATGAGACACAGAACTTGTTATTTAACCATTGAGAGAGTCTAGGATAGAATATTCTATGAGAGGCTAAGTTGGCAAAAGCCCTTTACTGCATGAGCGACAGTGTTTTCCCACCAAGCATCAATGCCTGGGGGGAACTGAACAAGAAGTGGAAACCACACCCAGGTGTGCCAGCTACACGAACGCTCACCTGCCCTATTTCTGAGCCAAACGGGCCCCGCTCTCGAGCTTAAAGCTCACCTGCTCAGGGTGCCACCAGGCTGCACTCAGCGCACCCTCTCACCATGGGATTTTCCTGCCTGTGCATTGCTCTCCCAAATCAGTCACTAAAAATATCCTATACAGCAAATACTGACTGGCCGCCACAGAAACGAAAAGCTTACACTTCTACAGGAAGGCTCGTTTACTCATCTTTTTTAAAAACACACTTATTTACTTATTTTTTACTTCTGATCCCTGTCTCCCTATCTCTGAGGAAACATTTCCCCAACCCACAATGATGTCAGGGTTTAATAACTCAAGATAGATAGCCTTTGTATATCTTAACTTACGCTAGTCTTTAATCAAAGGCTTTTTCCAAGGCCTAAACAGATGACAGCCGCTGTTTCTCCCCAACCACATGATTCATCAGACATGGTTTCCTCTTACAAGAATCATGTTACTTTGTCACTCTACTGCAACAAATCACGTTTGCTTAAGAGCTCAGGAGCCTATACTTTGAGAAGTGTTATGTAATCTTTGACATGTAGAAATATAGATAGATGGATAGAAACAAAGTTATGAAGCCCCAAATAAAACACCCCAGTTTCTACCACCAGACTAAAGATTAGATCTCATTATCAATGCCATTGGAGATAACCTGATGCTCTTCCTGGACCCCACCTTCCCAACTATCCTTCTCTTGCTTTTAAATATAGTTTCACCACATACGGATGTATCCTAACAATATATTGCTTAAATCCGCTTGCTTCTGAATTTTATAAACATGGTATTTCACCGTAGGTAGTCTTGGGCAACCTGCTTTCTTAAATTAAATACTAAGTTTTTAAGATACATCCATGTTGCTGCATGCAGCTGTAGTTTCTTCATTTTCCACTGCTGCATAGTAGTCTTTTATGAGAATATACCACAGGGCATTTATTTGTTCTCCTGTTCTGTGACTTTTAGATTGTTTTCAACTTTTTTGCTATTATGAGCAGTATTATAATGAACATTCTCAAACGTGTCTCTTGGAGAAATTGCAAAATTTTTCCTAGTTATGTATACCTATAAATGTGTATTTACCTTTGTTAAGTCAAAGGGTATATGCATGTTCCACTTTACAAGGTAGTACAAACTTTTCTCCCAAAGTGATGATGGTACCAGACGACACTCCCACCAGCAGTACACGAGAGGTCCTGTTTCCCCATACGCATCATCGCCAACACTTCATATTCTCAGACTTCTTAATTTTCGCCAGTTTAGTGGGAGTTTAATAGTATGTCACTGTGATCCTAATTTACATTTCCCTGAGTGCTAATGAGGCTGAGCACGTTTTGATGTTTTTAGATTGTCTACCACCTGGCTCCTAATAATTTTAGGCAATTCATTTTGTAGCCCTGCATATCAAACTATTCATTAGCCCAAAATCTTGCCTGGGAGGATGGATAATAAGACACATACAGAAAACACTGGTGGCTCTGAGTCTTCGTGTAATGGACCTTGTTGATGTTGCAATCATTCAGCTCCGCCCCTAGTAAGCAGCTGTCTGTGGCTTGGGGATTTGAGCTCAGCTCAAAAGGTAGCCATGCACGATCTAAGGGAATTCCACCCTTCTAGCCATTAATTGATTCAGGAATGGAGACATGAAATGAGTCTGTCTAAGGAGATACAAAGAGAGGACTACTGGAGGCTTCTGGGAAAATACTTCCTTACACTTGCAAGCAGCAATGGGAAGCCAGGATCTAGCTGACACTAGATGTGAAACAGGAGGCGTGTGGACCCACCTGCTTCCAGCAGCCACCCTGTGCCCAGAAGGCTAACCAATCAGAATAAAGTTGTCTATATGGAAGCAGAGCAGACAGGTGCAAACAAACTGAGTCCTTGATCCCACTGCTGAACTGCCAGATGAATCAACACAGAATCACTCAATCTCCGGGTGCCAATTTATACAAACCAATACGTTTCCCTACTGCTTAAGCTAATTTGAAACTGGCTTTCTATTACTTCAACCAGAAGCATCTTGAAACACGTGATGTGGTTTAAAAACAAACAAAACCAACAAAAAACTATGAGCCATGAACGGCATTTCTGACACTGGTAGAGAACTGGCCAATAAAAAGGTGGACTGACTCCCCCCTATTGTCACCATGTTGGTGGACCGGTGGCTGATGGGAGGTGGGGATCTGGTGCAGGGATGATATTCGGAAACCTGGGATTGCAGAGCACAAGCTTTATTACCAAGGCAGGCTTTGAAACCTCCTGCAAAAGCTCATTCAGGATAGTTGTTATTAAGTAAATTCCACTCAAGGTAGCTCCTGGAAGAGCTGACTAATGCCACCGAAGTCTGACTGCTCTCTTATCCACTCTCTCTCAGCACTTATGTGAAGCAGGCAGCTCATACTCAGTCATGGTGTTCTTGCTTATATAGACTTGTCTTCTTGAAGTTTCATATAACCACCTTCTGGGTCTTCCCTTCTAGGGTGTATATATCCTAAAGGAAAGCATTATACTGTCTTCCACTTTGCTCCTACTTTGCTCTACTTCCTCCTTTCCCCCCACCGTGGACATTGGTCCTGCTGGCAACTCCCGTGGGCCCTAAGAGAGCCATTTACTCTCTCTGAGTTTCATTTTCTTTCTCTGTCACAGAGCAACATTGCAAGAATGTTGGGTGGATTTGCAACAATACATACTAAGTGGTCAATAAATGGGAGCCCCTGTTGTTAATGACTGATGTTGTGTAAGTGCCCAACGTTCGTGGTGGCCATGTGCGGTCAAAAGCTGAGTTTTAGCCTCAGAATCCCTTCCAGCCCAGAACAGAGTCCTATGTCCTAAAGAGTCTGGAACTGTTTTTCCTCTTTGGGAGAAGTAAAACCTTATTAAATTATCAATAAAGGAGAATCTGAGCAACATATACGTCAGCCGAAGAATGATGATCTTGTTATCAAATCAGATTCATCATAAAACCAACCATTGATACTCTGTTGCGGGCAAAGCTACCAGCGCCATGAACCAGTAAATGGCTAAATCCATGATCTGTGCATGAGGAAACCAGTCACAGGGGGCTGGTCTTTTCTGTGCATCCCCAAATAAAACAACATTGGCTTTGGCCACCCAGGAGCACTCTGAACATGAATGCACTCTTTCTAACTTCGTGTGTTCATGGATATAATACAAGAGCTGACACAGTTTTAATATCAACATTTAAGTATTGCATTTCATTCAGTGCAATTAAATGTATCTAATAGCAGGCTATAAATGGAATCTTAAAGAACAAAAGAATACTCAGCTAATGTAGAGTTGAACAGATTCCTGGGATGATTATTTATTCAGAAAAAGATCAAGAAATGGTTAACACCCCCCAAATCACATTATTTCAATTTTGCACATTTTTTTTTACAAAAGTATCCTAAAGCAATAGCATAGTTGTCTTAGAAAAATTTAGAAACCATATAATGTATGTTGAATTATTTTTTGCAGGGGAAAATTCTGATAATCAGCCATGGAGGCAGGAAGGAATAATAACAGAACAAAAGGAAAGGAAACAGGAAATCCAAAATGAGTCCACCCAACACTGAGCTGAGATTTAAAATTTCACATGCCAGAACTGAGGAAAGAAAAATCGGAATTTTCATTATTTGCTTCTTTTCACCATTAACCGTCCTGATTCTGTCTAGGATTCTTATCCAGCAGAAGAAACTGTAAATTAAATTCAGTCTTTCCAATACACTAAATAATGAACTTCTTAATGAGCCCACCATAATGGGTCTCTTCTTCCTGGAAATTGCAATTTACTTTCTTTTTCTAAGGAACATCTGTTGTGGTTTTGAAAGGTTGCTAAGGAAAGGTTTTTTAAAAGGCGATACAAAGCAAGCAAAATCTTTATTCTATTCTTCACCAAAAACCTATCATATTTAAAAATTAAACTTTTATTTAAAAATTCGAAAGCCACTTAAGGCTTTGATCATTCTTCATCTTCATAAAGGGGCCATGGACTCAGCTACCATGGATCACATTTACTCTGGGGCAATGGGGTGGGGTGGGGAGGGGTTAGTGACTGTGGCCCGTGGGCATCACTAACTGGAGAATAAGAGTAAAACTGTTCCCCTGGTAACCACATCCCACATTCGCCCACCAACAAATCGCGTCAACCATCAAAGTACTCCTCACTCCCACTGCTCCTGTATCCTCCATCACCAGCCCCAGTCAAGTCCACCCTCATCTCTCCTCTGGAATCTTGCAATAGTTTCTGCACTTCCCTGTCTCCTCTCGTGCTCCCCTACACTCCACTCTCCATACAGCTGCTAGAGTGATTTTTTTTTAGTGACTTCCCATTATACTTAGAGCAGAATCGGAATCACCCTCACCGTGGTCTATAGGGCCCTCCCTGAACTGGCCTCTGGCTATGGCTCTGGCCTCATCTTTATCACTTTCTCCTTCATTCAATGCACTCCAGTCACAATGACCTTCTTACCATTCCCCAAACAGGTCAACTTCATCCCACTCAGGGCCTTTGCACTTGCTGCCCCCTCTCCCTAGAATGCCCTTCCCCAACATATTCAAAAGTCTGGATCCCCACTTCTTTCATATTTCTGCTCAGTGTTACCTCTTCAAAGATGCCTTCCCCAACTATTCCATCTCGAACAGCCTAATCTCCCCACGTCATTGTCTATTTTCTTACCCTTCGTAATTTCCACTAACAGTCATCATTATCATGCGATATCACATTACACATCTATTCGTGGATTTGCTGTTACCCATATTAAAACGTAAGCCCACTGAAAGTGGAGACTTTGTCTCCTTCATTGCTAGCACATGGTCCTAGAACAATGTCTAGTCCTCACTAAATATTTGTCGAATGAATGAACGAATCTATTGGTCTCCTAAAAGCTGCAGACCTAAGAGTTGCAAAATGCAAATAAAATCTCTACTTCTTAAATATTATATTATACCATAATTGTAAGCAGGTGGCCACTTGTACGCTTAGGGTGATCCACGTAGCAAAAACCAGTCAATCATGCGACACGGCACACAGCCTTCATGCCACTCTTATCCCATGAACCTCCCGTAAAGACGTCCCTAAGGAATGCCAGTAACTGAAGCCTCTGGTGAGCTCAGTCTGGACTGATGGGGTCAGACCAAATGCTGCTCTTTGGCAAAGGACCCCACAGCAGTGCCCATGCACCAGAAGTGTTCTCTGATCCCCAGGGGAAGTTTAACTGCAAGAGTTTTATGAGCTGTAGGAGGCGAATGGGATTAAAACTGGGCAGGTTGTCAGCATTTTCCGTTTTTTTTTTTTTTTTCAAGTTTTCAGAACTGAATACATCATCTAACCACAAACAAAAACAGTGTCAAACACAGTTCCACTTTACCAAAGCTATTAAGAACCCATGCGAATCAAATTAACATTGAATGGGGTCAAAATCTGCTTGGCTATCCCTGTATAACAGCCATTGAAGTCAACGCAAAGTAAACTCAGATAAAAGCAATGGGTAGCTTTAATCTATGAATAAAGTCCCCAGTTTAAATTAACAAACGTTTGGGCACTATTCTTTGCATATACTACCACGTTTATTTGAATTTTCCACTTTTTATTTTTATGTTTTATATATGCAAAAGAAATAAATAAGGACAAGAGGGCGGATGAATAAAGTGCTAACATCTGTTACAGTAAAGTGCTTTTTCTTACTGCTCAGTGGGGCAGACATTTGCCAAGAGATTCCAGAGATTATGTGCCTTAAAGAACTTTCATAAATAAAAAAATAATCATCTGCGCAATGATGATATCTACAATGGTGCTTTTCTGCCCCAAGTCCCTTGAGTCACTTTGACTTGGACTTGACCTCAAATATTGGCTGGAAGAAGCACTGTAACTCCCCATCCCAGCCAAACTGTCAACTGATCAAAACACTCCCCAATTCACACTTTCCCAACTCTGCTCATGGTCTTTTGTCCTGGACACCCCTCCTCAGCCACAAATGTCTCCTGTCAAAATTATACCCATTACAGGGCTTCCCTGGTGGCGCAGTGGTTGAGAGTCCGCCTGCCAATGCAGGGGACACGGGTTCGTGCCCCGGTCCGGGAAGATCCCACATGCCGTGGAGCAGCTGGGCCCGTGAGCCATGGCCGCTGAGCCTGCGTATCCGGAGCCTGTGCCCCGCAACGGGAGAGGCCACAACAGGGAGAGGCCCGCGTACCGCAAAAAAAAAAAAAAAAAAAAAAAGAATTATACCCATTACAAAGGCTGCAATCTGCCTCTTCAAGTCTACACCAGTTCCTCACTTCTCTGAATCCCTTACTGCTAATAATACTTCTCCAGTAATAGTGCATTTTATAGCTTTCAAAGCTTTTTCATATCACTAGTGCAGGAGACAAGACAAATATCATGATTCCAGGATATAGATGGGAAAAAGACAAGTTTTCTGAGTCTTCTGGTGTAAGGGATCGACAGAAGGCCCTCTTGCCCCTGTTGCCCTACTGTCTTCATCAAACAAACTCTGGGAGATTGGCTTTGCCCCTTTGATGAGGCTATAGGCTATGAAAAGAAGAAAGTTATATCTCACAGTGCTGGCCACACGGTAATTACTTTAAAATGTTTGTTGACTGGGATGGTAGAAGGAGCCATGAAAATTGGATTCTGGTTCTATTATCAGCATAAGTGGCGGCAAGTCACCGAGATTCAGATTCCTCATCTGCCGAAATGACGGGGAAGCTGAGAGCTGGCACTAACTCTCTGATCCCATAATTCATGAGCAGTATGCTCACACACTGTTTCTCCTTGGTTCATGCCTTCTGGCAGTACCATCACGAGATCTCCACAAATCTCAAATGGTCAAATCCCCAAATTCAAGAACTCCTAAAAAAAAAAAAAATCTCCTGTAAATGTGACGGTGGTTCAGGGCTGCCATGGGCCCACTGGAATCTAATCCTCTGACGCCTTCCTTTTGGGATTCACATCATGAATGACACCCATAATTCTGACCACACCACACATGAGGGGGTGTTTTTAGACCCATCACCACTTAGTATAGATATGGCCCTTGGGGAATACTCACAGGAAGGTAGAAAACTCTTAACCCTAATCCATGAATGCCAAAATCCCATCATCTTGTCAAACAATTGTATATACCTTTCAAGCTCTCTCTATAACTACTGAACTTCGAGAGACTTGAAAATTCCACCTTTTCCAATTCCTGAAGTTGATAGTGTTGGCAATGGAGCCCACAATTGTTCCTAAAATGGAAATTCCTTCCCACTTTTCTCATTACCGTCATCATACTCACTCTCCAGGGCAAGGAATAATTTTCAAAACTAGACAGCCTTGAAGTTCAAAGTCATGAAGTTATTCTGTATTTGGGCCTCAGTCTCCTTCCTTATCCGACTCTACTCTCAGCAGACTCTTGGCTTCTTCCCATGCCACTCCCACCCGGCCCCACACCCTCCGAGGCCCCTGGTGCCTGGTCCCCACTGTGGCAGCAGGCTTCCAGCAGCTCTTCTCCACTTTCCCTAGTGCATCCTACCCACAGCAGAGAGAATAACTCCTGGATTTCTGCTTTGCTACACCGTCCTACCTCTACACCCACAAAATGTTTTATGTCACTGTGTTCACAAGAAGGGCAGATAAGAAGAAGAGATAAAGAGGAAGTGGTGAAGGAAATAATGAGTCTGGTGTCTGTGATCTGTGTCAAAGGAAGCCCTTTGAAGGCTTATACACGTTGGCAGGTATGTTTCCTAGGGCTGCCATAACGAAGGACAACAAACGGGGTGACTTGAAACATCAGAACTTCGTTGTGACAGTTCCGGAGGCTAGTAGTCTGAAATTAAGGTGTCGGCAGGGCTGTGCTCTCGCTGAAGGCTCTAGGGGAGAACAGTTCCTTGCCTCTTCTAGCTTCTGGTGTTTGCCAGCGATCCTTGGGGTTGCTTGCTCGTAGATGTATCACTCTTAGCCACATGGCCATCTTCTCCCTGTGTCTTAGTCTATGCAAGCTGCTATAAAAATATTCCACCAACTGAGTAGCTTGTAAACAATAAATTTATTTCTCACAGTTCTGGAGGCTGGGAAGTCCAAGACCAAGGCACCAGCATGGTCGCATTCTAGTAGGAGCCCCCCTTCCTGGTTCATAGCCAGTCCTTTCGTCCCTTCTCACTGTGTCCTCACGTGGTGGAAGGAATTAGGGACTCTCTGAAGCCTCTTTTATATGGGCACTAATCCTGTTCATGAAGGCTCCACCCTCTTGACCTACACACCTCCCAAAGGCCCCACCTTCTAATACCATCACACTGGGCAAGAGAATTTCAAAACATGAATTTGGGGGAGGGGTCACATTCAGACTATAGCACCCTGTATGCCTTCAGTTGGTCTTCCCTCTGTGAATGCCTGTGTCCAAATTTCCCCTTTTTATAAAGATACCAGTCATTATGGATTGGAGCCCGACATAATGACCTCATTTTAACTTGATTACCTCTGTAAAAAACCTTATTCCCAAATAAGATCATGTTCGAAGGATTAGGACTTCAACTTATCTTTTTGGGAGGACACAATACAACCCTGACAGCACCGGGGAAGGCAACTTACTCTCCAGCGTGGGAGTGGACCAGCCCTTGATGTAACTCCTCCGCCCACATACACTATGAGCCACACACGATCTACCTACATAGGCCCGGGGACAGTCCCGGGTGAGCTTGGCTTGACCTTCCTTCCCTCAGTATGACACTAGGGAGACAGAGCTGGAGTCCCAGAAGTTGTGGGGTACTGTTCTGTGATTCTTGGCTCCAAGAAAGAATAGAGCAGGAAGAGAAGTCAGTTTTCCCAGGAGAACAGGCATTCCTGCCCATGAAAGGTACAGGCTTGATACAATGGATACAAAGAGATGTGCTGTAGGAGCAAGAAGACCCCAGATGCTTTTTCATGTGGCCTTGTCTTTGGTCTGGTAGAAGCGTTTGCTGGTGCCTTCTTACTAAAGCAGCCCCTTCTGGACTATACCAGCTCCGATTCAGTAGGCATCTTGGTGATCTGTGCGGCTTCTTCCCTTTCACAGGCATTCTGTCGTGAGTGGGAATGTTTAAAACACCCTCCACCCACACGCTGCCTGACGGGTGGGGAACCATCAAAATGGCATTTCATTCTTTTATCTTTTACTGAGAGAGAGAGAAAAAAAGAAGCAAGATGAAAGCCCCAAGCTTGTTTTGTCTTCTCAAAGTGCAGCCTTTACGGGCATAAGAATATTATAGATGTTAAATAGTAAGAATGTTAGTTACTTTATTTGCTGAGTTCATGCAAGTTTGCTGAATAATGCTAATAAATGCAATTTGTCCTTAAAGCAAATCTCATATTAAGACAGTAAACATTTATCGCACACTCAAATAAAAATGAAGCCACGTAAACACTGGTGGGTTCATTACAGAACGTTTATAACAATAATGCAAACTTAGAGCTCACTCTGAGAAAAACATTTTTAAAAGGTCTCTGATCTCTCCTTGAAAAAAAAAAAAAAAAACAGTGGAAAGAAACATAAGCTTATACTTGTCTCAGGACTTTGTCCAGAGTTCCACACACAGCAGCGATACACAAAACGTTGACTTGCTGAAAGCGTGTCTACAAAAATGACTGTAGAACTTGAGCATTTTAAATTTAATTCAAAATGTATTTTGAGATTTAGAATGAGAAAATGTTAAAGTCTAGCTCATCGTCATTAGATACATTTTTGAATACATGGTTCATAATGAATAGCAAGGATTCAGGCTTCTCTTTTGTCAGTGTTTTATGTCGAAATCTCCTTTTTTTTTTTTTTTTCCTAGTGAACACACTGCTTTAAAATTTTAGAATGCTGTTTTTCAGAAAAGCTTGTCTAGTCTAGCAATCTGTAAGCCCATCCACCACCTAACACACTACAGACTGCTTATCTACCGGCCCTCGAAGTTCATGTGCTGAAACGCAACCCCCAGTGTGATGGTATTTGGAGGCAGTTCCTTTGGGAGGTGCTTAGGTCATGGGGGTGGAGCCCTCATGAATGTGGTTAGTGCCCTTCGACCAGAGACCCCAGACAGCTCTCATCTCTTTAGCCGTGTAAGGACAGAGCAAAAAGAACCAGAAAGTGGACGCTGACCAGACACCAAACCTTCTGTAGCCTTGATCTTGTGCTTCCTAGCCTCCAGAACTGGGAGAAACAGATTTCTCTTGTTTGTAAGCCCGCATTCTGTGGTATTTTTGTTATAGCAGCCTGAACAGACTAAGACACAACTTAAGGAGGACGATGCTAGAAGACAGCACCCTGGGAGGCGCTCCCCGTCCAGCCCGGGCTCCCAGAGCCTCCAGGCTGCCTGCACCCCCCACCACTGATACACCACGCCTTGAATCAGAGGAGAGCCCGAAGCAACACTGTGAGCTGAGTGCCCATGTGGGCAAGCGCAGAAGCAGAGGCCAGCGGCCCAAAGGCGGTGCAGAGGTGGTCCCTGTCCTAGAAGGCCCATGGGTTAGTGAACACACGGCTGCTGTCTACAGCCTTCGGTCTGCGTGCTTGACCAGGCCTGCACCCTGCAGTGACCCCACATTGCCTCCTCAACCCCTCGGAGCCTTGCAGCTCCCCATCCTGTCCTGTGCTCTCCTTGTCCACATTTCTCCTCTGTTATCTCATCTCTTCTCAACCACACTCCTGGTTACCTAACCTCAGCAGCCCCTTATAGCTGGTTCAGCTGAGTCCCACAGACCCCTCTTCCTCTCCCTTGGGGCTGGTCCCAGCAGCAGAAAATCCATGGCCCAGGCGAGGTTAGGGCTTCAGAACCAAATCTCTCTCACTGATGTTGATTGTTATTCCCCTATTATTTCAAACCCTCCAACTGCTCCCTGCTGCCAGGTAAGGCACAGACTCCTTGGCTTTCCTTACACACCAACCTGCTTTCCAGTATTACCTCAGTTAACAACAGTTATTAACCCAGAGTTCTCAACATTTCCCCCAAATGCTGGCACTGTCCTCCCTCTATACCTTTATTAATGTCATTCTTTTCCACTTCCTCCTCTTGATAAAATCCTGTGTCGCTCCAGAGGGCATCTCCACTATGCCTCCTTCTCTGAACACTTCAGGGCTCATTCAGCAGAAATATTTGTTAAACAAATGAAACAGGAGAAATTTTCTTTTAAAATTTTAGGCTGCTTTAAAAAAAAAATCTCATAGTTACCTATGACAACAAAATCAGAGCTTATTTAAATACTCCAAAATATATAGGTTTGCACTTTGGTGCTCAGCAAGAAATCTACACGTGGAAGCTTTGGACAGGGTGGCGGGATGTTTGTGAAAACTCCCCATCTCTTGGGGTACACTTTTCCCAAATCCATTTTAAAAGGAAAGAAAAACAAACCCAAAGAGGCACTCTAGGAGGCCCTAACCCCATTTAATAGTGTAACACAGCTATAGAGAAAAGCTGAGATACCAATTCCAAGTTATGTTATTTCTAGGGAAACATGAAATAGGAAAATACAGTCTTTTTGTGGCCAGGAAGACGAGAAGAAACTTTCAGGTTGTCAATGAGCATATTATCACTTGTCGATTGGTTTGGCTGTTCCTGGTATTATTTAAATGCAGGATATGTATTCGGGATATAAAATGCATCTGAAATTACGCACTTAGGAAATGAAATAGATTTGAGACCTTACTGCTTACAAAATGCAATTTAACATCTTCTCTCTTCAAATTTATTGGATTTTTAAAAAAGTTATAAAAAGTTATTTCCAAAAAAAAGTTATTTCCTTTTGAAATTCCTGAATGAAACAAAACAAACTGCTTTGTCACAAATGATTTGACGAGAGTGAGTGTTCTCAAAGGGGCCCCAATCCGTAAGGAGAATGTTACGTTCCTCTTTATAAAAATCTGCCTACAGTTTTGGGCCTCTTGCGTGGATTTGCAAAGAACTTCAGGAGCCCAGGATTCCAGTCCACGTGTTGCTTCCTGGCTGCCCTCTCTAATCCTCAGATCATCATCTTTCAAATGAAAGAATAACAAACTCCTGGCCTGCCCCTCCAGACTGAAAGATTCAGAGAGGATAGACCCGCGTTATCCTTGTCACAGCCATTGGATGTCTACACAGAGGCCTGCAGAGCCTCCAAGGAGGGTGGGGGCAGAAGAGGGGGGCAGGGGGCCCAGGAGAGGCCAGGGAAGGGACAGGCATCCGGGGACGCTGTGTCTCTTCTGTGGACCAGCTGGAGGGCAGGGCCCGGCGCTTCACAAAGACCATGAGGGTGACCTCCCACGGACTCTGGCCTTTTAAAAATTTAAGGACTTTAAGGTACCTTAGAAATGATTGGGTCCAACCCACTTGTTTTAGAGCTAAAGCAACTGAGGAAATGTCCACAGCCGCCAGAGAGTCAGCACCCTGCCAGGAACTTGCGGGGAGCACACATCTTTACAAAGGTCCACAGAACCATGTGAAAACCCACTGCCTGATTCTGCTCTTTTCAGGCATTAAAGCTTTGATACCTAAGTATGCTGCTGCCGTGGTTTGACGATTAGAACAGCGGACCGCGCTCGGACAAGAGGAGCCGCTGTAGTCGCCCGCGAACGAGACAACTTCCCAAGGCTGGCCAGCTCGAGGACGGGGCGTCTCCCTGTGTGGCAGCCTATCGCCCACACCCGACGGCCAGACCTGGAGCTGCAGACACCGTGGGGCTGCCTCCCAGGAGAGGCTCCTGCATCCCAAATGCCCAGGACCTCCAGGATGGCATCCCTGAACTGGGAGGGAAGCCGCCTGGCAGAACTCCACGAATTTCCAGAGCCGCAGACTCGGAACTCCTCCCGGCGGTGGCCCCGGCCCCAGGGTCACGTCCACAGCTCAAGCTTTTCTGTCGTCTCCCACAGCAGCGGGTCCACCAGGGGGAGGGCTTTTATTTGGGTGGCTGTTCTCCCTAGAAAATATGTTTGATCAGCACGCCCTGGGGAGTTTTGAATCCCCCAGCTGCGGGAGAGGATGGTATCGCTAAGGCATCCCTCCTGATGGCCACTGCAGAGCCCCAGCCGGGGTCACGGGCCTGACTTCCATTCTCTCTTGACCTGAGCAGGGCCCTGTGGGGTAGAGCGCCAGCCCCACCCTGCCCTCTGGTCCACGGGGGATGCGGTTCCTCTGACGCAGGGCCTGGCACCCGCCTCTTGTGGGGTGACCTACACTGTGGGACTGTAACCCCCGCCCTGACCCCGAGCTTCCTGCCGGCCTGCCACCTTCTGTGGGACCCTCGATGGACAGCGGTGTCCATTTCCCCCCAGCTGGGGTGCGGTTGGGCCTGCCCCGGAGGAGGAGAAAGAGGAGAGGCCTCAGGAAGGCTGCCCTCTGTCCTCTACCTACATGGCGGCTGCTCGGAGAGAGGCAAGCAAAGGGAATGGAAGTTTCCATGCGTATGTCCGAAACCCAAACACAGCTGGAAGGTCTAATTTAAGCCACAACCCTGATGGGACACAGAACGCATTTGGCAGATTTCCTAAAAGAAGGGAGCAATCACACGTCACGGGGTGACACAGGAAAACAAACACTTCATCAGGAGGTTTTTCCTGTGTTCCAGAAAGTAACGTGGTGGACGGGGGAGATGGAAAGGGAGGGAGGGACAGCGGGAGAGAAGAGGGGAAAGGTAGGGGAGACAGGGAGCGAGCACGCACATTTGTGAGAGGACTGGAAGTGATGGGCAAAGACAAACTCGCACCTGCACTTGGAAATCCCACTGCTCCTGAAGCCATCCTGGGTGGGTATGCGGGCAGAGCTCCTGGGGTGAAGAGCGCTGTCCACAGACACTTACCACCCACGAGATGTGGGCACGTTTCTTAACCTCTCATTCTTAAGCCTCATTCAGCTATTCATTCATTCAAGCGTTTGTTGCAAACCTATGTGCCAAACACTGTGCCAGGCTGTGGAGGTATAAAGGCCGACACTGAAGGAGGAGGGGGATGGAGAAGGGGAGGCAGCAGCTCAGCTCTGACGCAGCTCAGTTTGATGAGAGAGACTTAGCCCAGCAGTCACTCTAATAACAGATGAGCAAATACTGACATTAAGTGCCCTGAGGAAAGCGACGTTTCTTTCAGTGTGAAACCAAGAGAGTGACCCAGACTGGAGGCGCAGGGCACTGGGGGCTGAGCATGTTCCCTAAGGAGGCACGCTTCAGGGGTGAAAGATCACAGGGAAAGGCACAGAGTAAAATACCCCATTGGATCACCAGCGATCTGCAGCTCCTCTCATCCTTGACTCCACTCCCACACCCACATCCAATCCCTCGGCAAAGCCTGTGGCTCCGCCTCAAAACGCACCTTGCGCCGGACGGCCTGCCCAGACTCGGCCCGGCCCGAGCTCCGCCACCTTTGCCTGGACTGTTGCAACAGCACCTCAATAGACTCCTTGCTTCTGCCCTTTCAAGGGCCCGAGAAAACTTTAAAATCCTCCAATGGCTTCCCATCCCGCTTGGAATAAAATCCCAAACTCTAACTCTGACCCACAGGACTCTATCCTGCCATGTCCTTAGGTCCTTTCACTGCCCCCCTCCCGCCTTCTTGCTGCTCTGAGAATATGCCAGGCCTTTGCTTTTTTTTTTTTTTTGCCTTTTGTGCATTATTTTATTTAACTTTCAGAAAATTCTTCCATTTGCTTAAGCCAAATACGTAATTAAGGCATTCTTTCTTTTTTAATTCAGATATAATCGACATACGCCATTGTGCAAGTTTAAGGGGTACAATGTATTGATTTGATACATTTATATGTTGCAATATGATTCCCACTGTAGTGGTTAGCTAACGCCTCTATCACCTCACATAATTATCATTTCTTTTTTGTGGTGAGAATATTTCAGATCCAGTCTCTTAGCACCTTTGAAGTTTATAATACAGTATTGTCTGTAATCACCAAGTTGTGCTTTAGATCCTCAGAACTTACTTATCTGCTAGTTGTAAGTCTGTACCCTTAAATAACATTCCCCCATGTCCTCACTGCCAGACCCCTGGTAACACCATTCTACTCTCTGTTTCTCTGAGTTTGGCTTTTTAAGGTTCCACGTATAAATGATCTCATACAATATTTGCCTTGCTCTGTCTGGCTTATCTCAGCACAATGTCCTCAAGATCCAACCATGTTGTCACAATGGCAGGATTTCCTTCTTTCTCACGGCTGAATAATATTCCTCTCTCTATATATTTATATCATTATATATGATAAATATATATCACATCTTCTTTATCCATTCATCCATTGATGAACACTCAGCTTGTACTGCAATAAATACTGGGGTACAGATAGCTCTTTGATATTTTCATTTCTTTTGGATATATACCCAGAAGTGGGATTGATGCATTATATGGTAGTTCTCTTTTTAATTTTTAAAAGACCCTCCATACTGTTTTCCACACTGGCAGAACCAACTTACATTCCCACTAACAGTGCATAAAGGTTCCCTTTTTTCCAAAGCCTCTCCAACATTTGTTATTTCTTGTCTTTTTTTTTTTAACATCTTTATTGGAGTATAATTGCTTTACAATGGTGTGTTAGTTTCTGCTTTATAACAAAGTGAATCAGTTATACATATACATATGTTCCCATATCCAGGCCTTTGCTTTTAACCACGGGCCCCACCCGGAGCATTCCCTCATTCCACATAGGTCCCTACATAAGGCCTCCTCCACGCCTTTTCATGGCCACCCTGGCTGAAATGCCCCTCTCCTGACCCCCTACTTGAAAGCACCCCACCGGCTTTACTTTCTTTCGCTCAGCTCCTGCCTGTCCTGTCCTGAATTTCTCTGTTGTCCTAGATTGTAAGGTGCACAAGATTGGGGTCTTTGTTGGGTTCACTGTGATATTCCCAGCAGCCACAGCAGTGTGTCACATCACAGACACTCAGCACATGAATTAAATGGGTGAAGAATGGTGCTTCCTTTTATGTATCAGCTGTCCAATCCACACAAGAGCAGACTCTGGCCCCAAGGCTCACTCCCCCACTTCTAGAACTGGCTGAGCCTCCCCCCCCCCCACCTCCCCCTGGGAAGGGAGAGCTTCTGGCAGGGAACAGGCATACAGGCAGTCAAAGCCCCAAGGCGAGAAGCAGCAGCAAGGCTTCTAGAATAAGAGAAGGACAGGAACTCAGAGTGAGGGCAGGGGAGGCAGGCCAAGGCAGAGAAGATGGCCCAGACGGGACCCAGCACCTCTCACGAAGGAGCCACTGCAGGCTCTGAGCAGGGCGGTAACACATGGGGCTTGACTATGGAAAGGACCCACCCTGGCTCCAGAGTGGAGGTGGGCGGACCTGTGCTTAGGAGGGAGGTGCTGGTGGTTTTAGACGAAGGTGCTGGGAGAGGACATACGTGAGGGGCTGTTTTTCTTCCCCTGTGAGGGAGGGCCTGCCTGGAGGGCTGCTGCCCGGAATAAACGAGGTGACATTTAGCCCAGTGGCTCAGTCATGGCCAGTGGTTGATATTAGAGTTAAGGGGAAGGTGGTACCAGCAGGGAGGTGTGCCCTGGCTTCGGCGAGCGCACCCCCATGCCATGGTAGAAACTGAGGAGCCCCTGCAGTTGCAAAGTGGGTGAGCTCTGAGCGCTTCTGAAAGTGGCAAATCAGCACGAGAGATAATTCGATAATCAAAATAATGAATCCTCGGGATTACAACTGAGATGCTTGCCACTTACAGGCGCTGTCATTACAACCACTCTCAGCCTAGCCCACGTCCATTCCAATTCCCTTTCATTTGCCCATTTATGGAGCCAGCGCTGTTAGTGGGGTGACAGCCAAGGGTACTTGTCAATAAAGCGCACGCCTGTTTCTAGATGTGAGCCAGATGGAGGGGGCCCGAGGCCTGGGGACTCCCCACCAAAACGGCTGATTTGTGCCTTTGATTTCTGAGTTGAGAAAATTACATTTTAATATAGAAATTCACATTCAGCTCAGTCACAGAAGTTGATTTAAAAAAGTAGAAGAGGAAACCTATATGATTTCATTATAAATGTATTCATCAAGTCCCACGGTTTTTCCATTTACGAAGCCTTACCATTCTCTCCTTTCTTTCCATTTTCAGGGACACTGACCTAGTCCAATCAATCACCCCATAAATATTTATTGAGTACCCACTGCATGCAAACCAGTGCGCTGGGGCCAGGGGCGGGAGAGAACGAATGTGGTTCCTGCCCTCGACTCTGAGAAGAATACAGAAAGAGCTCCAAATGTGGGCTCTATCTTCACCAAAAGATAAAATCTCACCAGGAGAGAACGTGATGGGACCTTCTGCGCACCTGGCCTTGCTTAGCACAAGCCTCCTCTCATGTGCACGTCCCCCCTGCAGGTGGGCACACACCCGAGTGCGGCGGTGTAGCACAAGGTGACAACTCATCGGGACCACAACTGTGGCCGCTGCACCTCAGACCCTCAGGGGAGGCCCTGCCCCCTCTCCGGTCCTCCTCCCTCACCCACTTCCCCCAGCTCTAACCACTCACAGACCTATTGACCCCACGCATCCCTGATTTCTGCCACCCCATCCATCTTTTCACACGGAGCAAGGCAGTTCAGGCAGAAAGTGGCAAAAGACTTTCTGGGAGTAGGCCGTCACTGTAGGGTGATAAAATAGGGCAGGTTCTAGGGAGGTGGATGTGGGGAAATCCAGGTGGGAGCGGGGAGGGTGGGCGCTGCAGACAGGCCAGTAGCATGAACACAGTTTCAGGGCAGCAGGCTACACTCTGACTGGCACTGAAGGGCCCGGCCAAAGCAGGGTTTGCTCAAGTGACATCACAAAACACTACCGCGTGCAGGCTCCCTACTGGGGGCTGAGGAGCGGAGGGCGGACACAACTGTGCAGGCACCAGGCAGACCCGGTGAGAAACGCTGGATGAAACCAAGAAGAGGGTCACACTGTCAGTACTGCATTGGAACTTGCAATTTAAACGCTGGACAGGCATTTGGAAGGCTTGGGCATTTCTTTTTTTAAAAAAAAAATTATTTATTTTTGGCTGCGTTGGGTCTTCATTGCTGCGCACGGGCTTTCTCTAGTTGCGGCGAGCGGGGGCTACTCTTCTTTGCGGTGCGCAGGCTTCTCATTGCCATGGCTTCTCTTGCTGTGAAGCACGGGCTCTAGGTGCCCGGGCTTCAGTACGTGTGGCACACGGGCTTAGTTGCTCTGTGGCATTTGGGATCTTCCCGGACCAGGGATCAAACCCGTGTCCTCTGCATTGGCAAACGGATTCTTAACCACTGCACCACCAGGCAAGTCCCTGGGCATTTCTATTATAAACAATACTTCAGCGAAACGCCTCGTCCATATCTCATTGCTCACTTGAATTGCAGTATTTTCTTAGGATAAATTTCTAGAATGGGACATTTGGGTCAAGGATATGCTTTTTTGTCTTTTTACTTTTGATGGACATTGTTGAATGCTCACCAAAAGAGCTGCACCAATGACGCTACCCAGGAGCAGTGCACATTTCCCCACACTCTCAACACTGGTTGCGATTATATGGTCACCTGTTAACCTTTATTTGATTATTAATAAGGTTAAACAGTTTCTCTCATGTTTAGTAGTCATTTGTATTTCTTTTTTGTGTGTGTGAGCTGGCCCATACATATTCATACATACCCGTTTTTCTACTAAGTGAATGTTTTTGTCTTATTGGTCTCAGGATATTAATCTTTTGTGTAACAAGTATCTTGCAAATACTTTTCCATCTTTGTTGTCCTTGAACTTAACAAGGTCAGTTTTTACACAAATTTTAAACTTCCTGTAGTAAAATTTACCAAACTTTTTTGGCTTTCATGTAATACTTGCCTTTTTCACACCCAATATTATATAGTCGCTGCTGTTTTTCTACTGTTTTTCTATATGTTCTCACTTATTTAAATTAAAATTTTAATCTATCTAGATTTGATGTAAAGTTTATCGTCAACCTATGTGAGGTTATAACAAACTAAATTCTTACATTTTCTGTCAATAACTTTTCTATCTCTCCTGGAAACAGAACCACACAGCTTTAATCACTATTAAACTAATAACCTAATCATTTTTAAACAAAAATGCCCCCATCCTCCCATTCCTCATTACTTACCTTTCAGAGTTATTCCAAATATGCTCATAGTTTTTTTTCTTTCAGATGAACCCAAGAATTATTTTAAAAACCCGCCCTGCCCCACCACAAAATATCATGCTGTAATTCAACTGGAATTCTGTTAAATCTATAGATTAATTTTGGGGAGAATTGACATCTTTGCTATATTTAATATTCTATCTAAATACCTAATATAATTCTCCACTTATTCAAATATGCATTTATATCCCTCATTAGGTTTTATACTTTTTTTTCCCCCTAGGAGTACTGAACATTTCTTTAAAGATTTTCCTAGGTTTAAATTACTTAGGTATTGGGTTAAATTTTCAAATGATTTTTATTATATTTTTCATTAGTCATATATTAAGGAAGCAGTTTTTAAAAGTCTATATAGGGCTTCCCTGGTGGCGCAGCGGTTGAGAGTCCGCCTGCTGATGCAGGGGACACGGGTTCGTGCCCCGGTCCGGGAAGATCCCACATGCCGCAGAGGGGCTGGGCCCGTGAGCCACGGCCGCTGAGCCTGCGCGTCCGGAGCCTGTGCTCCCCAACGGGAGAGGCCACAACAGTGAGAGGCCCGCGTACCGCAAAAAAAAAAAAGTCTATATAACTAGCCATCGAGGTATCTCTTATATCATCTCTAATAGTTTTGGTTCTCTTGAGTTTTCATTCTCTTCCTGGAAAAAAGACAATCACATGTTTGGCAAATAATGATAATTTTGCCCCTTGCTTTCCACCACATTATATCTTTTATTTCCTTTTCTAATTGAATTGGCAATCTCTTCCACAACAACTTTAAGTGACAGCACTCAAGGGAACATCCTTGTCTTGCCCTTAACTTTACTGAGAATGTTTCGACATTCTATGATCACCTGTGTGATCAGCCAGCCTGTAGTTTTACCACTTTATCTATATGAATGTTATTGGCCACAGGATTATTGTTTTATTGTGCTGCTTTAGAAACTGGAAGTTTTTGAATTACTCACTGAATTAACTCCAAACTCAAATCTCCTCAAACTAGCCCTTAGGGAGCTCCAGTGATGGAGCTGCTGCCCCTTCCTTGTGCAAGGGTACCATCTTCATCTCTTCCTGCAGTTTCCACCACAGCCCCTCTTCTCATCAGCAAGAAGTGAAATCACAAAGGAGTAAGGCTAGAGCCCTTGCTGTACAAATCATCAGTTACCTGACGCTGGATAATTTATTTCTCCTTGTTTTTCTTATGTGTGAAAGACAGACACATCTTGCAGTCGTACTTTAAGATTTAAATGAGATAATGGTTGCACTGCTCCCACCGAAGTGGCTGGTGTTCACGGGCATTCACTAACTGGCAGTTATTCCTATCATTCTCATCACAGCTTCTCTCAAATCTGCTTGTCTCCCTCTCTAAGGCTTTTTTTTTTTTTTTTTTTTTGGCTGCGCAACATGGCTTGCAGGATCTCAGTTTCCCAACCAGGGATTGAAGCCAGGCCACGGCAGTGAAAGCTCGGAATCCTAACCACTAGGCTACCAGGGAACTCCCTCTGTGGCTTCATTCATGCACTTTCTCTCCCCTCCACACCCCTCACCCAAGTATCTTAACTTTCTTGTCCTCCACATGAGGCAATAGCCAACGTTTCCTTCAAAGTACAACTCATGACCCAACTGCCCCAGAGCCCCTTCTTGACTTAATGAATGTGCCCAAAACTCTTGTGTGTGTGTGTGTTCTCTCAACATTTTATATACAATCCATCCTACATTATGTACTTGATTATCTGCTGCCTTTAGAATTTTCTAGATAATTATAAGTGGTTATTACTTGTTGGTTTCATGTAGCTACACCTTGTCTTTCTAATTAGATTAAAAGTTTTTTAAGGCCAGGATCACATCTGTTGCTTCTTGATTGCCCACAGACCCTGGTGCCTTGAATGGTGCCGTAGAATACATGCTTGCTTAATTACTTTTTACATTTATTAAGTGGGTAAAAGGACCCAAGTGATTTTCCTAATTCAAATGTAAGCATGTGAAACAGAATTGGAGAACTGTGAATACACAATGACTCTATCTGTAGAGAGACACGGAACGTAATTTTTGAGACCCCATAAATCTTCACCTCCCCCCAGTGCCACCCACCAAAGATCTGTTTCTGCTCCTCCAACTTCCCCATTTCAGTAAATGCCAGAACCATCCACTGTGTTTCTCTGTCTAGAAACCTAAGGGTCACCACTGATCCCTGCCTTTCTTTCACTTCCCCATCCATTCCACTGACATCAGTAGACAGATTCTACCTCCTGGGTCCGTCCACTCCTATTCATTCACCTCCCCCGCCAGCATCCCGTTAGGTCAACATCACCCCTCCCGTGACGGCTGCAGCAGCCTTGCAACGTCCCCTGCAGCCCCTCTTCCCACCCAACCCACTCCTCACTCAACAGCCAGAGTGAGCTTTCGAAACCACACGTCTGACCCTACCACTTCCCCACAGAAATCCTTCAGTGGCTTGCCATCCTCCTGGGAGGAAAACCCACATTCCCGAGTTCTGTGCTCTGGCTCCAGCCCCGTCTCCTGTGCTCTCTCAGCTGCCACCACACTGCCACCTACCAGCCATCACCTTGCAGCTGCTCCTCCTTCAGGCCTTTCCTGTTGATTATCTGAGGTCGTTCCCTACTCCCCCCACCCCCACCCCCGCCGCCCAATATCTGTCTCTATGTCAAGGCCATGGGAAGGTTCCTTCTCTCATCGTGTTGTCTTCCTCACTCTCACTCTGTTTCTCACTGGACCGTAAGCTCCATGAGGGAGTGGATCACGGGGGTCTTGCTCCTACTACCCCCCCAGGAGGCAGTCAGTAAATCTCTGGTGAGTGTACGAAGATGCTCAAGCGGTGAAAGCTCGTTCTCATGGACGGGAGCCTTGCAGGGCGTTTGGACAGCAGGCTCCTCAGCCTGGGACAGGCCCACTTTCTTTACAGGCGTAGTTCCTGGCACGTAATATGCTCAGAGAACGTTTGTGGAATGCATGTAAGAGCACCAGTGCATCCAAGCCTTGTAACGGACCAGTCTTGGAGGTTTGAGAAAGCCAGTTGGCCTCTTCGAGCCGGAGATTCAGCGCATACAAACAGAGAATACCTGCTCTGACCACCTCGCCAAGGATGTCGTAAGGGCTGAGCAATAACTGTTCACGACAATGTTCTGAAATACACGTGGCTTTAAACAAGGCAAGGTGTTCTGTCCTGATCCTGAGCATTTTCAGACTTGCCCCCGTGTGCCTGGCTGGGCCTGCTGTAGTCAGGCAGTTCTGTGGGTTCTAGATTTACCAAATCCAGCCCCTTTCCCAAGAATAACCACCACCCCCACTTCAAAATCCAGATGCCACCAACACCGGAATGCCTCAGCAAGATTTACATTCTACGCTGAACACGCTTTTAAAATTTAAAAGTCTAAGAAATGAGAACAATATTACAACATTTTTAAGCCATTCAATGAAAACAGTTAAAAAAAAAGGTGTTTAAAAACACTTGTCCATTTTTGTCTTGCAAATTTCAAAACCTAACACTTCTTGTCAGGGGATTTTCTTTGGTGCTACTTTAGGCTATTACAACTTTTACAAAGGAAGCAGCCACAACATGAGTTTGTTTTGTATATCAGGTTAACATTACAATTTAAGTCTCCAGCAACGTTTTCATTTTCTAAAAATTTCAACTCTAAATAGTCTTTCCTGAGAAAAGCAAGAATAAAAGTAAAATGAGCAATCTGAGATTCCCTCTAAATTTTCAGAATTAGTTGTGAACCGGATGAGGAGGGCTGCTTACAGCCTTAATCTGTAAACATCTTTACTCTTCTGGACAGAGTTCTGCTGAGAGCTCTCCCAACCCATGGGCGTGTACCAAACACCAGCAAGCGATGAAAGTAAACACAGCATAGTGTCAGGTTAGCCTGTAAATCCATGAAAACGAGTAACAATTCTTCCTCATGCTCACAAGACACACATACTCAATTAATTTATGGATATTAAATAGGTGGCATGACCGCTGCTCAGAATGCAAACTCCTGGGAGGGGAGAGGCTGCTCTGGGCTTAGCAGATAAGACCATCCAGGCAAATGCATGTGCTATTTTTAAAGCACAACCTACATAATGAAAGAAACTCCAAGATGTTTCACCAGGTCCAATCAGCCTTGTGGACAGCCATGCTCTACCCACCTGAAGACAGATAACTACTACATGGTAGTGAATACTGAAATGACACGGTGTGACCCGGGGACCCTTCACAGAAGGAGGGCCAAGGAGGAAGGGGTTCTCCCCCTGCAAAGCCAGGCTACACACTGCAACGAAAGAAGTGACTACTTGGGATTTGACAAGTAAGCTCTTAAATACCCCTAAAAGGGTATGCTATTCAGACATCTTGAGTTAAACTTTCTGGCTTTCTCTACAAGATGATAGCGCCTATTAAATAAACATGAGCTCCACACCCTCTCCTAGAACCTACCCCAATTCAGGGTTTGGGGGGCCACAGGGGAAGTGGATTTCAGATGCAAAGACCCCCCAGAGAGTGTGCTCTGAAATCTCTGAGCTCAAGTCAAGGAGCAGCCTGGCTCCATGGGCTCCAAGGTGGGAGGCTCCTGGGTCTGAAACCCAGTCACAGAGTGGAGGAAAGAAGAGCAGCAAACTTTCTCGAAACCAAACCCTCTTTCACACTCCTGCCCCTAGAGATGAAGTAGCAAGTCGGGTGCCAAAGGCCTGGTGAGGACTGACTGGAAAGAGGGAACTGGGTGCTAAGGATGCCCAGGAGGTGGCGGGGACGTGTGGCAGGGACTGACGGCCGTCCCCGTGGGAAGGGGCCGTGTGGATCTCAGATCCCACGAGGACTGCAAGTGGGGATGGTCCTCTGGTGCATGGCCCCCAGCCCAAGGCATCTTGTAGCTGGATGGGCAGAGGAAATGCCTGAGGGAGCCTCTGAGGCCCGGAGGGAGGGCGAGAAAGCAGCCCTGGTGCACCTGCCTGGGGTGGGCGATGCTCCAGGGGAAGAGAAAATCCTTGGCTGGCCATCCCAAGGCTGCTAGCCTGGGTTCTGCCATCTTCCTTCAGCTCCTGCCTGGCTCTCAGCCTCTGTCTAATAATACTGAGTAATAATAAACAACTGTAATCATATTGATAGAAGCTCTAACTCCCAACCATGCACCAGGCCCCATGCTTCTAGAAGGCAGTGGGCATAGAGGTTAAAAGCTCTGATCCGGGTTGAGTCCCAGCTCCACCATTTACAAACTGTGTGGTCACAGGCAAGTTAGTGTCTGTACATTGGGGATGCTCACTGTTTCTACCTCACAGAGTTGTGAGGATTAATTGGCATAATACCAGCAAAGGCATGTAGGAAAGGCTCAATAACTACAAGGTGATGTTACTTTTTTCTTTCCTTTGGATTTTCTTTCATCCTCACACGTCTGCCAAGAAACTGAGGACTGAGGTCACAAGAAAGGCTAATGCTGATGGGAGACAGAAGACCAGGTCTGTGGGACCCTAAATGCCACTCACGCTTTCTCCAGGGCACTGCTGAAACTGAGTCCACCCCAGCAGAACAGACCAGCTGACCCAGATCACTTGCCCTTTTCCCACCAAACTTCCTACCTAATTGTGTCACCGTCCTCCTTCCCGAAGTCCTTCTGAGATCCACCCCATCACCTCCAGGTGAAACCCACATTCCCAGCAAGGCAGTCAGGGCCAGGGGGCAAAGGGGTGTTTCTGCATCCCACATCAGAGACAGACAGAGACACAGAGACAGACAGAAACAGAGAAGGAGGGAGGGAGGCAGGGACAGAGAGAAGTCTGCACGGAGGAAAGAGCTCGAGGACTGGTCTCACAAGACCCAAGTTCAAATTCCGCTCTTTTAACTACTACTTATGTGTCCTTCTGGAAGTTACTCAACCTTTCTAAGTCTCAACATCTTCATTTGCAAAATGACACTCACCCGGATTATTTAACTCAGCTGAGGCACGCAGTAAACAGCAGCCACTGTAATCCTGATGTCCCAGCCCCACTCCTGCCATTCTCCCACGGTCACCTCATGCTGACGTGGAGGGGCAGCACCCCAGTGCATGTCCTGTCCCCTGAGCTTCACCCGTCCTTTCCATCCCAGCCCTACTTCTCTACCTGATTCAATTGTATTTCTCTTTCAGGATTCCCCTCCAGCATGACCTCCTCTGGGAATGGTTTCCCTCCAGCTCCCTGAGCGTCCCAGGGAGTCAGCCTCATGCTGCTCTCTGGATTGACTGCACTCCCCCATTCCAGAGGCTGGTTTTGTTCCTGTCTTCTCCACTGTACTGTGTTCCTTGAGACCACAGCTGCCATCTCCTGCTTCTGGACCCCAGTTCCTAGCACTCTCTGCATGCTTGTTGACGTGAGAATGAAAATTTATATAAATAGTTCAAGGGCTTCCCTCGTGGTGCAGTGGTTAAGAATCCGCCTGCCAATGCAGGGGACACGAGTTCGAGCCCTGGTCTGGGAAGATCCCATGTGCCGCGGAGCAACTAAGCGGCTGTGCCAGAACGACTAAGCCTGAGCTCTAGAGCCTGCGAGCCACAACTGCTGAAGCCCGCGCGCCTAGAGCCCGCGCTCCGCAACAAGAGAAGCCACTGCAATGAGAAGCCCGTGCACCGCAATGAAGAGTAGCCCCCGCTCGCCGCAACTAGAGAAAGCCCACGCGCAGCAACAAAGACCCAGCGCAGACAATAAAAAAATTTTTAAAAAAAAGGTTCAAGATGTCACCGGGAGAATTAAAGCACACAAAGAAGAACAAGAATCAGAACTGTAGAACTTCACAGCTGGAGGGAATATGCACACTCATCCTGTCCATCGCCTTATCAGAACTGTAGAATTTCACAGCTGGAGGGAATATGCACACTCATCCTGTCCGTTGCCTTCATTTTATGGGAAGATTTGTCAACTGGAGTTTGCCAGCTGTGCAAGATAATAAAGATAGGAGATGCTCGGCCTGGCAAGTTTAACCAGGACACAGAGCTCTCCAGTAACAGCTGAGTATCATCGTGTGGCCAGGCTTAGGAGGATACGCTTAGTGATGTCATTGGCTATAATGACTGATGGCTCTTACACAAGAGAGGAGTCACCAAGAACACACTAGGAGTCAGCAATGCAGAGACCCAGGCCACTCATGTAACTGACAGCGTCAAACAATAAATACCACTGGCTGGAAAACAGATGTGGTCACCTCATTTCCTAGGTGCCAAAACAGAAAAAGAAATCAAAAATAGGGGAGAGGGTATGGATTTGAAATTATAAGTTTTGAAAGGTTTAGCTTTTTAAGATTTAGTCACTGGAGCTGTGCACATCACAGACAGAGACACAAAATTGGTGTGGGAAAAGCATGTTTTTCAGCCCAGGACAGGCCAGGGAGAGCCAGAAAAGCAGAACAAAAAACAAGAACAAAAACCTAACCACATAAACAAATGGGAGTAATCTAAAGAAATAACATTTTGGCTAAGGCTCGGGAAGGAACATTTTAAATACAAGAAAAGATACCAGTAGGACAAGGGAAATTATATTCTAAACTTTCTTCTTTTTAAAAAAATTTATTTATTTATTTATTTTTGGCTGCGTTGGGTCTTCGTTGCTGTGCACGGGCTTTCTCTAGGTGCGGAGAGTGGGGGCTACTCTTCGCTGCCCCAAAGGAACCAAATCTTCCCACTTCTGTCAGCTTCACTATCCCTGATTATAATGTGGTGAATTTTCAAAGGGAAGGTTCCTGGCCACAGTTTTGTTCCGTTGTGTCTGTGCCCCCCAGATTCTTGGGTGCCTTTGCATTTTTCATTGCACAGAAAGATTTTTAGCAGATAACAGAAATAAAGAGAACACTAAGACAGCATCTCAAAGGCCTCCAAATAAAGCAGCCTGGGCTCCTCGTGGAGCAAGTGGGTCTACACACACAGCAGGGAAGCGAAGTGGGGTGCACAGCCTCCCTTCCTGACCAGTTCCTCTTAGACGTACTTCCAGCAGGAACAGTAATCATCGCCCTCCCAGCAGATGGGATTCTAGGACTGGCCGGTAATGAGCATGAAATGGTTAAACGGCAGTACTACAGCTCAGTCGAGGACCATCGTTATTATTATTCCTGTGAGCCCACAGTCACTTGGACATCTTCCCACCGCGATTCTGTATAAAAGAAAGCAACTCGCCAGTTCAGAAAAAAAAAAAAAAGTTTGAAGAACACATTTCATCCAATTTTAAAGGTTGTTCTCTTATGAAGATGAACTTCATGGACAAATAATGCATGGCCGGAGGCTCCCAGTGAGATGCTGTGTATGAGAACTGCTGTTTTGTTAGGCATAACCTCCTGCAAAGAACAAGGCTTGCCCTGAAATGCTTAACAGAACATCAGCAGGTAGGGAGCCAATATTTCTAAAAAGGAGTTGATTAAGGAAGGGCTAGGATGGCGGGATTTGCTTTGCTTCTGTGCAAAAACACACTATTTCCGGACAGTCTGGATGCCCTGCAAGAGGAGCGGGCTGGAAGGGCTGCCAGAGTGAATGAAGAATGTGATTACAAATGCAATCAGCGTGCTTGCGGCAGCCCAGCTACGGGCTTTCGCTCACACCCCGCTTCACCCTGCCTGGATGCACTTTGAGAATCATTAGATGTCATCACATCTAGACTTGAGAATGGAGCACACTGTTCACACTGAGAGCAACAATTCAGGCCAATTAAGCCGGGGTGCTGACAGGCTGTGAAGAGAGTGTTGATTAGCTTGAACGTAGGTAGATTATTTTAGGGGAGAAGCAGCGCATGAAATACAGACGTTAGAATATTCTACACGCTCGTTAGGTGTTCTCACTCTGCTTCAGGCATTCTAGCCAAACATTTCCAGTTGGCTACTATCAGAAGCTAAGTTTATATTTTGGCATAATTTCCCAGAAAACCCCAACTCCCAGAATATAAAGATCGTGAAATCACTTTTGTGTGAGTGTTCTCTATGGGAAGTAGTATCCGTGGGAATGTCACGTGCCAAGAACTGATCAAGGTATGAAAAAGAAAAGGTTGCCTTACTTAATCAGTTCATTGAGACTCATTCTCTGAACTCCGATCTTCTCTGCCCGCACACATCCTAATACCAGATTCAGGGACACTGGTGGATGTGGTGAAAAGGGAGTAGTCACTATTAGATGCAGTTTCCATGACACCTCTCTACAATGCCCTCCCTGGCCAGCACCCTCAGTGGGACCAAAACATGAGCATTACAGAAAACAGTCGGTCAACCCCCATTAGGAAGATGCTTCATGGCCAACTCATGTATACATTCAGTCTATTAGTATTTATTGAGCCCCAGCCATGTCCCAGGCACAGTTCTAAGGGCTGGCACTGAAGCAACGAATAAGACAGATAAGGTCCTTGCTCTCACAGGCTCCAAGAAATAAGCAGTGAACCCAGATTCATTGGACTAGTTCAATTATAATGATGGAGATTATTGGGAATAACCAATGTCTGCAGGGTGAAATTTGAAAGGCAGGAAGAGAACACCATGACATGGCCAGTCTAACCTGTACAAGCTGCACAAACCCTAGGCAGAGCTTATAAACATAATTCTTTTCACCACTCTAATTTCTAAACAATGAGATAAATTAAAAGCAACTTAAATAGCATCATCAAAAGAATACTGTGTTGAAAGACACATCAGCATAACAACGAGCTTCAAGGTCATGCAGAGGTGTGTGGTACTTTAGGGAACTGTGGCGCCAAGCTCAAGGGCGGAGAACTCCCAAAATGGTTCAGCATAAGAGGAGGAGGTGTTTTGCCTGGAATGCAAGGTCAGGAAACTAAAGAAAGTGCCAAAGTCCCACTGCCTGTCCTGGAGAGACAGTCACCTCCGTGCTGGCGGCTACTGTCATTACCCAACCAGCCACAATCAACCTTCACAATGTACCCTAAACCCAACTTCTCTCCCTGCATCTCCACTGTCCCTACCCAGCCCCAAACTGCCAACATCTCCCACCTGGGATATCGCAGCACCCTCCTACTTGATTTCCTTTCTGCCACTCCTGTCCCCTCTATGGGTCAGGGACCCAAGGGGAAGCATCTGGCACTCAAAAAGGGGTGCTGGGGACAGTTTAACGAAGGGGCTCTTAATGTGTAGGCAGAATTAAGGGACCAACTAGAGAAGGTGAGGGGCCCAGGGCTGGCAATAACAAGACGCCATTCTAAGCCCTGGGCCAGAGGGGGAACAGAGGACAGGCACTCAGGGACTGGAGGCACAGGGGAGGCCACCTGCCCGGCTGTGGCCTGGGACAGACATTCAACTACCGCCCAGCTGCTGCCCACAGGGAGAGACGCAGGAATAACTCCCCCGACTTCTCTTTCTTCCTGCGTCCAGTCTACTAGTGGTGCTTCCCACTGGTCCATCCCACTGAAGCCACAGGACCAGTAGCCTGGTGACATAGTCACAGAGGCCAGCACAGTGGACCGGGTCGGTGTGACTCGGGAGAGGCAGACAGACAACAGCTCGCACACCCGCCTATAGATTTGCTCTCCACAGTAGCCACAATGATCCTTTCAAAACCGTCAGATGGCTTTTCATCCTACTTAAGATAAAATCCAGACTCCCGAGCACAGCCCACAAGGCCTCCCCTTACGGGCATCTTCTCCCACGGCCACCACAGGGCTCCGTGCTCCAGCCACGGTCCTCTCATCCCCGTCTGTCCCGGGGGCATGCAGCCACCCACCCCTACCTGGAACACCCCCAGCTCCACACACAGCCCCTCTCCTCCTTCACACCCACTCTCCTCCTTCACACCCACTTTAAATGACATCACCTCTCCAGGAGGACTTCAGGGACTCTGGAGCCCAGCCCCCCGGATGTTCTCTTTAGCATCTTGTTACACTTCCTAGTGACTCTTCTCACGGGTTTTAATTACAGCCCGGCCTCCTCGGTTGTTCAGTGACCGCCCCTCTGACCGGAGTGTAAGCACCGTGTGGCTGGGACCCCTGGCCCCTCGCACAGTATTTGGCCTCTTGAAGGGCCTCAATCTTTCTGGACCACACCCGTGATCACACCTTTGGTAAAACTGCTCTGCTCTAGGAAGACCCACAGCGGCTGCCAGCGGAAGAGGAAACACTCCAGGCATCCTCCGGTCCAGTTGCTTTGAGCCGGGGGTTAGCACCCCTGAACACACACGCACAACCTGCCCTGGGGCTTGTAGAGCCTGCCAAGCTCCCCCCAGCTCTCAGAGCTCAGGGTCACGGGGGGGCTCCCGACAGGAGGGAGCCAGAGACTCCACCTGTGGAGGACAGAGCCCCCTGGACTTGCTCAAGGGATGGCTGGGGACCACATCTTACCCAACCTAGGCCATACTGTGGATGAAAATAAATGAATAACCAAGCAAGCAGGAGAGAAGCAAAAGGAATGAAAACTGTTTCCTAACCGATGGGTTCACGGGGACTTATTACACTCCTCCTTCTACTTCTGTGTATGTTTGAAATTTTCCATAATAAAAAAGTAAAAAAAAAAACTATCTACAAAGATGTTCCTTGCAGTACTATTTATAGTAATAATAAAAAAGGAGATAATAAACTTAAGAATTCCAAATTAATAGAATATTTAACACAATGGAATACCATGCAGCCAGAAAAAAAAAAAGAAAAAAAGAAATGAGACTGATCTTTATGTAATGATGAGGAGAGATTTCCAAACTTACTAAGTAACACAAGGTAGGTGCAGAATAATGTATATAGTATACACGCCATATATGTGAGGGAAAATGAGTGCACAAAATAGCATACATATAAGCTTATCTATATATGTATATATGTGTATGTTGAGATATGCCTGAAATACAGCTGAAAAAATAAAAACCGTAAGAAACTATAAAAACAAACACTGTTTCTTCCTTGACAAGCTGGCTCAGGGCTGTACCTGCAACCTGAGGACTAGTCAGGTATCGTGATGACGAGCGGGCACGGTCAACGGGGCCTAAGACACATCTCAGAAATGAACGTGCTCGTCCAGCTGAACAAACATAATAATGGAACTGAGACCGGCTGGGTTCCCACCGGCCACCAGGAACCGTGCTCGGGGCTGTGCAGCCGTGGGCTCTTGAGCTCTTGAAAGCCCAGCTTCCCGGGAGGGCAAACGACTAGACGCCAAGGCCTCGGCCAGGACCCCAGCCCCTCGCCCAGGGCAGAAGGAGCCCCCCTGGTAGCTGTGGCTGAGAGGCAGGCCCATGGGCGGAGGGGTGCCCTGGCTGGCGTGAAGGGGAGCCCCCAACACCCTGAACTGCCCCAAGTGAAAAGCCACTGAGGCTGACACTGACTGGGGATGCCCCAGTCACCCTGGCTCCTTCCTCACACCTGTCTGAGTGCGGCTCCCAACACAGCCTGGCTGGTCCCACGCCCTGTGTGGCCTGTGGGTTCCGCCTGCCTGTCCCCCAGGGTTGCTGCAGACTCTGGTGCTTTTACCTGGGACTATAAACCAGAGCAACTCTCTCAAGACCCTCAGACTGGACGCCTGTCTCGGGGCAAAGCCCAGTCCCAGCTCCACCCTCTGACCTCAGCCCCACTCTTGAATCAAGGACATCTCTCTTCAGGACCAAGCCGTGTACCTCGAGTCGCTTATGATTTAATGAGAGAGAGAGAGAGAGATGATTGACAGATGATAGATAGTTGATGGATGACTGATAGATAGCTAATTGATAGATAGATGAGATACACAGATGAAGACAGATGACAGGTTGAACAGCAATTCCAAGCATTGGGTACTATCAACACTAGAGATGGTGCAAAAGTAGGTAATAATGGAGTATCAAGAATTAATACTTGCTTCCAATATTGGAGTGAGCAGGGAGGACTTCCTGGAGGAAGTGACAGTTGTGTTAGGTAAAATTACTAGAGGGAAATTTCTACAAGTGCATGTGGTATGGTTTGGGCAGGAAGGGAAAAGGGAAGTAATGGGGGAAACAATTCTAGGTGTAGGACAATGTGAACTATGTGGGAAGGTGTCGGTGTTCACAGCTTGATGACTAGAAGAACTCCTTAGAGCAGAGGGTCTGCAGAGTACAGGGGGTGAGGCCAGGAAGATGGGCAGGGCCTGCTGTTGACTGGCACTTCACTGTACAACTGGTTACCCCAAGTGTGGAGACAATCCACTTATGACCCCTCAAACTCTCTCTCGTTAACTGTCCATTTTCTGTGTAGACTTTAAAGAAAAGGAAGAAAAAGTAAGATAAAAAAACTACCTTAAGAGACACAAGTTGCTCATCTACATAAAGTATTATCTCACATTTCCAGAGATTATTTAGATGAAACACAATAAAAATATCAACTCTCTACATTTTACATGGGAAAAAATGGTGGGAGTGTTGAAACATGTACACATACACAGAATGTCAGAGCTGAGAGGGCTCTGTAGCTGACACAGGTTAGCTCCAGGCTAGAATAGAAAATCATGTTTTCGGTTGAACAGTCCACTGTCAGGGTTTTTCACCAGCCTGTTTCAACCTACACAGACAATTTTATGATTCTCTCTCCTAACAAAATAACATAAAAATAAACAATGCAAAACAAATTTTATTTCAAACTCCTATAAAATTTTTATGTTCAAGGCTGGAGAATAAGGAATGTATAATACTTACACCTTTCTTCTTGTAATACGAAAATTGTCTATTTTATCACATAAAAAATGATGGGGAAGCCTGTTCAAACATGTAACTTCTGCATCTGAGCACCTGACGCAGAATTAGGAACACCAAGTGGGTGCTATTTACACCCGCAAGAGGGCTAATGTGCCCAATGACAGTGCAGCTACCCTCGGAGAGGGCTTTTCTTAAAACCACTTTCCTCAGAGGGCCCTTCAAGAGCATCTGATCCAGAGAAACCTTGGGTACCAGAGTGGGGACGGTCGGCCTGGTGCAGCCATAAGCAGGTTCACCGTCCGAGAGGAATCTAAGGTCAATCCTGAACCCGACTGAAAGCCTCTGCTGCCTGGCACTGCCACGGGCAGGCGATTTGAAACAGTAGCCGTGACAAAACTCTCCCCAGCCTTAGGACCGCTCCAAAGCCCACACTTGGGACACCATGGAACCCAACAGCCCGTCGCTCTTAAAACAGTTCATCTGCTCTTCCAGCAGCCGGTGCCAGAGGCAGAGAAGGAACCACCAGATGAGCCCCATGTGAATGAAGCATCAGCTGCAAAATGCTTCCTCTGGATCCCAAAGCAAGTGTAGGAGGCTCCTGCCCTGACTTTTCACTCCACGGGGCTGCCTCTCTGAGGTCAAGTGGAGCTGAGCTCCCGGGAGCGAGGGGACCAGCAGCCTCCACGCGCACTTCTGGAGGCTGTCCCGCTGCCACCTCTCCTTGCTCCTCGGCCCCTGGGAACCACGCTGCTCCTGTGCAGGTGGCCCTCCCGCAGCTGCCGGCAAACCAAGCCTCCTCGCTCCCTGGAGAAGGCTGGCCGCTTCTCCTTTTTGCTCCTCCTTTCCTGAGCACAGTCTAACTTGATAAGGGCCTGTCTACTTCGACTCACAGATGTAGAAAGCCCTTCAAGAAAGAAAAGCAACCTCCTGTGAGCTCAGAAGCCTCAGGCAAAAGCAGTGGCTAAAAATCTATTTAAACTCTGAGAGATTCTTCTGTGAACGGGCCTGGGGCAAACTTAGAAGGGGCCAAGGAAGAGGGGAACAAATGCCAACCCCTGGAGTCTGGCAGGAGGGCGCTCCCAGGGCCCTGAGAGAGGCCACCTGGGGTGCCTGAGAGGAAGATCCCCTCCACCCCTGCGGCTGGGCTGTAAGTGTGAGGGAGCAATTTCCCAAAGATGGTGACAGCCAACTAAAACTATGAACACCGTAAAAAAACCTCGTTCGGCACATAAAGTAATAGCAAATCCTGACACTGCACTTAAGATGTGTCAGTCACAGTTCCAAGAGCTTTACATAACTGTACTCATTTAATCCCCAAAACACCCCTATCAGTATGTACTTACTACAGCCCCATCTCCCATGAGGGGAAATGGGCACAAGGAGGTTAAGTAACTTACCCAAGATGACACAGCTGATTAGCGACTAAGACAAGACCTGAACCCAGGACGTTGGACTCCAGGGTCCATGCTCTTAACCCCAACACCACGCTGCCTTTCTGACGGATGGACTATAGAGAGATTACAGAAGGAGAGGTCTCCAACCCAATGCAGGCTCCGCACAGACTACCCCTTGGTGCCACTGGCTTGAAAGAGTCATGGATTTGACTCACTTGTACACCCTTCATAGTTCACAGTTTATAAACACAGATATATGCAGTATACACATTTGACTTCACATGCCCAGACTGATCCTAAAGGAAATGGTATTGAAAAGGTCCTCTACCTAAATTTTTTCTATGAGCATTTATTAAATTATTAAATATAATGGACATTTGCTGAGCCTTTACTAAGCCCCAGGCACTATTCTAAATGTTAGGGATACAAAGATAAATGTTCTAGTGCATCCGATACTCAGAGAGTTACTAACAGCAGATTTAAGAAATAGGAACTTCACTACAACCTGGACAAATAGTGTGCTTCACGGAAACTGGCCAGAAATAGGGCACCATTCTTTGTCCGTCTTGTGTGTGTACAAGGCTAGTAAAAACCAGTGATCTAGGTGTATATCATCTACTTCATGGAAAGTCATCTTCAGCAAAATGATTCAGAAGGAGAAGTGAAAAGTAGTCTCAGATCTGAATCTACAATTACCTTCTTTAAAAAAGATAAAATAAAATTAGCCTTGTGTTTAACTCTGGGGAAAGGTAAGAGTCTAAGGTTGTGAGATTGTTGTAAGAGAAGCACAGCCTGTTGGTAAATTTCTAGTTCTTAGAGCAGACGGTAGATTTATAAGTGTTCATTTTATTACTTTGCCTCATAACTTACATATATGCTATCAAATAATACATGGTAATACAAAACTCCGTGATTGTCCAACTTTTCTGAATCATGACTGCTACTGAAGACTTAATATATTGCAAACTCCTGAGCAAAGTTCTCCAAGTTTCATGCAAAGTTGTCCAACAATGTGCTCCTAAATTAGAACCTTTTCATTAATCCATGATGTGGCACTGAACTGTTTTAATTACCTAGGAGCTCTGTGTTAAAGTCAAATTAATGTAAATAGACAGATATATTAACTGAACAGCAAAGGGTATTTAATTAAAGTCTAGTAGGATAAACATCACAGCACCAAAACACAATAGGAATTGCTAATTATTTTGCCTATGTCAAAAGAAAGTTAACATCGATTGTACGACAGTATGATAAAACTCCTAGTACATTAATGAAAAGAGTGGGAAAAGCCCTCCTTCCTTTTTTGTTGCAGCAACATAAATAAACGACAAAGATTCTAGAGCCACAAGACAGTATTACAAAATTCCGAAATGTAAATAAACATGACAGCTATGTGATCCAGAGTTATGCTGAGGTTCCATATGGGCCTAAAATAGAGGAAAAAATTCAAACAATTATTTGGAATTTTATCTTTACTGGAATCCATCTTTGCTGACATATGCCTAATATGGACTGTTCAGCCCAAACAGTTTTTTCTTATAAGTGTAAAAGAAAAAAATATGTATGTAATGAAAAAATATAAGAAATTTCCCCAGCATAGGCCAAGGAAAACAAAACACAAATGGTCTGGGGGAACTGCTACATTTATGGATTCCTGGGAATATATTCAGAAATCAAAAATGAATACAAATCTTAAAATGAGCCATAGCTTTTCAAAAGCACCAATCATCTTGTTACCTTTGCTTTTTCAAAGCACAAAATATTAATTTGATTCAGAAAAGCAACACAGCATGACATGGTCCAGCACAGCACCTCCGATCAACGCTGCCAGCTATAAACTTGGCACTTGTTTTGTCTGCACCTAGTTCAATAAATGCTGGAAAACTTGAAAAATTCCTAAGAGCAAAGCTGCCATTTTATACACCTGTAAGGACCAAGTAAGTGCCTCTCCCATTAGTCCCTTCATCACTTTTCTGTAGCAAGTTTGTGAAATGCGCTACCGCCAGAACATGTGTTTCCAATTGTCTTTCCTAGAAAAGTATCATCAAGCAAAGAGGCGGGAATGACGAAAAGAGAAAACCACCTCTAGCTTGATTTTTTTAAAATTCACACAGTAAATGTAGATTCTGGCATTAAAACCGTGTTTTCTACCCCCAGGAGCGAGCCTCCACTCCACTTATTTGCTGGGTCAAGCGGGACAGTCTGAGGTCAAAGCAGGAATCGCAGCTCTCGGTCCTGAAGACACACACAATAATTTAATAAACACTTACCACTCTGTGTAAGGCCCGTCACGGCCCCAGCTGGTTGCTCTACATGCCCAGTTGACGTTATGCTGGTTTTAAGCCTATATTAACTGCCCCAGGTCTCCTCCCAGGCTGACTGACGGACCAGCGGCCGTGGGGCATACACTTCTGTCCCGTGTCCTCTGCCACATTTCGGCCCCTACCAGTTAGAGGGCTCAGGGGCCCCTCTACCCCTCCAGCCAGCTGCAGACAGGAGCCGCCCTGACTAGAGGCTCCTTTGCTGGTGGCAGAGCGGGCCGGGCAGCGATGGGAGTGCTCTTTCTATGTCTGGGGAGACTGTCTGCACCTTCAGGAATCCCACCTGTGTTCGCTAATCAGAAAAATAACAGCGGCATGGTAAGCTTCGTCTACAGCATTACCTTTGACCCACGAGGGTGGCACCCTGATAAAGCCCATGTTACAGATGGGGAAACAGACACAGAGGGGCTCTGAGCATCTCTGAGATCAGCTCTCCTGTGTCCGACCACAAAACGTGCACGGCGCTGGCGCCGAGGGGTCATTTTCCAAGGCTGAAATAATTAAACTTTTGTTTCCTTCCCTCTTCTAAGACTTCCAAGACGGTCTTCTCTCCCCGGATGCTTTACAACCACTATGCTCAGCAAAACAGGTTCAGCTTCCTGCACAAAAGCAGCCATTTCCCCAGCTATTTCCAGCCCTCAAACTCTTAATTTTAAATAGCTCCCTCCTGGGATAATCTCCCCCTTCTCATATGAGACGGATTTAACCAGCGCAAACCCACTTCTGTGCGTCTGCTGGAATCCCTTCATGGGGGCCAGTTGTGCAGTGTAAACCCCGTGTCCCCGGGGAGCCCCAGGGGAGAAGCAGGTATGTCTGGGGGGCCAGGTCTTAGGAGGGGGAGGCTTGGAGGCCAGAGGTCCAGCAGACAGAGAAATCACCAGGAAAATGCAAGAACCAGAGACGAGCAGACAGCGTTCAGAGCTAAATTCCTCACAAGTCTTATCAGTTTGTTCATCTTGCAAATGTACCTCGGAGGCCTTCCTGCTGAGCACAAGCTACAGAGCATCGAAGCAGATTCCTGGACCTCACTCCAGACTTTCCGAGTCTAAATCCTGGGTGTGGGGATGCACAAATCTGAGCTGTAAATTATGAGCTCTAAATTAGCTCTATATGTGAGGAGCACAGAGCAACCCCGTGTCAGGTCCTGGAAGAGACCCGAGAATCACAGAAATGAAAAGGACACATTTCTCACACACAAGGCCTTCATGTCTCTGGGGGAGACCCACATGGCAACCCACCAATAATTACCAAAGGCAAGTGATGCCTGTTAACTCAGCTCTCCAGGCAAGGTCTGAAGAGCTTTCCTCGTAAAGAATTTTTCAGGTTGCAAAACTTCACTAGCCCTACTCACATTTGGAAGTCATCATAATCTGTGTGTGCACACCCTTTACTGCCCAAAGGTGATGCTCTATCATTTTTGCTTTCTACAACATTTTATTTTATCTCTGGCCCAATTTCTGCCACTGGGTTTGTTAATAGGAGATAACCTATATAGCACAAGTCTACTGTGGGATCAATGTATCTAACTTTAAATTTTCTTAATAATTTCTCAGTGGATCAATAAATGCATTTAGGATACTCTTCTGAAATTTTTCTGTCTGTAAAAGCCACTGCACAGCTCCCACCAATTATTGCCCCTCAGGCCCAGTGTTGCCAGGTTTTCAGATTTTTTTCAGGAAAAGCCAGAACACTTGAGTTTTAGCTGAAATTTTCCTACTTTGGTTTTCATAACTAATTCAATATTTTTAAAAACCACAGATGTGACTTCTGCCCTTTACTGCTTAGTCAGCAAATACTGCCTGGATGGCTACCGTGTGCTAGGCACAGGCCCAGTCCCGGGATGCACCTGGGATGGGGCCTCAAGGAACAGGCTCTCTTTTTAAGTGGACAATGCTATCATGGAACAGATGGCACTGGGCAGTATGCACTGAGCTGTCCCAAGAGTGTGGCATGGCAAACTGAGGCCCTGGGTTGCCATGGGAACCAGTGTTGCTGGCAGAGAGGTTCACACAGGCAGATGGGAGCCAGCAGCCCGGAGGCTGCAGAGGCCTCTGACCAGCTCTCCCTCAAAGAGGTGTGAGTGGGCTCAGAGGTAGCTGTGGACCAGGCCAGGGCAGAACAAGCCTAAATGCCTAACTCAGGCTTTTGGAGAAAGACTGAGGCACAGAGGCGGACCTGCCCTCGGGGATAGAATATCTTAAGCACGTTGCTTTTTTTTTTTTTTTTTTTGCGGTACGCGGGCCTCTCACTGTTGCTGCCTCTCCCTCTCCCGTCGCGGAGCACAGGCTCCGGACGCGCAGGCTCAGCGGCCATGGCTCACGGGCCCAGCCGCTCCACGGCACGTGGGCTCCTCCCGGACCGGGGCACGAACCCGTGTCCCCTGCATCGGCAAGCGGACTCTCAACCACTGCGCCACCAGGGAAGCCCAAGTATGTTGCATTTTAACGACAGCCTCAGAACACCTCGTGAAAGACCAACCTTGGGAGATTTCTATTTTTCTTACCCTCTCTTGCTAAATAGAACGATGCTAACTCTCCGGATATCATGGTTCAAAGCAGCTCCTCCCAGAAAGAAGGGCTCTGACTAGGCTGTTTTATTTCATTTCACAATGTTCACGGGGGAAATGTGTGATTATGGGGGTGGTTACTGTCTTGATGGGTTTGGACATTTTTACTGCATTCTGCTCCCTAGAAGTTCTGTTCTCAAGGAGGAAATTCTCAGAAAGGTTCTCATGAATAACAGTGAGTCAGGACCTCAGAACTGATGTGCTGGTATCAGTTTCAAAGCGGGCACCTAAATGTACTCTATTGGGCTTATGACAGGTTAGATATAATCTAAAAATGCCATAATCTAAAATTTAATGGTGCAATGGGAGAACTGAACATGTGTGTACTTTTCTAAAACAAACAAAAAGTCTCTCTTCATTAATTGGTCCAACCCAATAAGCAAACATTAAAATGTTTTTTTAAAAATGCTACTTTTCACCATGTCATGTGATAGATTAAAGATGGCTGCATTCTTTGCTGCCCCTGCCACTGAGGGATAAAGTGTAACCACTCTCCCCATGAATCTGGGTCCATTTTACTGACTTGCTTGACCAAGAAAATGTGACAGAAGTGCTGATCTGGGATTTCCAAGGCTAATTCATAAGAAGTCTTGCCGCTTTGGCCTTCGTTTCTTAGAATGCTGCCTCTGGAGTCTGACTGCGCAAGACCACCAATCTGTAAGGAAGCCAAGGCTAGCCACGTGGAGAGGCCACGTGGAAACACAGCCTCCCACTGTTCCAGTCATATCCACACAGGAGTCACACACACACACACACGAAGAAGCCATGGGCTTCCAGCCCGTCAATTTCAGACTGAAACTGCATGAAACATCCTAACCCCAAAGCAGAATCTGGTCAACCAAAAGAGCCACGAGGTAGTATGACAAAATTTGTTTTGGGCTACTAAGTTTCGGAGTGGTTTATTAAACAACAGTAGATAATTTGAATAGGCAGGAAAAGAGAATGTGATTATTTTTCATAAATCTTCCTTCACGGTCAGAGGAAAATATAGTGGATTGGGACAAATAATAGTTTCACATACATTCTGATTCATTTTATGAAGTAAAATCTACTTCATAAGTTATAAATGTAATTTGAAGAGTAGAAGTAATCATTAAATCAGTCAATAATATTTATTGAACACCACTGTGTACAAACTGAGAAGTGGAATATCTAATCTGAAGAAAAATTTAACAATTCCTGGCCTAAATGAACTATCAATATATGTAGTCATAGAAGTAGAAGAGGGCAAAGAAATGAATTATTTGAAAGGTGAGGGGAATTACTCAGTATATATATTTAAAGAACAAAGTTACAAAAGTACATGTGTTAAAATATACATACAAACTGAATATTCCAGGTTGCAGTCTTATCAAGAGCTGGGAACGATTCTAATCAATCTCTAGAAACTTCAGAACTTCCAGATGAAAGAAAGATTTGCAACATACGTTTGTGACTGTAATGATGAAATATTTAAGCATGGACTAAATTTCTATTACTGCTTTGAAAAGATCTTTGTTTACTGTGATTTTTAATGGTTTATCATTAGTGGGTTTTTTTTCATCTGATCAATAATAGTTGTGGAGGGGGAGGGGGAGTGAGACAAAGCTCCAGCAACATCTCCTTGGCTTCAGAATTATTTTACAACTAAGAGCATATCAATCCAAGTGGCCATCTTCACCTAGAAGAATCTAGAGTGGGAAAGCTGGATGGATCCATTGGATTATTTCCTTTCTGGATGATTCTCTCTCTAGGATCAATAACTATTTTCTTCTGGTGAGGTGTTGGGCAGGGAGTAGGAAAGCAGTTTAATAAAACATCACTATTAATATTCAATAGTATAAGATCAAGGTTGTGGGCTTGGGAAACAATTTTCAATGGTCGACATCCCTATTTACGCCATATTCCAAACACCAAAGAGACAACCGTGAGCTGTGACATTTTCTGTTTTCATATCGTCTCAGGTATCCACGTTCCAAACTAAGCATTTCCCACTGAAGGATCTAGTTTCCAGCCATTTCACACGCTCTTGTGCGTGTCTGCATATCTAATGACTAATATAATAATTAATGTTCTCTCATATAATGTGCATCTACCTACTTGAACTCAGCTGCCACGAGACTCACTCTGGAAAAGACACTGCTACCCAGCATCACTTATCTTCATGGGATTTCGGGAAATTTCGTTAGTAAGGAAATTGAACCATTTTCTTCTTAGTAATTGTGTGAGGGTCACAATTAAACTAAGACAGCACCAACTAATCTGTACGGCACAACACACATCTGCCACCTCACAGTGGGTGACTCCAGCTCAAATCTGGGCGCTGACCCCTCCAAAGCACAGCAAAGCTACAGGATACCCAGCCAGGAACTTCAACAGCAGACATGTAGAGGTAGATTTATAAACACAATCAATTGTTGTTTCTGAGAATTATATTGTGCAGCAAAGCAAGAATATGCTTAATCTTCCAAAGAGGTTCTCAAAGAGAGCTTTAGAAGCCAGAGTATATACAAAACTACAATGAGGTATAACCTCACGCTGGTCGGAATGGCCATGATCAAGAAGTCTACAAATAATAAATGCTGGAGAGGGTGTGGAGAAAAAGGAACCCTCTTGCACTGCTGTTGAGAATGTAAACTGGTGCAGCCACTATGGAGAACAGTATGGAGGTTCCTTAAAAAACTGAAAATAGTCACCATATGATCCTGCAATCCCACTCCTGGGCATATATCCGGAAAATACAAAAAACTCTAATTCAAAAAGATTCATGCACCCTAATGTTCACAGCAGCACTATATACAATGGCTAAGACATGGAAGCAACCTAAGTGTCCACTGACAAATGAATGGATAAAGAAGATGTGATACACACACACACACACACACACACACACACACAGGAATATTACTCAGCCATTAAAAAAGAATGAAATAATGCCATTTGCAGCAACACAATGAACTTAGAGAACAACATACTAAGTGAAGTAAGCCAGACAGAGAAAGACAAATATCATATGATATCACTTATATGTGGAATCTAAAAAAAAACACAAATGAATTTATTTACAAAACAGAAAGACTCCCAGACATAGAAAAACTTATGGTTACCAAAAGGGAAGGGCAGGGAGGGATAAATTAGGAGTATGGGATTAACAGATACACATTACTATATATAAAAACGATAAACAACAAGGATTTACTGTATAGCACAGGGAAGCATATTCAATATCTTGTATTAACCTACAATGGAAAATAATCTGAAAAAATATATATAACTTAATTGCCTTGCTACACACCTGAAACTAATAAAATATTATAAGTTAACTATACTTCAATAAAAGAATTAAAAAAGAAAGAGAGAATATAAAACTTCTTTCCCTAACCAAAAAGAGTCAGACGTTTATAAAACGTCCTGGGAGTCCGCACCTTGTCAGTAAAAACTCGGAGAACAAAAGACTGCCCTGCTTCATTTCCCTGATGTGGTAGAAGACTGAGTAACAGCAACAAAGAGAAAGAAAAATAAGACTTCCTTATAAGTCAGAACATAATACAGGCTTATGGCTTTGAGGTAATTTTGCTGTTGAAATTCTCAAAGGATCCACAACTGTGCACGTAACATTAGAGGCCATCTCATGGAAAGCTACAGTCAACACCAGTAGAAAATATGGTAGGAAAAGCATAGAAAGGGTGAACAGGGCATGCCCACCACCTCTGAAATCACAGAGCTAAGGAGACCACTTTGAAGTGAAGGAGGTAAATTTAAGATAAATAAGAGAAAGAGGGCTTCCCTGGTGGCGCAGTGGTTGAGAGTCCGCCTGCCGATGCAGGGGACGCCGGTCCGTGCCCCGGTCTGGGAAGATCCCACATGCCGCGGAGCGGCTGGGCCCGTGAGCTGTGGCCGCTGAGCCTGCGCGTCCGGAGCCTGTGCTCCGCGGCGGGAAAGGCCACAACAGTGAGAGGCCCGCGTACCGCACAAAAAGAGAGAAAGAGCTGACTTTACATGGTGGTGGAAATGCCAGGAAACTCATTGCATAGGAGACTGAAGAGGCAGACACTATACATAAGCTCAGAGAAGATTTAAAATCAGGGATCAGACTTCCCTGTTGGTCCAGTGTAAGGACTCAGAGCTTTCACTGCAGTGGCCCAGGTTCAGTCCCTGGTCGGGGAACTAACATCCCACAAGCCACCTGGTGCGGCAAGAAAGAAAAAGAAAAAGAAAATCATGGATTTACAGTGAGTTGTACCTTTTTAACTTGGTTTTTTTTCTTTGAGTTTTGCTATTTTTTTAAAACTGTGGTAAGAATGCTAACATGAGACCTATTCTCGTAACACATTTTAAGTGTATAATACAGTATTGTTAACCACAGCCCAATTTTGTTCAGCAGATCTCTAGAATTTTTTCATCTTGCATAACTGAAACTTTATACCCATTGAACAGCAATGGGTGTAAAGTTTTATGCCCATTTCCCCCTCCTCCCAGCCCCTGGCAACCACCATTCTACTCTCTGCTTCTATGAGTTTGACTATTTGAGATTCCTCATATAATCGGTATCCTGCAGTGTTTGTCCTTCTGTGTCTGGCTTATTTCACTTAGCATAACGTCCTCCAGGTTCATCCAGGTTGTTACATATGGCGGGATTTCCTTCGCTTTTAGGCTGAATAATATTCCTTTGTGTGTATATACCACATTTAAAAATCCATTCATCCATCGATGGACATTTAGGTTGTTTCCATATCTTGGCTATAGCGAGCAGGGCTGTGATGTAGGTGGGGGTCATATCAAGGGAAACCAGGCTGCTGATGGGCACCCCCTCCAAAGCTGTCTTTGGTGCCATGTCACCTGCTGGACCAGGATCTAACACAACAAGGCTTTTTTTTTTTTTTTTTTTTTTTTTTTTTGCGGTACGCGGGCCTCTCACCGCTGTGGCCTCTCCCGTTGCGGAGCATAGGCTCCGGACGCGCAGGCTCAGCGGCCATGGCTCACGGGCCCAGCTGCTCCGCGGCATGTGGGATCTTCCCGGACCGGGGCACGGACCTGTGTCCCCTGCATCGGCAGGTGGGCTCTCAACCACTGCGCCACCAGGGAAGCCCCCACAACAAGGCTTTTAAAATTTTTTCTAAAGCATGAAAATTTTCCTAAATTATCCTAATTATCCTAAATTATCCCAAATTATCCTTCTGCCTCTGCCCTCTTTACCTATCTTTCACAGCAGGGAGGTATCCAGCTGTGGTCAACAGCTCCCTGCCATGCCCTCAGATCCTGGAGAAGCACTGCCATTGGTACGCACATTCCCAAACTACAGCAGGTAATCCCGTATTTTTATTTCATATCCAGAAAGAAAATGTGTCTGTAAGGGCAGGAATGGGGGCCTCCAATTTAAAGACCCTAACTCAAAATATAGCTGCTTTTACAGAAATAACTAGAAACTAGGAGGCATGACTAGGGAGCATGCTTTTAACCAATCCAAATGCCTTTGCCTTTGGGGATGCCATGAGCCATGGGACTGGGGCCGGTAATAAACTGCACATACCATGAGTTCAGGAAAGCAAAGTTTCAAAACCCACAGTGATCTGCCTGACTCCTATGTCTTGCTACAGCTGTATCCTAACGTCCCTCTTAGGGCTATTTTTAGTAACAGTCATTATTCGACAAGGAGGAAGAGAAATTTATATCAAATATATTCACAGAGGCCCAGGAGACTATGCCCGCAGGTGGCATCTTTCCCCAGATAGATCCCATAGGTTAGAAGCCTGAACCCCCTACAACAGCTTAATGAGATTCAGTGAGATAGTGTTTATGGTGGAGGCCACCTGGGACTTTCCCAGGCTCCTGGAATGCATGTGTTATTTCAGACTCCAAAAACCGCCAAAGTGCACGGCAATGACATCAGATTCTCCACTACAAATTGCATGTGCCTTTTAGCCAGCCCTTAACTTGGCTTCTTGCTAAGCCAATCACTGTGGCTGGTAGTCAGGAAAAGGAGCTTTCTTGAGCACATGCACATTTTATTCATTGTCCAAACAGGAAAAAATAGATCCAGGAATTACTCACCTACCTCCTGTTGTTACCAACCTCTGCTAACAGAGAAACATAACTGAGCAGAAAACCATGGTCCAAAGGTGCATGGCCAGTCCTCCGTGCTGCACTGTGCACACTGGCCATGCTGCTTTGAAACCCTTCCCCGCTCAGCTTTCCTAACGCCTCCCCAGTCATAAGCAAATGGAATACGCTTATATACGGGCCCAGTTTCAGTCACGTTATTTTCTGCCTCTGTGTGACTCAAGTGTGCAAGTAACAACTGGCGCTCTTGATTCCAGTTGATCCAGAGCTCTTGATTCCAGACTTCTAGGAAGATTCCAGACTTCTAGGAAGATTCCAGACTTCTAGGAAGATTCCAGACTTCTAGGAAGGCTTTCCATAGAAGGATTTCTGCACAGGGTGGGAAACTGGATTGAATGACATCTAAATGACTCCCTTCTGATTCAGAGTTTGTATTTTTATTCCTCAAGCGGCAAGCTTCTTCAAAACTCCTCGTCATAGGAATTTAAGAATTGCTCTGTGGGTGCCAACAGTGACCTTTGGAGAAGTAGACACAGGAAGACATCTTTTTGAAAGACGTTACAGCTCTATGTTGATGGACTGACCTGCAGGAAGGAAGAAGTGGAGGCCTTGCCCATTAACTGTGCCCCTCTCCTTGCCACCTCTGTACCCGATTTAGGGATGCATAGGCCACCCTCCCCTGCCAGGATCTCTAGGCTTACTCATTCTGGAGATTCCAATCCCAAGGTTCCCTCTAGTTGCCTCTGCCTCAAGCTCCCCAGAAACCCCAACCTTTCCCGCATCAGCTGATGGGCAGCATTCATTAGCGAATGACTCCCAGGCATGACAAAAGCCTGGTCAATCTTCCCTGTCAAAGGATGGAAGGTGTCTTATTCTTCTGTAACTCCCATTGCCCCTTCAACAAAGTTTCCACACTTCCAGTCACCACCAGAGAAACAAGGAATTGTCCCCCGCTAACACTTGGGAAAATCTTAAAAGCTGCTAGGGAAGGGGATTCAGGGAGAAGCCAAGGAGAGACTAACTCATTCTGCTTATAAGGCTTGCGGCCACCATCAAACAGTAATCCAGAGTGCTGTCATTTAGAAACAGCAGGAGCTGTACGGCACATTTTCTACATTATAAGAAACGTCAATATGTTTTCCAGAAAGTTCTTTCCATAGACAGTTTTGGAGAATTCCTTTATCCTACATATCTCTAGGTTTAGATATGGATCAATACTACTCTGGTAAATAGTTCAGAATAGTGGTTCCTGACCATTTCAAGGATAGAAACTGTTTTTTAATGTTAAAAGATTATGTATCTCCCTATGGTAGTAGTTGTATTTTATATCTTTTGATTATTGAGAAAATACATAATTATAGAAGGTGATCATGAATTCACTAATGCTTCTAAATTGAATTGTTTTATTAGTCACAATGGGATCTACACGCACTTGAAAAAATGTAATAGCACATACACATCCATAGGGTATCTAATTACTGTTTACAGACAACGCTGGATTCTTTTCCCCTTGCAGTAACCCCACCTCCGCCAGCCTCCCCCAGGCTAAGGCCCAGAGACTGAGAACCTCTGTGGTCTATGTACTTTTGAATTGAATTGAATTGAAGTGAATTCCCAAACCCAGCATTTCACTAGGTTATCCCAAAGGAATTTGGATTCACATTTTCAAGAGGAAAACAAGCAAAATCATTTACTGTTAATTTTGTTTCCTTTCATGGTGCCCTTATATTCCTGTTATGATATTAAGCAACGTAACAGATATCAACAGAAAAGATCTGCTACCATTTTATGTAACTGTCAACAAATATTAAATAAAAGAAGATACTTACAAATCACAACACTTTCTGCTCCCAGGGACTATTAGAGCCTAATTAAAACCCACAAGATCAATGCTACACTGAATGAAAAAAATCACCATGGGAACAACGAAGGAAAGAAGACTTTTGTTAGCAATCACACAGAATTACCCTGAGTAGCACTCCTTCCCTTTATCCCCCAGCAAAAACACTCCTCTAGGCTTAAATATAAATAAATGTCAATAACCAGACTCTCATAAACACTGACTGCAGAAAGAGGAAAAAGAGCCCCAAGTATATGAGGTGGGAGGTGGAGAGACAGACACCAGCTGTTTCGTCACCTTTCCCGCAAAATCAGTCTAAGCAGATGTACTCACGAGTGTTTTACGAGTTGGTTTCTTTGGTCTTGTGTTTTAACTGGTCCAAATTTGCTCTTTATCACCAGGATGGAGACAACCCCAGGCCCCCACCTATAAAACCTCAGCATGGAGGTTCAGGCTCTGTCACTGCGCTCCCTCCCTCAAGGGTGCATTGGGCTGGGAGGGAGGAGGAGGGGCTAGGCAGCGACCACTGGATGAGACCCCGCAGAATAACTAAAACCGAAAGCACAGGCTCTATGTGGAATCAGATCCCAAAGAGATCCCAGGGCCAAGGACAATCCACCTCCAAGCATAATCTTTGACATGAGTATCACCTACTAGCAGTTAACAGAAAAATCACATTTCTATAATTTCAGGTTTATAAAAAAAAAAAAGAAGAAGCAAGGATATAGCATGTAAATGATTGGTAAGGATTCCGGTGAATATCTTTACTTAATTCCATGTACTCCTGCTTGCTGGCAAAGGCTAAAGGGAGAAGAGTGCAAGTTTTATTTCCATTTTAAAACATTATAGGATAGTTCTCCTCTAGAATTCTTAGAGCAAAGCACCAATTTCATATTCCAGTTACAGAAAATATTCCCAAATGACCTTGACCAACTCAATGTACAAAACAGATTTTATGACACCAGCTAATATTCTTGCTCTGAGCTCCAGAAATGGCCCTGGACTCCCTTTATGTTCCATGTGGTTAAAGACGCCCAGGGCCCATCACCTTGACCACTGGACACCTCGACCACTGAGTCCCCACCTGTGGTCAACTCAGCCGCCAACCAAGTGTCGATGACAACTCAGTCTTTTTACTAGCCTAACAGAATTACTCATGACAACGTTATTTCATGATAATTTAAAGCAGAGGTGGACAGAACCAAAATGGTTAAGTGAACTCTCCAAATAATTGTAAAACTCTTCTTAACCCTCCTTCCTTGACAAATTTTCAAACTTAAAAAAAAAAAGTGATTAAATGGCAGAATGACTGGATGGATTCCTTCCTCTACCCATACCTGTACTCTGAAGACATACAGATGGCCAAGGTGGGGGTGACAATGCTTTGCCTTTCTTTAATTCTTTTTTTTATGTATTTATTTATTTAGTTAGTTTGGGCTGCGCTGGGTCTTCATTGCTGCGCACGGCCTTTCTCTAGTTGCGGCGAGCGGGTGCCACTCTTCGTGGCGGTGCGCGGGCTTCTCATTGCGGTGGCTTCTCTTGTTGTGGAGCACAGGGTCTAGGGGCGCGGGCTTCAGTAGTTGTGGCTCGCAGGCTCTAGAGCGCAGGCTCAGTAGTTGTGGCGCATGGGCTTAGTTGCTCCGCGGCATGTGGGATCTTCCAGGACCAGGGCTTGAACCCGTGTCGCCTGCCTTGGCAGGCAGATTCTTAACCACTGCGCCACCAGGGATTCTTGATGGTTTTAAAGTGGTCTCAACTAAATTACATCATGGCACGTGCTTAGCTACTCTGGGTGCTACACTGAGCAGATGCCATCCTTTCCATTTTGTAGAAACCAAGTTTCACACAGTAGGGGACTCACCCACAGTTACATGGCACTGACTCCGGAGAACCAGGCCACTGGCTGGGCCTCCATACTCCATCCAGTGCTCTTTCAAATACAGGATGAGCAAGGGGAAGGCCGCATGGACCACGAACTCCAAAATTGGCACCTGCATTAAAGTGAGTCAACTGAAAGTATCAAGAGTATTTTTAGGCCCTTGAGATCGACTTCAAAATCAGAAGGCTAACAGAATCGACACACGACTGGACTGGTCTTTGCTCAAGCCCTAACCCAGCACCTCCGTTCAGAATGAAGGGCCACAGGCCTGCGAGGCTTCCTCAGGAAGCAGACATCAGGAAAAGCTGCCCGCCAGCAGCAGGCCTCCTCCTGAAGCAGAAGAGGATGTGTTTTCACAACAGTGGCAGCCATCTGCAAACATCAGTGAACTCTAATGAAACCAAGGCATCGCCAATACAGCGAAACTCCCATTTCCTCTGTTCCTTCTCTGATGCCATCCTTCTCCCATTGCCTCGGTTCCTTCTCTTCTTTTACCCAAGAGTCAGATTAAGGGGGTGGGGACTGGTACGTGGTAGCTACCAAAGAATGTCATTTGACACTGAGATAAATGCTGGGGAGAGCTCCGCTCAGACACACAATGGGCCAATGTGTTTCTCTGATTCCCCATCTAAAACTAACTGCTTTATCCGAGGGAAAAGGCTGTGTTCCGCAGTCATTTTCTTTCTAACAAGAGCTGCTTGTATCCCCAGCTGACTGTAAGAAAGATTACATTCTGTTACTCACGAAGCAAATCACAATGGCCCCTACATGGCCCAAGCCCTGCAGAAAAGAGCAGCGGACGAGTGGAGAAGCCACGAGCTCTGACACCCCTGCCCAGGAGCCTGGCACCCCTGCCCAGGAGCCTGGCACCCTAGCTGCGCCTCTGGGAGCTAGAAAACACAACAAAAACAAACGAAAAGCCAGCATCATCGGGGCCTCCGGACTTGAGAAATAGCCTTTGAGAAAAATCAGTCTCTACAAGAAGCCTAGTGGGGATTTCACATGTGATTCACCTGCTTCATTTGGGGGGTGCAGGGCGGTGATAAAAAGGGACGACAGCTCAACATGAACCCCTCATGCCACCATGACCCTTCAAGGCCCAGATGCTTTCTTTCCCTGCTTTTGTCCTTTTTGCTTCCTGAATCCTCCTCCCCTAAGACGCACTCACGGATCACTCTGCCCTCTTTACGGCGTCTCTGGCACACTTCTGCTGCCCTTATAGACGATGCATCTTCAGGAAGATCAAGGCTGTCTGCATCAAGTGGCCGTCAGAACCCCTGTGGTCCTCCTGCAGCCTGCCAGTGCAGACTGGGAACTGCTTTGAGAACTTAGGAAGAAAGTGATACTGCAGTAAATACCCAGCTCAGTTCGCTTCTAAAAGCTTTCTGCTGCCTTTCAAAGTGGCCTGTCAGCACCTCCCAGGAAACATTAGGCCACGGACGTGCAGCGAGAAAGACGGCATGGACAAAACTCTTCAATCTGCGATAAAAAAGATTGTTGAGATGGTGACACCTAAACTGAGGCCTGTTTTCAGCTCAAAGTAACCAAGGGCATCATTCCCAGGGCCGTCAAAGGCACTCACAAAAGGATGTTTTCTGGTCCGACTGAAATCAATATTGTGCTTTTGCTGTGGCTTAGAGAGCATTTAAACCTGATGTCAGTATCAAATATAGCATTAGCAAAAGAAAACACCAGCTTGGCCTGCAGGTGACATCAAATAACTCCTGTGTTAATATGTAGAAAACTACCAAAACTTTCAGAGACATTTTAACATGCTGGAAGAAAAATGGGAGCATTTATTTCTGTATTTGCTTTTAATTTTGTTAGTTTGTGTTTAAAGATACATTAGAAGCATTTTAAAAATTAGTAATACTATGTTGCATTTTTCTTCTTTCTTTTTTGGATAAACATATCTTATATCTAAGGATCTTCTGGAGTTAAAGAGGGTGACCTGTTACCACAGAGTATTTACAGAAATGACAGAGAATTACTCTGTGATATTAGAAGAAAAGAACATTCATAAGTAGCAAAGATTGAGAACATGACAGGAAAAATAAGTAGACAGTGCTTTAAAAATGGCTAATGCATATATTTTAACCTTATTTCTTTGACCTGTAACCTTTTGGGTGGCTGAAATGCAGATGTGATGGCTGGAGCTGGAGCAGCCATCTTGGACTACAAGGAAATCTTGGGAATGTAGGCCAGCTACAGCTAGCAACAACAAGGAGTCTGTGGCCTTGAGGACTTTGCAAAGTAAGTGACATTTTCCTATTGCTCACAAACCTCAAGCTAAGTTATACATCCCATATTAAAACCCTTGAGATAAGCATAAGGTTTGGAACAACAGCTGTCAACTAATAAGCAGGGCTATTTTCGGAGCCAGAATTGAAAAGAATGCATTGGCCACCAAAAGTAAGTAGTAAATATGTGGGTCAACCATGGTCCAAAAACAAAATAAGACAGAACAACAAAAAAAATGGCCTTAGCATGAATGAAATCTAATAGAAGTTCAAGTGGGCCGGCTAGTCACCCATCTGGTCTTTGAAGGAAAGACGCTGTACCTCTACTACCTAATGCTGTGTCTGGGACACAGTAGGTGCTCAATAAATACCTACTGAATGAATGAAGTTGAAGTCAAGGATAGCTAGTCAATCTAAAATCCAAGCCCAGGGGACCAATTATTAGAAGATCCCTTTCAGAACAGAGCAAAGTAATAAAATGTCAAACTCTCAATTTTGTGTGAAAATGTGCCTTAGAATCAAAGCCCTTTGATGGTTCAAGAGTCACCACAGTGGCAGGAGAGAATAGAAGTTAACAGTTCGTGAGAATTTAAAGCTTTATTCTGAGGGATCTGAGAAGACTGAATCTACAATTGTCAAGGTTTCTGCGTATGGATATCCTGAAATTCTGATTTCATAAAGCTTAAAAATAAAAGAGCAACACACAGTGTCCGTCTGAATTGAAAGAACACAGATGAAAAGCAGAGATCCCTTTGGAATTCCTGCCTGAAGAAAATGCCCCTTAGAACCTGGAGATACCAAGATCAACAACACCTGCTGTTATCCTAAGTAAACCCAGCTCATAAGAGAAGCTCCGTAGAACAGGAGATTTCTACCATGTAAAAAACTAAATATAACAGATAACTGGGGAGGGGCAGGAGAACAAAGATATTGAGCTTATTACCCTCCTCTAAGGACGAACTGCAGTTTCTTTATTAAAAAGAACACTTCCTACGTTTTAGCGATCTTTTATGAGATTTGTCAAACATCTTGATTTCTAATTTAGGTTATAAAATCTAAGCCCATTTCCTTGACAGTAGAGAAAATTAAGAAATCACAAATTCTATCAAAAGCAAAGACTGAAATTATAGCATTTAGAAAATGGGGGGTACTGTATTTTAAAATTAGCATAAGACCCTGAATCTTTAAACAAAAATAAAATCCATAATTGTGTTGAGCAATTTCCATAGGAGATCATATACAACACACACACAGAGAAATACTCTTCCAAAAAAAAAATCCTACATCAGAGATATTACTGCTTAGAGACAGAGGAGTTCCGGCAAAGGTGGGATATTTCAGGTTGTAGACTAGTAAGCCAGTGTTTCCCAAAGGGTGACTCATAAAGCAGATGGTTTTAAGTGATTCATGGTCAAAGTCCTTAAGTCCTTGCAAGTGAGTCCGTTTGTAGGGAAATACTAAGCGAATTAGGAAATTAGTAGTACAGGTGGTAGGTAGGCAGTTTACAAATACCAGTAAAATATAAGTCAGAGGCTGGAAATCTGTCCAGTCCCAGGTCAGGTCTGGGTGGAGGGAGGGGCTCATGAGGCACCCCGACCTCAGCCTCAGAACGCGCTGACCAGGTGTCAATACGGTGCTGAGTCGGCCAGTAGCACTGGGGCCATCCAACCTTCTGGACGACTCACAAGAGCTCACAGGACCCCAGGACCGTCAGCATCCTCTGTGGTCCCCACAGTTCCGGGGACCCCATTCACCCCGGGGATCCCAGCAGGCACCTTCCGTTCCCTTACTCTGCTGTTTCGTCTCCCCTTAAAAGTATATCCACCTTCAACAGCGAATAGCCAGGAAACAAGGCTTCCAAAGAATAATCTGAGATTTTTGGAACTTCTCTCAAATGCTGCTTCTATTACCCTAAAGAGACGAGTTGGGTTTAACCTGAACCAAATGCTCCCTTAAATAATCTTTTTGACTGTAGCCCAGCAATAGATAAATCTATTAGTTCATTATTCCATGTATTCATTTATTAGTAAATGCTCACTGAATGAAGACATATTTATTAAAACAATAGAGAGCCTACTATGTGCCGGGCACAGCTGCCAGGACCCGGGGGTACACTGCCCTTGTGGAGCTCACAGTCCAACTCATAGAATGACTCTGCTTTCTAGTTCAGGTGCGGGTCTGGACTTCAGCTTTCTCCGTCCAGACAACACGCAGCAGGGAAAACGGACAAGGTCTTTGTTCTTCCATTGGTCACTTCTCCAAATACTTCAAAAATTGTTCTTATTTCTGATATCGATTTGGGCTAATTTTATCAAAGGAAGGTGCACCAAGGATTAGCATGTGTAAGCTCTGATGAAGGTCAAGATCACAGCGAAGGTTAATTGGTTTCTTTGTAAATCATAAGCATAGGCATTCTAGCTCACCATCTCAACATTCCACCCTGACGGGAGGTCAGATCACACCCAGAAAGAAGGGCGCCTCTGCAGGCATGCACAAACAGAAGACCAGATTTTTGACATCAAAGTCTCTCCCACAATAGACAAAAATTATGAAATAAAAGCACTAGTACGTTTTTGCATGTAGGGATCCATAATATTGTAAGTTAAAATCTGGTAGAATCAAGTGCTGATCACGGATATGTGCCTCGAGGAAATCTGACTCAAGAATCTCTGTGGATAATATTTATGAGAAGCACAGGTGCCTTCTACTTTATTGCTATTTGCACACTTGCATTAGCTGACCCGAGTCAGAGGCGAGGAGGGGTGTTGAAATCCAATTGTCAAGAGGTACAAATAGACTTGCAGTAAATATATGACTTTTTCAGAAGCTGGTTTGGTTTTTTTTTATTTGTCTCTTGAAGTAATAAGGTTGATCTATTCACGGGCTGGTTAGTTCCAGGCCCTTCAGTTTGCAAAGAAAATAGTCTACAAAAAAAGAAAGGAGGAGAATATTGAGTGTTTGGGAATTCCTGAAGTTCATGAAACAAGTTGGTGATTTACCTCTTTCTTTAGTTCTTAACTCAAGTGTATTTCATGGACTCGGAACTATTCTTCTTCAAATACATTTATTTGCTAACATTTATAAATATTTACTGGAGTTGTTACCATGTGTCTCAAAAGCATCATCAGATAAGGGTCACGATCTGTTATGGAAAAATCTGCAAATTTGTTTGGCTTGAGAAATACTATAAATGGGTCATTTCCTTAATGACTCATCAGAGGCCTCCAATTAGACAGAAAGAGATATAAAGGCTGTGTCGAAATAATCGTTGTTATGTGTTAATTCTTATGATGTGCCACCTTCTGCTAAGTGCTTTACCTGTGAAATCTCATTTGGTTCTCAAAACAATCCTCTGTGGTATATACTATTATTATCTCCATTTAAGAGGTGAGAACACCAGGGCCCAGAGAAATTAAACCTGCTCAAGATCACATGGTTACAAAGTGGAAAAGCTGCAATTTAAACCAAAAATCTGCCTGATGACAAAGCCCATCAACGCACATGGGAAAATTCAGGGTAGTGGTTTGCCTGAATTTTCCCATGAATTCGGGAGTGAATTTTCCCGTCCATAAGAAGTCAGGAGGCATAGTGGAGCCTTCTGATTCCACTGGAGAGTAAAGCGTAGTTCATGTGCCCCGAGGACTAAGAGACTAAACGTAAAAACAATTAAAAGTGGGCTCAAAGTAAGTAAAAGAAGCCAGACACAAAAGACCACATCTACTATGATTCCATTTTCATGGCATTCTAGAAAAGGAAAACTAGAGTGATATAGTGAATCTGTGCTCACCAGGGGCCGACGGAGGGACTGACTTCTAAGGAGCCCAAGAGATGACAGACGGATGAGTCTTCATTATACCTGTGGGGACGTTTTCACGATTGAACGTATTTGTCCAACTCATCCAGCTGCACACTTCAAATGGGTGAATTTTATTTTATGTAATTTTTTTTTTTTTTTTTTTTTGCGTTACGCGGGCCTCTCACTGTTGTGGCCTCTCCCGTTGCGGAGCGCAGGCTCAGCAGCCATGGCTCACAGGTCCAGCCGCTCCACGGCATGTGGGATCCTCCCGGATCAGGGCACGAACCCGTGTCCCCTGCATCGGCAGGCGGACTCTCAACCACTGCGCCACCAGGGAAGCCCTATTTTATGTAATTTTTACCTCAATAAATATGATTATGTTAAAGTGGGCTTAAAAGGAAATTGAATAATAGTCATATAATATACAATGTATATTCTTTCTATTCCTTTTTAATCTAACTTTCAAGTAAACCTACCTTTGGTGGGAAACTCTTGAATATATTTGAAGAACCAATATCTTTCATGGTTTGAAGCTTCCTAATTCTTTATGAACCTAATCTCACTGCACAGGAAATTTACCTTTCTCTGACAAATGTTTATGATTATTTATGATAAGACTGTGGTCCTGCATGATTGTGGAGAGGCAAGGTACGTGCAAAGAGGCCTCAAAGTCAGATGACTTTCACTCTTGGCCTGGTCCTCTGAGTCATAGCTGTGTGACCCTGGGCAAGTCACTAAACCTCCCTGAGCCTAAATTTTCTCTTTTATAAAATGGGGATAATAGTGTCTCCCTTTAAGGGTTTATGAGAATGAAACGGGCTAATTATAAATAAAAGCACTTTCGTTCTTATTATTTTAATATGTTAATAAGTTCTCACATAAAAAAATAGGAAAATAATCTCTTCAAGAAACTGACAGTCCACTATAGTACCAATAGTTGAAGCCATAAAATCTAAAGTTTCATTAAATTTCTTATCTGTCTTTCATTGTTCCAAGCACACAACTAGAATCTGAGCAGGGACCTTGTGTATTGTTCACTGGGCCTGACCACGTGCTCAGCACGCTTAATAACAACTCCTGGGTAATTAACAGTAAAAGATGAGAATCGGAGGGGAGATGGTAGGATCAGTATATACAAGTAGAGGGGAATGTGCTGTAGGTGGAAAGAAATGGTTTCTGTTGAAATCAAGTGCATGTGGAGCAAAATTTCTTTTTATTATTTGTGCGGTTGCAGTATTCAATGTAGTCATTTAATAGATATAGTGAATTTTATCCCCCTACCACACATACTCCAGACAGGAAAAAATACTCATTTGGTAGAAAAATAAACTTCATGGTAGAACAAAGTTTCGCTCTGCAATTATCCCAAGTGGCGCCTTTCAGTTACTTGAAGGCAGAACTTAGCACCACAATTAAAAGAAATTTAAAAATATTTTTAAACACTGCTGCAAAAAGCTTCTAAGTGTTGTTGGGGAGAAAAGCTCCAACATCTGTGGTGTCTATACAAGAGGCCCACTCGCCCTATGCCTAAAATGCAAACATTACAAAGCAAGGTTAAAACTCAAATGAAATGGCTGCAGCCTCCTTTCTTGACAAATGTTCTCCACGTGGACCTGGAAGGCCAAGTTCCGATTTAGGATTCTTGAACTCCCAGGCACTTCTAGCCCAGCTCCCAGCCCTGGCCTCCCTCCCCTCCCCCCCTTGTAGCCCCATTCCCCGTCCCTTGCGTGGGGACAGCCCAGCCTGCACGTCCAAGCGCTGTTCCCCCGACCCACCCTCCCCAAGAGCTACCCTGACCCCCAAGGTCCTGCAGTGACACCCCTGAGCACGGGGAAGAGCTTGCACAGTCTCTGAAAGTGGGTTTGAGACCATTTGGATGAGGAATTCCGGGTCCTGAGTACCCAGAGCACGGTCTACAAGAAGGCGGAGGTGTGTCTATCTGGCCCCTCGGGCTCCTGACTCCATGGGGAGACACAGAGCAACAGGAGGGCCTGAGCAGAGACCCCTAAAGCCAGGACAGAGGCCTCTCTTGCCCACACTGGAGACTAAATACACAAATAAAACCTTCAGCAGATGAAACAGTATTTTATTCAGACAATATATATTTATAAATGTATATATGTATGTGTATATTATACACATGTGTATTATATGCACATACATAACTATATCAGTATATAATCCTGATACAGCAAGTCACGTGACGCAGACAATACAACAAGGAGTTACAAAATGAAGCGATATCTGCCGACCGAAGGGTCAAGAAAGACACTTCGGATGAGACAGGGATTAAGCTGGGTTTAGGAATGGATAGAATCTGGCTGTGGACAAGGTTTGAGGTGGATAAATGGTAACTGCAAAGCTGAGTGTGAACGCAGCGTGTGCGTTAGGTAATAAAGGATGAGTTTCTGGAGATGGTTATCTAGATAAGAGGGTACCCAGATCCAGGTAAGAACTCAGACAGACGCCACGTATTCCTAACATAATGAATACCACCACATTCAGACTTGGGTGCAGCAAGTAAAAGGGAAGTATGGCCACTGCAAATTCTTTTTGGAATAAGGTTATAAACAGAGGCGTATGATCAAATTAAAAGGTAATCGCTAAAACCTACAGTCAGGGGCTTCCCTGGTGGCGCAGTGGTTGAGAGTCCGCCTGCCGATGCAGGGGACACAGGTTCGTGCCCCGGTCCGGGAAGATCCCACATGCCGCGGAGCGGCTGGGCCCGTGACCCATGGCCGCTAAGCCTGCGCGTCCGGAGCCTGTGCTCCGCAACGGGAGAGGCCACGGCAGTGAGAGGCCCCCGTACCGCAAAAAAAAACACACACACACAAAAAACAAACAAACCTGCAGTCACCCTCACTCACTCCATGCCACCCACTGACCCAGTCTTCTGGGTCAGCACTGTGTGTGGACACGGAGCTGGTGAAGGGGCACTGGCCCCAGAGGTGGCTTGGCGCCGGAGCAATTGCTGGGAGAAGGGGATCAAGTCTGATGTCTTGGTTTCATAACTACTAAACTCTAGGCATTTGGAAGCTTTTAGTCTCACACCCTAACCCCACCCCCCTCTCAATCAGGCTTTTTCCAGACTGAAACCATCTTGCCTCCATTAATTTTTTTTCTGCATCTAAATATAGTTTTTAAAAAACAACAACATTAAAGGCCTGGGATCAAAATGTGGAAGAGGGATGTTTCACTTTCAGACCAGGCTCTATTTTAATAGACTTCCCAAATAACGTCTCCAGGACATTGGGCGTAAGAGAACTCGTCTCCACCCCACACCTGGTGCCCTGCACTCATGCGGCCCGTTCTCCACCCCAAGATGGCAGAAGCCGTGAGGGTACACTGGGCCAAAGCCGGGTGCTGCACCCCGGGCACACCCGCGCTGGCCTCTCTAACCCAAGCCTGAAAGCATCCTCTGTTGTTTTAAAAATAGAAACCGTTTTGGCCAGACAACCACATGAAACGGAGATGTAACAGGAAGACAGGGGCAAGACAAATGAAGCAAGGTTTCATCTCTTTCCAGCCCAACCTGCTCTTGTTTATTTTTAATAAACTGTAATGGCCTTCTCTAATCAAAAATGCTGCAAGAAGCTGGCACAGGCAAAAGTAGCTCTTAGAATCCCTCATCCCTCTGGGTTATTTATCCCCGTGAATTCGGAGCTATTGTTTTCAACAGTTTTATACGAACTATAGAAATAAACTCTCTGTGTCTGTATGTGTGTGCGCCCTTTGTAGGAGTCACTGGAAGCGTCTCCTGGGCCCTGCCCCAGGCTCCACCTCTGTCGACCTGCTCAGAATTGCTGCCCTAAACCCGTTTCCACAGGGACTCTTCCCCCTGGGGGCCCTTATTCCCTCTGTGTTGAACCCAACTTCTGCCTCCGTGTTCCCTTTGGACTTTGCCTTGATCACTGCACTGATCCTCCTGCCTGGCCCTTCTCTGACCACCAGCTCCTCCAACACCTGCTTTGGTCTCATCCTTGTAGGATCGACCAGGCGCTGAAGGGACCCTCAATGGGGAAACGATGGCCCGTGAAGGCCTTTTTACCAAAGGCTGCCCATAAAATGTCTTCTGCAACTGAGATGTGAAAATTTTCACGGACTCACCTGGATTTAGCAAGAAGAGATACATCCTCTTACTGGAGTGTTATCTCAGAGTCTTTTTCATTCTCAGAACTGCTTGACTCAACACTGGTTTCCTGGTGCCCACAACCAAATCTCCCATCCCGTTACAGGAAAGGAAACAGAGACTAGTGCCCTGAGATTCTGCTGTCAGCCAGGTCGTGCTCACTAATGGTGGTTTCACTGTGGATGTAGAGACTGTCCATGATAATATTCTGGAAGCATGGAACTTGGAATCAGAGAGACAAATGAAAACTTTTACTCTGTCACTCATTCACTATTTGACTTTGGACCCGTTCCTTGACCTCCTGGTCCTCATTTTCTTCACTTATAAAAAATAAAGCTCATGAGGGCTTCCCTGGTGGTGCAGTGGTTGAGAGTCCGCCTGCCGATGCAGGGGACACAGGTTCGTGCCCCGGTCCAGGAAGATCCCACATGCCGTGGAGCGGCTGGGCCCGTGAGCCATGGCCGCTGAGCCTGCGCGTCCGGAGCCTGTGCTCCGCAACGGGAGAGGCCACAACAGTGAGAGGCCCGCGTACCACACACAAAAAAAATAATAATGTTAGCTGACTCTGAAAAATAATAAAATAATATGTATTTATTCATGCATCCACGTATGCATTCATTCGGTGCATACAATATGCCAGGCACTGTTCTAAAAGTTTTGCTTTTTAATTAACTTTTTAATTAAAAGTTAAGACATTTAATTTCAAACATAACGCTAAAAGGCAGATATCTGCACTTTACAGAAGAGAAAAACAAAGGCCCAGAGAGGTCAGGGTGCTACCCAAAGTCACAAAGCTAGTAAGAACATTAAGTGGTATTCTAACACTAGCAATCTGGGCAGAGCGCTATCAGATCAATAGGACCCATACATATCCCACAAGCAGCTAATCCATCTTGGCTTGCTGGGTTGGAAAAGTCTCTCAGTCGTTCACGGTAAAGCTGGATGTGTGTGGATTCTCTCCATGTGGATGGGTTTCGCCATCACTGAGAGCAGCCACTGTGGGTCAGTGAACAGTCCTGGTAGTTCCCTGGCTGCTCTTTTGGTCTTGTTCAAAGCCCACAACCTGGTTTCTTTTAAGTCCGTGTTCCTCTCTCTGGAATGAACGCTGAGGTCGGGACATGAGGGGCTAGAGCAGAGCAGAGGGGGTGGGGTTATGGGCAGGATCTGCAGGGCTCTCCCTCGCTCTGGCGGTGGGACCCTAATCCGAGTGATGTGGACAGTTACCTAAGTTGGCCTCAAACTAGTAACAGAGGAAATGACTCCCTCACTTTTGCCCAATGATGTTTTTTGACCGAGTTCTGGATAAATCCTCCTTGAAAAAGCCTTAGAATTGTTGCTTTAAAAAAAAAAAAAAACCACCAGGAGCCTTGCCAGGGGCAGCGGATGCCTCTAAGAGGGCACCTGTTGAGGACCGTCCAGAAAGAGGGGAGTGAAGTCTTCCTCAGGGGGTACCTGACTGAAGGGTCTCAGGCTGGGGCGATTGCAGGCTTCTTCTGCAGGGGCAACAAAGCATATTATTTGGTGCCCTCCAGGGAATGCTTTCTACATCAGGATAAAAGAGTCCTGGGCAAAATGCCAGGAAAATGATGTATTGCAAACATTTTTTTTTCTCTTTAGTTAATGGAAATAATATTTACTTGCCCATGGACAAACAGGCGACCAGGAGAAAGGGGCGTAGGAACATGTGAGGAGTTTTGAAGGCAGCGGAAAGAGGGCTCTTGTCCTCCTTCCCTCTCTAATCTACTCATCTTTCTTCTAGCAAGCTAATTTTTGATAACAGCCATAGTTCCTGTGTCAGTAATGAATGTAGCATGTGGACGTTTTCAAGTAACTTCATGCAATTATGTGTGCCTTCAACAGAGCACTGCTTCTACTGTTCTGAGGCTGGATAATAAGTATCGCTTCATCAGTTTTACAGTCGCTAAAGCTGAGGCACCAAGAGGATGAAGGATTTGAATCGTGAGTTAACCGTGATGCTAATGCTAAACTTGCGCACTCTCGGTGCTTGGACGGGTACTGCCCCTTTTTATAAACTTTGTCTTCTTACATTATTTAACTGGAGAGCAAAGACTTATTTATATTGCCACAAAATACTTTTCCTATAGTATATGGAGTAATAAAATCTTTGTACTGAGAAACAAACAGGTTCAGATGTAACACCTGTTGGAGGATCCAACAGGATGTTTGCAGCACAATTCACTTGTAATGTAATTTTTATTAACTCCAGTGCCCTGACTGTGCTTTCCTCCTGGCCAGCACCCAATAAGTCCTTTCAACCCACCGCTGCCTCCCTTCCCGGCTCTAGCTCTCTCAGTCCAGGGCCACGTGATGCCTCAGCATGTTGTGAGCACACAGTCATCCAAAAACTTGGGCCCCAAGTAGTCTGAAGGTCATGGTCACATGTCTCAAGTCAAGACAGTTCTCAGCGCTTCTTATACCAGAGACTGGGGAATCCATCACTTCGCCGTTTCCTACAGCTCCTAAAGCAGCTCCCAAAGCGAGTTCAGATACCGGAAGTGAGGGCAAGGAACTGTGAACTTAGCTGCACTGAGCATATTTGCAAATCAAGATCAAATATCTAAACCACGGTGGTGACATCGTGCAGACCTCCCCCCCGACGCGGGCAAAGACAAGGTGCAGACTGGCAGCTTCTCCAGGATAGACCATGCCTTCCACTGTCCCCATCCCCAGGAAGACTGCACACCACATGCCCTTGTCACTCAACCTGCAATGTGTCCTGGTAGCCAGAGTATACCTCCAGCCCCACTGTCCAGACCAGCCATGGAACTTGTTTTGGCCAACAGAATGCAAACAAATGTGGCACTGGCCACCTCGGAAGAGAAGCTTTAAATTCAATGCTGTGGTTCTGTGTGGCACCCTGCTTCTGCCTTGTGCCGTAAGAACAATCTGTCCAGACAAATGCTACTCCTGGAATGAGAAAACCCACCTGGGGACCTGCAACCCAAAGGGCAGCTCTGAGTTACGGGAGCAAGAAATAAACATTCACTCTTGAAAACCATTGGACTTCTGGAACTGTGTGTTACAGTAGCAAGGCTAATACATTGGCCTAAGTCATCAGAGACACATAACTAGTGGGTTTGATCTTCACCTTCCTTGCACATGTCCCGCTATGTGGCTCGCTGGAAGGGCCCAGGGGACCAACTGACACTCAACATGCTTGAACTATTTTCAGTCACACAGAAAACTGGATTGTCACCAGGACTAATGATTACGAGTAACTGATGGCGTTTATTACTAAACAGTTGGATCTGAAATATTCTTTAAACAGGTGCACTGCTGGATTATTTGGGCCAGTTTGTGCTGAGTAGAACTGAATTATCTGAGCTTCGTTTCCAGTTTAATCTGGACATTCTGGTATTCACCATTATCAAAGCTTGTTCATGAAAAAATTCATTCCATAAGTATTTACTAGGCACCACTGCATGCCAGGAACTGTACTAGGCTAATCTGTTGCTGTAAGCTATGTAAATTTCACTGTAATCAAAGGTTATTTCCATTTTTTGCAAAGTAAATGGTACTCTAGCTGTGTGTGTTTAGGTGTACAGAGTGGTGAAGCAGGCCAGGGAGAGGTGATAAATGCAAAATACTTTCCACATCACTACATGTCTTTTCCCTACATACTGGGGAAGCAGCGTAGTGCAGTAAGTATGAACACAGCCTCTAAGGTCAGACAGCCAGCTTTGAACACGTAGTGCTACTACTCAGTGGCTGTATGACCTTGAACAAAGACCTCTCCAAGGGACTTTCCTGGTGGTGCAGTGGTTAAGAATCCGCCTGCCAATGCAGGGGTCATGGGTTCCAGCCTTGGTCCGGGAAGATCCCACATGCCGCGGAGCAACTAAGCCCGTGCGCCACAACTACTGAGCCTGTGCTCTAGAGCCCGCAAGCCACAACTACTGAGCCCACATGCCACAACTACTGAAGCCTGCGTGCCTAGAGCCCATGCTCCACAACAAGAGAAGCCACTGCAATGAGAAGCCCGTGCACCGCAACGAAGAGTAGCCCCCGCTTGCCACAACTAGAGAAAGCCCGCGTGCAGCAATGAAGACCGGACGCAGACAAAAAATAAATAATTAAAAAAAAAAAAAAAAAACACCTCTCCAAGCCTCAGTTTCTACATCAGTAAGAGCGTCTACCTCACTGGCTTTCCACAAGGAATAAACGAGAAAAGCACATAAAGCTCCAGGCACAGATCCTGGCATCGAGTATGAATTCAACATACATTATTGACTTTTATTAGTTCTGTACCCATGGTCCTCAAGTAGAGCTGCTTCATCTTATTTTTCATTTAACAATTTTACTTCTCCCAATGTTCTACATTAATAAACTACTGTGGTTGAGATACTGAGGGACCTTATCTCCTAATTAAATCCTACGTATGAGGGAGAAGGAGATAAAGTGCATACGTGTTTTGAACATAGATTTCCATGAAACATGGGGACTTTTCTGTATGGAAATAACACACACACACACACACATACACACAAGAATGGAAACGTGTTTTTCTTCTTTTACGCTTTACTTTTTTATATAGGAGGCTGTGTCTAGATTTGCACGTGTGCTTGTCAGAGAGAAATTAACACAGGGACACCCCCCCTTCCTCCCCTGCTGCAAAGCCAGAAAGATCCAAGCCCTATGTGATCCTTCCAGACAAAATGCTGCATCTATTTTCCACCTCTGCCATGATCTCCACCTTCTAAAAGTTTTGCTAGGCCCCTCTTTCCAACTTCCACTAGCAACTTACTCGAAGACACAAAACTATTCCAGACACACAAAAAAAGGGGCAGAAACAGAAACCTAGGGACTGTGTGTTAGGTTCACTCTGGGTTGGCACTGAAATGGTCAAAGACCCTGGAACCAGAAAAGACTCCAATAAGTCAATGGCCCAGTTCTCTCCCTGCAAACAGGTCAACTTCCCAACCTGGAGACTCTTTGCCCTGTTTGCAGGTACCAAATATTCATTGAGGACATACTGCATGCCAGGCAGGGTGCCAGCTTCTGCAGGAGATACAAAAATGGATGCATCTCATTAACCATCCATGAAGCTGCCCTCAGGGGACTTATACTGATTATGAACAATATTACTAATCATTTACTCAACAAATATTTATTGAGCACCTATTGCATCGAGGTCCCATTCTTGATACTGAAGATTCAGTCGAGAATAAGAGAGATTTTTAAACTTCTGCCCTTGAGAAGCATACATTTTAATGGAAAGAGGTAATAAGATTAAAAAGTAAGGCATATATTATATTAGACAGTGATCAGAAGAAAGGATTCAAAATAAGTAGGGAAAGGGCTAGGAAGTGTAGGGGGATCTCCACTTCAGGCAGGGCAGCCAAGGGGTGGAGATGCAACAGGAGGTGACATTTGACTAAACCCCTGAAGGAAGACAGGGAATAAGCCGTGTGTACAGCGCTGGGGAAAAGACTTCCCAACGAAGGGAAAAGCAAGTGTCCGGACCCTGAGGGAGAGTGGCTGGGTGCTGGGGAGCAGCTGGGAAGCCAGGGTGGCTGGAGCAAATGGGGATGGGAGGGGGTGGGGGGCTGAGGCCACCTGGGGCAACTCCGTCACGTAAGCTCACACAGAACTCCCAGCCACCGTAAGGGCTCTGAGGATTCTGAGCAGAGGCACGACATGATCCGACTTCTGTTTTAAAAGATCGCTCTAGTCACTGTGCTGAGAACGGGGCTGGAGATGGGGTTGGGGGAGCGGGGAGACCCATCAGGAGGTAATGATGATAGGGGCCTGGATGCAAGGCAGCCGTGGAGGCTGTGATGATGTCCAGTCGCATTCACACGCACGTTCTCTAATGTAGGATGAAGTAGAGTGAACGCAACAGGGGGAATGCCAAGGGCCATCACTCCCCAGAGTTGGGAATGGAGGACGTCTCAGTGTTAAATCACTGGAAGACAGTGTCGAGAAGGGGGGCCCATTTGGAGTGCACCTGAGAACCCATTTCCACATTTATAAAGCAGGGACAATAATAATAATAGTGATCAGACCTGACGATGGCCATGGGCATTGGTGAACACCACAGGGGCTACTAGAGATGACTCTCTAAGACGACGCAGGCCCTCTACACACACAACAGCCTGGTCAACGGCTGAGAAACAAGGCGGCTCTTTCTGAGCCCAAACTTCAAGGTGACTGTAACTCACCAATAAGATGCTCTTTAAAGAAAGGTTCAAGCCACTAATTGGAAAAGAAGAAACCCTCACACACCTCGAGGAAGAGCAAGCCCGCGGGTCACCATCTTTTAGGTTCCCCGTTGCCATGGCTACAACAGCCTCCGCAATCACTTTTACTGCACTGCTCTGGACAATTTCATGTCACCTTTGAAACTGAATAACAAAACCGAACATAATATTCTGATAAGAGCCTGATAAAGGCCACAGGGAAGATAACTCCCCGATCTGGCCTTGTCACGCTGCTATTAATATACTGAGTACATTTGTTTCAAGGAAACCCCACAGTACTTTATTGGCATCCAGCAAGATGGCCCGAGCTCTCGGAGCATATCTGTAACCGTGCCAGTCTCTCCCCATCCCATGTAGCAGTTGTATTTGAACTAGTCTCGGTCAAGCCTCTGTTGTTTTGATTAATAATTTCTAATACATAATTTTCAAGGCCACTTTGAACTCTACTCTCATCTTTCACGATACTAACAAATCCACCATGGTGTTATATGTAAATGTTATAAACATGCTCACCTTTATTTCATCCAGGTTACCAAAAATATATTAAGTATCACTAGCCATGAGTGCACATTCAAATCCTAGGTCATGTAAAAGTGTTCTCTTCTCCTGCATGAACTACAAACGAAAGAGGCGCACACAGCTCCTGATATCGAGGGCTTCACCACCATCAGAAGACAGGAGGGGCTCTGGGAGAGGCACACAGCACAGTGGCAGATGCCTGGGCTCCGCGGCCGACCACCAGCTCCACCACTCACGTCAGGGCAACCTTGGAAGTCGTCCAAGGGAAGTGGCCCACTCTTCCCTTCACTCAGATTCCCTATCTGCAAAATGGGGGTAACCCCAGGACCTGCACATAGGGGTGTCCTGAGGATGAAATGAGTTAATACGTAGAAAATATTTAGCAGAGTACATCTGAACTCGATAAATGTATACGCACACTCAATAAATTTCTTAGCACTTGTGGACCAAGAACAATGCTAAGTTTTTTGCATGCTTTTCTATTTTTTTTTAACTTTTTATTTCCAAATAATTATAGATTCACAGGAAGTTGCAAAAATAGTCCAGGGAGGTCCTGTGTACTCTTCACCCAGTTTCCCCCAATGATAACTTCTTACAGAAGCTTCATCTTTTTTTAATCATCACATTTTATGAGGTTAACATCATTATCAGTCCATTGCACAGATAAGGAAACTAAGTCTTAGGGAAGTTAGATAACTTGCCCTGGGTCACACATCTGTCAGTTAGGATAATGCTAGAAACCAGACTCTTGCTCACGCAGCACATCACACCTCGTGCAGAGAGGGATAGAGGGAGGAAGAAGGGCACCGTCTCCCTTACTCTGATGCAGACTGCCTGCTCAGATAGATCTTCCTTTGTGCAAATCTGAGGCATGAGGAAATATCCCTCAAGAAATAAAATAACCAATATGTGGCAAATGCGGCATTTGGGGGAGTGAACACTCTATAAATACTCGTGTTGAAATTTCAGAACCCTCAGGGTGACAGCTAGTCTTGTAGGCCCCTCAATCCACGTGGCACAAGCTTTGCAGAGGTTCCCTGGAAGAAGCCCCTGAACCCTGAAGATCAATAAGCTAAACACACTCCTAGCAACAGGGGCCTTAGGTAGGAAGTCAGGATTTCTTTTTTTTTTTTGCGGTATGCAGGCCCTCTCACTGTTGTGGCCTCTCCCATTGTGGAGCACAGTCTCCGGACGCGCAGGCTCAGCGGCCATGGCTCACGGGCCCAGCCGCTCCGCAGCATGTGGGATCTTCCCAGACCGGGGCACCAACCCATGTCCCCTGCATCGGCAGGCGGACTCTCAACCACTGCGCCACCAGGTAAGCCCATGAAGTCAGGATTTCTTGATGAACATGATGAGGTTACAAAATAATTATAATTATAGCAAATATTTACATGCTACACACTGTGACCAGGGCACTTTACATTTATTACCTGATTTAATCCTTCAGTATCCCTCTTAGGTGCGTCCTATTTTTATCTGCATTGAGGTACGCAGTTCACCTGAGGTCACACAGCTGGTAAGTGGTAGGACTGGGATTTGAACCCAGGAAGCCTGGATGGAGAGCTCGGGCTCCTGACCACTGCTCCTCTGTCCTCTCTGAAAACTAAAAGGACCACGTGAACCCCAAGTAGATGGCTGCTACTCCCCTTTCCACACGGCTCTGTTGGATCCCAAGGGATTTAGCTTTCCTTATTCTACTGGTCATGCACTACTACTTTGTCTTTTTGTAGGCTCTATGCGGGACTAGGAAAGAATCCTGCTTTCACTTTCCTGTCCCTTCCGCAGGGCTTAGTCCAGTGAGGAGCATTTTCTGAGTGGGGAAGCTCCACGTGTCTCTCCTACGGAGACACCGGGTTAGGCTGGTACCTTCACCTCTTCCTGGAGTCCGGGTGGTAAGTCTCAGGCCCCCCGTGTGCAGATGGCTTACTTATGTAACTTGATGCCTTCCCCAGTAAAGTTAGACCATAAATCAATACCCATGGGGAGTTCTCCTTTTCTTTTTAAAAAGAGATACCTTAGAATCAGTCCCTCTCCAATCTTACAAATCTTCTCATATCTCCTACAAATTCTTAAAAATAATTTCTAGTGCTCTGCAATTGTAGTTGCCGTTTTCTTAAGGACCCTAAGATGTTTTGCAAATGAAGAAAGGAAAAATTTAGCAGGAAATAAGAGGTGTAAATGGCTCCATTTAAATGGGGCGAATGGCAAAGTTTCTTTAGATGTGGAACTGTACCAACCCTAAGTGACAGGGTGCTCCGTGACCCTCGTAATTCACTGCAGTGACGACTCTCTGTTGGCAATATGATTCTTTGAGAGGTGAAGCAGCTAACTCAGCATGAATGCCCAGTTCTAGATGAATTCAGCTCCTGGAACTCGCTACCGTCTGGACAATATCTTGAATTTATCACTTATAAAATATATTTGGCCAATGCATCCCCTACTATCCCCCTTAGCCAAATACATCCGTAAATTCCATAACTTTGGCTCAAACTGCTTTTGGAAATAGTATTCCAGCTTCCTGATACCAACACCAATATTTTGGCTGCTTCTAATATGACATCCAGACTTTTGGATTTCAAAAACAATGCCTGGGATAAGGGAGGAATATCCTGTGGTAGAGCAGAAGGGAAACTATCACTTTATTCCCTGAGAAAGGCCTTTCATAAAGGCACAGGCATCTTTTACTAACAATGTTAGAATGTGAAGTTTAATATAGATGTTACTGTGGTGAGCCTCACATTTGCAAATTCACACGGGATTTTAGCATCGTGCTGTACTGTGGATAAACGTGAAGATAATTTGTTTACTTCAGCTGATGAAAAATACAGAGATTTCTCTACAGCTGACATATGTTTTCAAGAGTTTCACTGATTTTCCATACTTCCAAATGCAACTCTAAGCCCAGATTTTAATCCTACCATCTCTAAAATGCTCTTCACTTGGCTACCTTAGAGATTTCCTTACTCCTCTGGTAAAAAAAAAAAAAAAAAAAATTCATTCCATACAAAAAAACTAATCCTATTTCTAGAATCTTTGAGAACTTCCCATAAGCATTCTTATCTTAATTACTTGCTTTCCTCTTGCCCAGGGAAGCCCAAATTTGTGACATCTTAGCATTCAGTTCAAGAAGTATATTTTTTCCGGGTAAATAAGTTCTTATACTCTTTCCACCTTCTCATATCTTTTTGAAGATTTAGAAATTTTTCACAATAGAATTAAAACTATATGCAATCCTTAATGTCACTGAACTGTACACTTTAAACTGGTTGAAATGGTAAATTTTATGTTACATATATTTTACTTTAATAAAAATTATACAATAGTTCAGTACACGTAACTTTTAACTAGCTTAATCCCTATTTAGAAAATCAAATAATTTATAAAATAAAGAGAAATTAGACCTGGCTGTATTTTTTTACTGTACCATCCCAGAGAAACACTGAGGTCTATTAATTCAGTCAACCTGTGCTTTCCTTCTCCTGCAAAAATCTGGCCTACGCGACCCCGTAATTTCATATGGGGAAGAAAGAATCATAGCATTCACAGGACTGTTTTTCCCAGTTTTCAATATACACATTTATTACCCACCCTAATCAACTCTGTAATTGTCTAGAAGAGCCAGTAGCCTACAATAATGCACATTTGAATGTATCTTACCCTGACACAGAAGGTCATTCTGCTAGTGATAATGAAATGCTGAGACTGAGTCTTTAAGGGAAAGATTCTTAAACTGGGGTCTTCAGGGGCTCCAGGAGCCCACGGGATTGACCCAAGCACTGTATATAGGCACAAACAGGAATTTTTCTGGGAGGGGTCTCATTACCTCCTTTTAAAAATATTAAGAACCTAAATCTCACTGCAAAGACAAACCCATTCAAGGCTGGGGCGAGAACAGAATGAAGGCCTGTCCAGGAGGCCCGTGAGCATTGCTCAGCGCACAGAACACCTCTATAAAGAGAATCTAAGTATCCTCTTGAGGGGACATGGCCTCCTTAAGGAAGGAAGAACACATCCATTAGCCTAATTCGGTGTCCTGCATTGTCTGTGTGGATGCCATCTGAAAGTGAAAATGTGCTGTCCAGTATAAAGCTTCGTGTGACCAGAAAACAATGACCCTTCAGCAAAAGGCACTTAGGGGTTCCCGATGCAGCGCCCCAGGCTCCCCAGCCCTCTCGTAGGCCACTCTAATTATGGGAAAGGCCTGGGTTGCATTGGGAAGACCAGTGGTCATCGGTCAGGGCCACATACGCAGGGCCAGTTGTTGTCACCATGTCACAGGCACAACCACATCCCTCTGCCCTTTCTCAGCCTCTTCTGCTCCCCCGTCCCTGCCACTCCAGCCCCTTCTCAGGAGCTCAGACCTGTCCTCAGCCCCCCCCACATTGGCTCTGTGCAGGTGATTTCCCTGTGGACTCACCTGCCCGACCCTCCCTCCAGAGTTCTAGAATGGCATCTACTAACTCGCTGGAACTTCTAGATCTGCAAAGTCCACAGGCACCACGGAACCAACACAACCCAAACGGAACACATCACCTGTCCAAAGCAAACCTGCCTCGCTCCTCTCTTGCCATGAATAGATCGTCATTCCCCTAGGGACTCAGATTCCAACCTTCGCCCTTTCCTTTAGTGAGTCACTAAGTCCTGTAGACTCAGCCTCCATGAGGTCTCGGGCACCTGTACCCACCACTACATTCTTCCCAGAACCCCCAGTTCAAGTCCTCGTGACTCCTCACCTGGGCGGGCCACTCCAGTGCCTAGTAACTCATCTTTGCATCCCTGTGGGGTCTCTGCCTCTACTCCAAACCATCCTACTGCTGCCAGATTTATTTACCTAAAAGCTCAGCCCCAATCACATCGCTTCCCCAAAGAAAGCAACACTTTCTCTATGGCTAGTGAATTAAGAACAGCAGTAATAGTGAACTGCAGTCAAGCACATTCCTTACTGTGAGTCAGATCTTGTGTTACTTAATCTTCCAAACAATCTCAAGAGGTTGTCCTTCATTATCTCCATTTGATGACTAAGGAAGAAGCGGAGGATTTCTTCCACTGCTAACCAACCCCTGGCAGGACTCTGAGGACCAGCCTCTAGAGACACTTTAACCCTTGCCCTGCCTCATCGGCTACTCCTTGTACCCTCTCCTTGCCCAAGATACCAGGAAGAATAAACAGACTCTGTCCCGTTCTTCACACCTGTGCTATTCTCCCTGCCTAAGACACCCTCCACGTCTACATCCATGCCAACTGCCCATTCACACGTGGACCGCACACCCGCGTGTGCCAGGCTCTCTGCCACACCACTCGGCCCTTGGGATACAGCGCAGAGATGGAAAAAAGGAATGGGGCACGGGGACTGCCTACTGAGCTCACGGTCTAATGCCAGAGTCAGACACTGGCCAAGAAAGCACATACCTGTCTAGGCCCTTGCCTTTCCCCACGGTTCATCCCAATGTCACCTACCCCGTGAAAGCTTCTGAAACACCCCCTTCTCTCCCTCTCTCACTCACATCTCCACATGCGCTAGCATCTTCCCCGATTTACATACTTACCTAATCTCCCTGGATTACGAGGCAAGCTTCCCACGAACAAGGGGTATGTAGTCACATCCTAGACCTACCTCTTGCTACCTAAGGTGACTTTACAGATCCTTAGCTCCCCCATCTGTAAAGTTCTTAAAAGCAGTATGAGAATTAAGAGGGATAAATGTATAGACCACCTGGAAGACTTGATACGGCAACTCCTTCCCAGGTGAGCACGAACTTTACAAGCACCAGGGCAGAGATCCTCTGCTCAGTGATAATGCAGAACAACTTGCATTATGTCTTTGTGTGAAGGTCAAAACAAATAAGCCTCTGGAGAAACCCAGGAAGCTCATGCTCTACAGGCTTTGCTGGCAGCCCAGGAATGGAAACTCCGAGTAGGTCCGCTCTCCCAAGACTGCAGCCAACCCTGCAGGCCTCTTACGAAACATGTCACAAGGATTCTCTCTGCTGTGGAGCAGGTCCAGTTTCATCAAGCACATGGCTCCAGGGAACTATAAATGAAGGGAGGAGGCCGGAGCCCTTTTTTTTTTGGTAACCTGGCTCTTCCCTATATCATGTAAAGCTTGTTGAATGTGTATCTTCATGTGGCCTGATCCACACGGACCAAAATTTGATAAACTGAATAAAACTGGGTGAAAGATCCATTTTGAAAGTACCCAGGGGATAGTAAAAGAAAGCCCTATTGCAGCTATTACTGTAGCCTAAATGATTCATAGAAGTGTGCTTTCAGTGACCCACATACAATGTTTAAGGGCACCTAAGAGCATCACAAAGGGAGCTAACAGGAAGTGGCACCAAGTTGAAATCATTTTATCAGATAAAGTCTTCACAGGGACTTACGGGACAGAAGAAAGGGGAACGCTGGGGCCACTCTGGCCGTGGTTTAGGCTGACATGAAACACCAGCCAGCCCAGCGTAAGCAGGCCTCAGCTCCCGGGGGCCCTCGCCTGGCTTTGCGGGGTGGGGAACGGGGGGGATCAGCCATGCTCTGACTCCACACTCCCCCCACCTCAGTCTATTCAGAGCATCAGAACAGGTCCGTGACCCTGAACTCAAAATATAACAAAGCTACCGTATATAAATATACATTTCATAAGCTAGCCTCTCTTACTTTTAAATTATCGGCAAATAATCACATGTTAGATACAATACTGTTTTCCTTTCCTAGTTTCTTTTTGTTGTTGGAGGTTGTCTAATCTCGGAGGCGGGTTTTTCCAAAATCCTTTAGCACATCTGTGGACAGCGCTGAAAACCGCATCCCCAGGCACCATCTCTGGCATCAAACGGGCCTGAAGCTATTTACGACGCGTGCACTTGGCTCAGTCACGGACTGATACAATTGCCGGGAACAAAGTGCTAGCGTGGAGGGGAGGGACCTTTTCTTTTTCCCCAGTCGCTGCTATTTCCTGTACCCACAAGTCCAGTGCTCCCTCGGGAAAGATGCAAGCCGGCCAACTGGAAGATATCAAAGCATCCTCCATTTTCACAGCACATGTCATGTCACAGCTTGTTAATGTCTCCCTCTGAAGGGACACTTGTCAAGGTCACTGAGGACCACCAGCTGTGCTCTGAATCATGAGCGGGTGCATCTGTGCACGCGTTTGCACACGCCACTCTGCCCAGCTGCTGTTACCAAAAGCTGCCCTTCCTGGAAGCACAGTCATGCAACCAGAGAGTCTTTAGAGCCGAAGAGGCCCTGGGTCCACTCCCCGCACTGTAACCCGGACAAAATAGTGCCGTGGAGGTTAAGTGGCTTGCCCAGAAGTTAGCTGTAGTTAGACAGCTGTTCTCGAATATCTCACCCCAGGCCAGCCTCTGAGAGCCCTAAGTCTCTGGCTTTGTCTTAGTTACTACTTTTGCAACCTCTTCCTTCCATTATTTACAGAACATCTATGAGTTTCTGCATTTAGGCAAATAAAAAGCATTATTCAAGAGGGGGCTATGCGCTTCCCTGGTGGCGCAGTGGTTGAGAGTCCGCCTGCTGATGCAGGGGACACGGGTTCGTGCCCTGGTCTGGGAAGATCCCACATGCCATGAAGTGGCTGGGCCTGTGAGCCATGTCCGCTGAGCCTGCGCGTCCAGAGCCTGTGCTCCGCAACGGGAGAGGCCACAGCAGTGAGAGGCCCGCGTACCGCAAAAAAAAAAAAAAAAAAAAAAGAGGGGGCTATAATTACTCAAAGAAAGCTACCCTCTTTTCATGCTCAGGAAAGACACACAATGGTACTTGGCATTTTGCTTGCAAACGTGTGCCCACATGAAATTAAAATAATTAGGTATAAGGGCCAACTTAATTCAATTATAAATTCTTATTACCCAAATAAGTCTCAAGAAATAGAGTGATCGTGCCAGCAGTGTGCTAGATTTCATGCCCAAATGCAAACTTGCCATCTGCTAAGGCACATGACAGGGTTTTCAAAGAAAAGTGACCTCAGGCCATTTAAAATTTTCATTAGAAACAGACACACTGCATGTTGGAGGTGAGGTGCTACAGCCCCATGACAACAACAGTAGGACTGCCCTCCAAAGTAGATTTTAATGCAGAAGGAAACCTTTTTTCTTTACTTCCCACTTGATCAGCAGGGACAGTGCTCCTTTTGGAACAACCATCTGGATTCAAAAACATGAAAATGGTCCCGAGGAACTGCACATGCTTAAATGTCAAGAGTATATGGCAACTTTAAGAAGCGTGGAAAAGATGCTCTTCCTACTACATTTTTCTACATTGCTTTCTTAGTCACCATGGGTTGAAACACTTGGCTCGTGTCAGTGGCTTAAGTGGCATGAAAACCATTTTGCCATTCATAAAATCACGTGGAAATAGCTTTAGTTAGATTTCTAGTACGAAATAGGTCTGCCTCCATGCAATCTTAACACCTTTTATTCTACCTCGCAGGAAGTCAAATTTAAATTAAATTATAGGGACTTCCCTGGTGGTCCAGTGGGTAGGACTCTGTGCTCCCAATACAGGGGGCCCAGGTCTGATCCCTGGTCGGGGAACTAGATCCCGCATGCATGCTGCAACTAAGAGTCCACATGCCACAACTAAGAAGTCCACATGCCACAATGAAGATCCCACAACTAAGATCCAGCGCAGCCCAAATAAATAAATATTTTTTTAATAAATTAAATTATCCAAGAAACCACCAGAAGCTACCAAAGAAAATAAATTGTTCAGGAAAGCAGCAACGCAGGTAAATTTCAGTTGACTTATGAACTCTTTCTTAAGCTTTCCACCTTCTATGCAACCACTCACATCCCTAGAAAAAGCACTGGGCAGATACAGCTGCGAGACAGGAAGCTCCTCGAAGTAAGAGCTCTACCCTGTCCTCTTCTGTCCCCCACAGCCTCTTACTCAAATGCTATTTTATTACTAAAGGAACGAATGATGTGACTATTCATGCAACACAGTTGTCGAGCATCCACTCTGTCAAGTACTGGAGATACAAAGATGAGTAGGCCGAGGTTCTTCTGTTTGCCTGAAATGTTTTCCATTTATTTTAAAAATCAAATATATACAGCACAAGAAGCCTCAAACTCAAATTTCACCACAAACAGAAAGAAACTTCAAGTGAACTCTGCTTCTTCCCATGGCTTCCTACAAAGCCAACTTGTGAGCCCTTTCAGTAGATTGTTACTGGCTGAGCATTTCCAAGAGTCCAAGGGCGAAAAATTAAAGGAACATTTCTTTTCTTTCTTTCTTTCTTTCTTTCTTTTTTTTTGTTTGGCTGCACCACGTGGCATGGAGGATCTTAGTTCCCCGACCAGGGATCGAACCCAGGCTCCCTGCAGTCTTAACCACTGGACCACCAGGGACGTCCCTAAAGGAATATTTCTTTAAAAAGCCAAAGGGATAGCTGATTCATTTTGCTGTACAGTAGAAACTAACACAACTTTGTAAAGCAACTATACTCCAATAAAAATTAATTTAAAAAAAAGCCAAAGGGAAAACGTCAAGTAACTTGTTTGGTTTATTGTGACCACCAGTTCAGACTAAATTTCCTAAGGAGTTGAAGTAACCCTGGATACCCTCAACAGTTAAGAGATTTCAACATAACCCGTACTAGTAATAATGTAGAAACTTGCTCCTTAATCCCCATAAAATCTCCTAAGGTCACTGATCCTCAGTCATCAAAACAGAATTCTCATCCCCAGAGCAGCTCCTTCACCCTTTCCCATCACTGACACACTACCTTGCATTGGATATAGATGCTGGTACTATCATCCCCTCTATGGAGGTGGGAAACCTGAGTACACAGTTGACCCAACAAAGAAACATTCCCGTCCAGGGCTAGGAGCCTGGGACTCATCTCCCCTCTCTGTGGTTCCCAAGAGGAGAACTGTAGGGCTGGAACCCAGGCCCTGCCATTGAGACCAGTTGAGTCATCTACTGGATGAATTACTAGTCCCCCTGAGCCTTGCTTGCCTCTTCTCTAAATAGGGACAGTAATGGCACCAACCTCAGACAGCTGTTCTGAAGATTAAATTCAAATAACACTGCTCAGAGCCTGAGGCAGGCACTCAGTTACTACTACCCATACTCACACCCCTTTCACCCTGTGTTCCACACACAATCTGGCAGATGGGAGTAGGTGAGCCAGATGAAGAGAGCTGCTATTTACAATCAACTTCACTGAGTAGATCAGCAATACTATGACAGCTTTGCAAAGTACCACACAAGAGCATCCCACAACCCGGCTGTACAATTAACCCAGCCAAGCCAGCTGTCAGACCAGCCTTTCCCCTGGGACAACTACCCTGCTCTGTATGAATGGAACTATTTATCACATCCATGAGATGCTCATGGCACATATGCCCAGCCTGACTGTACTCCACATAAATACAAAAGCTTTGGCAGGGGCCACCAATGATGGGCAATCTTAGAATGAACCATATGTGGTAGGCAGAATGCTGGCCCCTACAAGATCATGTCAACATCCTAATGCCTGGAACCTGTAAATATGTCAGATTACATGGCAAAGGGGGATTAAGATTGCAGATGGAATAAAGGTTGCTAATCAGCTGATAGGGAGATTATCCCATCTAGTTATATCCTAGATGTAACCTCTGGGTCCTTTAAAGTGGAAGAGAAAATTGGAAAAGAAAACCAGAGAGAAGGCAGCAAGAGAAGGACTCAGTCTGATATTGCTGGCTTTGAAAACAGAGGAAGGGGGGACTTCCTTGGTGGTCCAGTGGTTAAGAATTGGTCTTGCAATGCAGGGGACACCAGTTCGATTCCTGGTCGGGGAACTAAAATCCCACCTGCTGCGGGGCAACTAAGCCTGTGAGCCGCAACTACTGAGCCCACACGCTCTGGAGCCTGCACACCACAACTAGAGAGAAGGTTGCGCACCATAACAAAGAGCCCGCACGCCGCAACTAAGACCTGATGCAGCCAAATAAAATAGAGGAAGGGGCCACAAGCCAAGGAATGTGGCAGCCTCCAGACGCTGGAAAAAGCAAGAAAAAGATTCCCCCTTAGGGGTTCCAGGAGGAACGCAGCCTGCCGACATCTTGATTTTAGCCCAGTAAGACCTATTTTGGACTTCTGACTTCTAGAACTGTAAGATAATAAACGTGTGCTGTTTTAAGCCACTACATTTGTGTAAATTTGTTAAAGTAGCAATAGGAACTTAATACACTGTATTCCCCAATCAAGATCTCTTCAGCAGAGATTACATACACCCTCAGCAAGAGAATCTTCTCAGACACTTCCTTTGTCCCTGATGATCCTCTACTATTCTGATCTTTGGCTGTTTGGCTTGGAGCTGCTTACCCTACCCATCCTTATGGAGTCTTCATTGAGTCACTTTCCAGATCACTCAGGAAGTTGTTTTGAAAAAGGAGGAGAAGAGAGATGGTTGCTGACATCCTGGCATGAGCTTGAGGAATGAAGTATGATCCCCCGACCTGCCTTATTCCAGCCCTTCAGGTCTATGAAATCAAGAGTTTTCTCCCTTTCCTCCTTTTTCCTTCCCCTTCCTTCCTTTCTTCCTTTTTCTTTTTTTTTTTTTTTGAATTTAATTTTATTTTTTTTTATACAGCAGGTTCTTATTAGTTATCCATTTTATACATATTAGTGTATATATGTTAATCCCAATCTCCCAATTCATCACACCACCACCCCTGTCACTTTCCCCCCCTTGGTGTCTATACGTTTGTTCTCTACATCTGTGTCTCAATTTCTGCCCTGCAAACTGGTTCATCTGTACCATTTTTCTAGGTTCCACATACATGCATTAATATACGGTATTTGTTTTTCTCTTTCTGACTTACTTCACTCTGTATGACAGTCTCTAGATCCATCCCTGTCTCTACAAATGACCCAATTTCGTTCCTTTTTATGGCTGAGTAATATTCCATTGTATCCTTTCTTCCTTTTTCTTCTCTTTCCTTCTTTCCTTCCCTTCTTTCGTCCACAAATAGCCATCTATCAATACCTAAGTACTTAACATATGCTACATATAGCTAGAGGCAAGGGAATACAAAAATGAATAAATAATCCTCACTCCTTATCCAAAGAGCTCATTAAAAACAACAATTCATCTAGAGCAGTGGTTTTCAAACTTTTGGGACCATTAACCATAGCAATAAATGCATTTTTACATCACAGTCTAAAACACACACACACACACACACACACACACACACACACACACACACAACTGAAACAAAATTTTACGAAACAATACTTAACCTTTACCAAAGGAGATGTACTGTATTTTTTTTTAAGATTTTTTTGATGTGGATCATTTTTAAAGTCTTTATTGAATTTGTTACAATATTGCTTCTGTTTTATGTTTTGGTTTTTTGGCCCCGAGGCATGTGGGATCTTAGCTCCCCGACCGGGGACTGAACCCACACCACCTGCATTGGAAGGCGAAGTCTTAACCACTGGACTGCCAGGGAAGTCCCTCTATTTTCTATCCTTTTCTATTCTATTCTATTCCATTCTTAATTCTGACCAGCAACTTATTAAATTGATTTCATGACCCAGTTTTGGATTCCACTTCTCAGTTGGAAAAATGTGACCCAGAAGTCTTGATAGCAGTGTCTAGGTGTTCATTATCCAGACCCAAGGAAGGCAGCCTCAGAAACCTCCTCAAGGTCTTAGTCAACCCCAGCCCATTCCTTCCCTGCCTACCACCATCCACGCAGGGTGAGATGACTCAGACTCATTTAGATTCCAGTCATTCGACTGAAGCTGTCACCCACCTCTCCCCTCCCCGCTCTCAGGCACACACACACAATCTCATCACCCCTTGAAGGGAAGGAATTAAAGGTACCAGACGTGGGAAACCGTGACTCACTGTTCCTGTCACCCAGGTACACGACTATGAATGTCACTCGAGCACAATGGAAGCCAGGGGCCAGAACAATGAATAACAGCTCCTGGAAAACAAGTGCTGGGCGTGGAGACCTCTGACTGTTGAGACCCAACCAAGGTCAGGACACAACTAAGGTCAGGAGATGAGACTTGATGTAGGGAGACACACAGAACATTTGCCAGAACAAATGACTAAAAGGTGCTATGATCAACTTCAGGAAGCACCCAGCACCCACGGGAAGGTCACTAGTGAACACGCACCAGACCTGCCCTCCGTCCTCCTCCTGGGCAAGCCTGGGATGAAGCGAGGCAGAGGGGCCTCTCCCCGCATTCACCCACTGGGTACCTCTGGCCCGCAGTTTCAGGGTCCCGCTGTAAAGAGCAGCTGAGGAAAGTCCCCCCACCCTTTCTTTTATGTAAGAGGCCTGATTTGTACAGAGATTTTTTTTTTAATGAGAAATTTCCCTCTCAATTATTTGTCATTCCACCTAATGACACATATTAAAGCTTATCTTTTCACAGGATAATTTTAGACTGATACCAGTTCACAGATCACTGGTTTTATCCTGCTCTGCAAACCCAGTCCACTCTCCCTGGCGGCTTCCTACCACAGAAGAGCTGGCCAGGTCGGGCCCACCAGAGAGTGGGAGCAGGCCTGGGCTGTGTGGTGGGCGTGCAGCCCTCTCCCCTCCTGCTCTGTGCGCTGCCGCCCACACGGGGGCAGAAGCCAACCCCACTGTGGCTCTCTCAGTGTCTGGCCACATTGGAACATCACCCTTGCAGAGGTCTCTTAGTCTTACCAACAGCTGTCCTGGGAAGGCGCTGAAAACAGTGCACATCAATGGCAGAGCAAGCCCCCGGAAAGAACTCAGGATTCCTCTAATCACACTTCCCCCCTTCCCGGCAGTGTCCTATTAGATTCACCATTTATGCTGTTACTGAGAAAAGGTGGAAGACTAGAGCACCCCCTCCACGCGTTGTCCTCAGGGCCTATAACAGGATAAACAGGATCTTGATTAAAAGATGTTTCCGGGCTTCTCTGGTGGTGCAGTGGTTAAGAATCCGCCTGCCAATGCAGGGGACACGGGTTCGAGCCCTGGTCCGGGAAGATCCCACATCCCGTGGAGCAACTAAGCCCGTGCGCCACAACTACTGAAGCCCGCGTGCCTAGAGCCCGTCTCCGCAACAGGAGAAGCCACTGCAATGAGAAGCCTGCGCACCACAACGAAGAGTAGCCCCTGCTCACCGCAACTAGAGAAAGCCCACACGCAGCAACAAAGACCCAACGCAGCCAAAAATAAAATAAATGAAATAAATTTTAAAAAAAAGATGTTTCCACATTCTAATGGGAGGTGGGTCAATTTCATATCACATTTCTGGTTCTCACTCCTGCAGGATTAATAACCCCGGCACATCTGCTCTCTCTGAAGTATACTCCAATTCGGCTCTCATTCTGATATCTCAACATACACACTCCCCAGGCCTGTGGACCCCTCTATTCTCCTCACCTCCCTCTGCCGGCCCAGACCACGCGCTTCATCACTTTGGTTTCTCTCTAGCCATTGTCTTTGGCTTTCCAGCCTCCCGGTCCTGCATTTTCTCTGCTAAATAGTCCATCCCTGAATGAATCGAGCCAACCATCCCCATCTACACAACTCCACGCTCCTAGCCCCTGGTGGGGAAAACCAGAGCAGGGAGCAGATTCCCCAAAACGTGAACGGTCTCCAATCCCAGAGGCCCAGGAATCCTGCCATGCCTTTGGAAAATTCCCTCCCTATTTCACTAAGGGACACTTCCAAACGTGGAACCCTCAACCCTCACAGCTCTTCTCACTTGGCCTCTGACAACACCAAGAAAGTCAGGGCCATGAGGTGAGAACACCCTCAGCTGCCCTTCCACCGTCCTCTCTCCTGTCTCCCTTTCCTCCTGTCTCTGCGCAGGGGTGGCCCTCCCCAGACAAGGCTAATACTCCCCACCTCCTGCATCGGACGCCTTCCTCCCCTCCCTGCATCCTCCCTGGGGCCCCTGCTGTCCAGCTCTTCCCTCCTTCACCCACTTGTTCCAGCTTTTCCTCTACGCTGACTCTGCTACCTTCTCCTCGGGATGCTGTCTGAGCCTCCTCCTGCCATAGGATGAGTAGGAACTGCAGCGCCCACCCCCCACCCCTCAGCCCCCAGCTGTTACTCTTCACCCCTACAAGGACGTCCCCACTTCCACTGAAAATGCTCTTGCTGAGGGTACCGGTGACCTCCCAGCTGCCAGCACAGTGACCCTTCCACCCCTTTCCTCGCTCGCCCCTCTGTAGGACTTGACTCTGGGCTCCACTTCCCGCTCCGTGGAACGCCCTCCTCCTGGTTCCCAGGTTCCCATCCCCTTCGTTTTCCTCTTCTCTCATCATCATTCCTTCCAGACTCCTTTGCAGGCTCTGCTCCTCCCTCACATGAAAAGTTGTTTTCCTCCAAAATTCTCTGATTGGCTCTTTGACATGCTCCTTGGGTTCTCCCCATCCTAACCCGCAGCAGATGACTCTCCAGCCAAGCCTTCCCCCCAGCTCCAGACCCACAGACCCAGTGACACGCCTTACTCCTCCCCGCCTCGGGTGCCCTACAGGTCCGTGTCCGTCATGTCACATTGAAAACTGAGAGCCTGGCACAGCGCCTGGCACACCGAAGCCGTTCCGTAAATGCTTGCTGGATGAATGTCCAATCCCCATCTCAGCGCATGGCATCAGATCACGCAAGACGTGACCTCAGGGCACCCCTAGATGTCCCTTTCCTGTCCCCACCTCTGCCTCCATTCAGTGGTCGAGCCGTAAGCCCCTACCTCCACACCGTCTCTCACGTCTGTTCCCTCCTTCCCACCCCCGGGACCATCACCTGACGCCCAGGTCTCATCATTAGAACGTGAACCCGCGTGATGGCCTCCTCCTGACCTTCTACCCCTGGTCTGGCCACCTGGGACTCACCGCCCGAGGCACCTCATGACCTGACTCTGTCTGGCTCTCCAGGAAGGGGGCAGGGCACTAGGGGGACAACCACTCTGGCTGAGGAATCAAGGAGGCTTCCCTGGGAGAGTGACTACTGAGACGAGCTCAGAAAGATCACAGGAGCGGTTCAGGCAAAGACATTTGGGGTGAGAGAGGCAGAGCAGTGAGCCTTACGGGCAGAAGAAACAGGTGTCCAAGGGTCCTAAGTTTGGAAGGGGCAAGGCATTCTCTAGAAGCATCTGGCTACATGAGGCTGAGGGGCACCAGGCCCTTGGGACACAGGTGAGAATAGTTTCCTCCTCAGAGCAATAAAAAGCAGGGGAGTGACATAATCAGGTCAGAATTTTTAAAACCACCCTGTAAAAATTCTTCATTAATGAAGTAATAATGGATACTTCCCTAACATGATAAAATATAGCTATCTTGACCTGAAAATCCGCATTTAGAATGGGAACACTAGTAGCATTTCAATACTCAGGAATAAGACAGAATGTCCACTATCACTGGTCTCTGAGAAGCTGGCCAACGTACCTGAGTGGGAGAAAGAAATCAGAGATTTAAAAAATCAGGAAAAGAGAGGTAAGACTGTCACTATTTGCATGTGATATTCTCATACAGCTAAAAACCCCGAAGAATCCACTAAGAAACTATTCAAACCATGAGACAGTTCAGTAAGATGGCAGGAGCAAAAACCTGACTATAGACAAACAATGACCAGCTAGAAGAGGCACTGGAAGCAAAGGCCTCCATTTATAATAGGAACAACAGAGTGAAAATCTTAAGAATAAATGTAACAAGAATTGGACAAGATCCATATGAATAGAATTTAAATTAAGCTGGAAGACACGAAAGAAGACTTGAAAAGTCTGTTCCTGGACAGGAAGATTCAACAACACAACTATGTTGATTCTTCCTACATCAATCTATAAATGTAATGTAATCCCGACAAAAATAATGGCTCCTTCTTTTAAATTAAGAACAATGTGATTTCAGAGTTCATATGAAAAGATCCCTCTAGCTATAGTGTGGCTAGACCTTAAAGAGTGAAGTGGATGGGGTTGGTGGGGACAGAAGGGGGTGAGCTAGACTTTGCAGTGGTCCCAGCGAGAGCTGAAGAAAGCTGGGCCTGGGCCCGTGAAATGCAGAGAAAGGGTGTATGTGACAGATATTTACTTGGTGAAATTCACAGGACATGGTGATGGACTGGACATGGGAGGTTCACAAGAGATGGCCAATGATGACTACTGGTTTAGGGTTTGCATATTTAATAATTAATCAAATCTCCTACAAATATATCCCCTCTTTACTAAAAATCGCTGCTTGTGGTGGTATTTCTGGGCCTTGGGCCTAGAACAGATTTAACAAGGTCCTGCATAAAGGCTTTGTAACTAGCTGTTTGTCCGCAGCAGAAATAAAGCACCAGTTTTGCTTTCTGACTCTGTTAATTAGGTGTTCGGCACAGATCTTGGGTGGACAGAATGGGTCAGCCTCAGAAAGGCTGCTCACCCTGTTCTTTCCCTGTCTGCCTTTTCTTTTCCCTTGTAATTCAAAATTGTGCTAGAAGAAAATAGGGCAGTGATTATGCTTCAGTTTGACCTCGTTGGACTCAATGTTTACTTTCGCTGGGGCTGGATAACATCTCCACCATATCTTTACCCTTCCTACCTAATAAACAGATAAATCCTTAATGTTCAACAAAAATCCTCACCTCCACCGTCTGTCATTCTGTCAGCGGCAGTCTCCCTTGAAGGTTTGCTTTTTTCCCCTGTTCAGAACTCTTTACAACATATTTTCAGCAGAACAAAGTGAGTTTAAATATATCACACAGTGGTTGCCTCTCAAACATCTACAGAAATTATTTCAGTGAATGTGTTGTTTGATATGAAGAAGTGGATTTGTTTTCAGCAAAAGACATGTGTCTGTTAAAACTCAGGTGAAAGAAGCCAGTGCCTTGGATGGGACAAGTTCAGACCCAGCTTACCTCAAAGGTCTGCCAGGTTGGGCTCGAGGTGCCTGGGCTGGCGCTCTGAAACTTGACCTGCATAGAGATTGCTGGACCTGCACGCAGATTGCTGGGGGTCTTAGTAAGTGCAGATTTCCAGTCTGCACGTCAGGGTGGGGCCTGAGACTCTGCATTTCTAATGAGCTCCTAGGTGATGCCATCCTGCAAATCCACAGACGGCACTCGGAATACCTAGAGTTTAGACAGGCTCAGCAACTTAGAAGCTGTATTTCTCAAAAGTTAACCTGCAGATTGGAAGTCATTCTCCTGATTTACAAAACGGAGACTTTGCCACTATCCTATGTCAAAGAACCTCAGACATAACAAGTGAATGCTTTAAAGTCTCTTCAGACTTCCACCAATATTTAAAAGTCAGAATACTCCATCCCAATCTAACCTAGATGTTATATTTGCTAAAAAGAATCATATCCAGGGAACCCTGCAATACTCAGTAAAGCCTCGCCCATTTGAATTAAATAAAAGGGAAGCTTTAATTATGTATTTAAAAAATACAATCAGGCTTATTACGTTCAATTTCAGAGGGTAAGCAAACTTCAGGAGTTTGAAAACCAGTTTGCTCTTTTAACTATTTCCTATACTTCCCTATGGATCATGTTTGTCCTATTTCATTTACAATCTACAAAAAAATGAAATGTCTCAGTCTTCCCAGGCCCCATACGAATTATCACAAATTCTAAATAAAGGAAATGGAATTTCAAAAGTCCTCCTGCATGTAAAATAAAAAGTCTCCAACACTTAATTATCAGTGTCATTTCCTTCATTAGAAACCATTCCTGTCAGCTGGCTTCATTTGACCCGTTTTTGAGGTGGAAAAACTAAGGCCTACAGTCACAGGAGAGGTCAGTAGAGTTCAAGGCCAATGCCATTTCCAGGACCTTATTAAGCTAAGGAATGTCAATGGCAATAAATTCTACCCACTCAAGTACCAGCTGCCTTGAGGGAAGGTATGTGTGCCTCTTGACACACATAATCTCATAGCCTAGTTGTTTGGCCTTGAAAAACACTTCCTTATCAACTGAAAAGAGGAATGCATAAGAAAGTAAATTAACTGCTTTTTAAAAAGAGGGAGGTGAAGTAAGTACAGTGCACACATTTAAATGTGTTTTTCCTAAAAGTACACGGATCCGTGCTCCTGCGTACAAAAGGCCACCAGGGTAGTCAGATTATGGAAAGGGCTACTCTGTTTTACAAGGAAATGTGCAAAAGAGGGACTAAAAAAGGTACAAAATAAAAGAATACAAAATAAAAATACAAGAAAGCACTGAATAGGTCTATGAAATGCCTTATACATACTATTACTATCTTTTCCTCTTCCTGGTTACCATGAATAGTTTATCCTGCCCTCTCTGATAATGGGGGGTGGGGGGAATCTTAAAAACACGAAACATCTTTACAAATCATTAAATGAAAACAGACCACATAGTATGCTCAAATAATAATGTGCCATGAGAAGTTTTTAATTAACTTGGGTTTTATTAAGACTAGTAACCTTCCACTGAACATCTTCCCACCATATAGTCAGGTCTAATTGCCTCCCTGGGTAACATGACACCAGAGGCTAGGTGAGATTAACTCCGCAAGAGTGAACTGGCCTCCTACTATTCATTTAAATCTGGGATGGGTGGGATGGAGGTGCAAAATCCAGAAACGGAGATGCAGTTTAAAAATAAAAATCCTGGAACATGCATTAGACAGGTATGGGAAATGTCTGGCAAAGAAAAATAGTTTGTAGTGCTTCCCCGACGGTAACGCTTGGACGGATATCCACATTCATCTTAACAACATGGAGAGTTTTCTGAGGTCCCAACCTCAACCCACCCTCCTGTGCTACTGTTATCCCTTTAATTAAGAAGGCTGAGCTAAGAGCATCCCGAGAAGGGTCTCTAGCTGCCTGAAAAACAGCTTTTCCCACCAGGCTGCAGTGTGGCCTGCTGGAAAGGGCTCTGTACTGAGAACCAGACGCATGGGTTCGAGTTACCCCTCGCGCTCATCCGTTTTCTCACCTCCACAGTGGAGATACGTTACCTCCCCCTGAGAGTTGTTATAAGGCTCCTGAAACCTAGAAGGGGTTCAGTAAATGCTGAATGAATGAATGGTCAGATGAGACAATTATGTCAAACACAACCCAAATGTCAGTTATTATTGTTCTTTTAATACTTTTCCATCAAGCCCTCAAAGCACATAATATTCCATTAATTCACAGTCTACTGAGCGGGCAGTTTACTTGTACCTTAGTTTATAGAAAACTTTTTAGACTCCAAGTTCTTTGTACAAAGTCTTCCTAACTTCTATTCCAGGCTCTACAATACCAGTAGCACTGATGATAGACTGATACTAAATTGAAGGTGCTCAAACATTGGAACATTATGCATTTGTCAAAACCCATACAACACTTCAACAGAAAGAGTGACCCATAATATAAACTATGTACTTCAGTTAATAATAATGTATCAAAATAGGTTGATCACTTGATCAACTGTAACAAATGTACCACACTGTCATCACAGACCAAAAATTGGAGGGACAACCCAGGAGGAAGAAGCCAGAAAATTTAAGCTCCTTATTTTTGCCCACCGGGGAAGCCCACCACCCCAAGACCAAAGAAACCCTTGAATTTCCAGGCCTATTCCAAGCCTGCAGCTCCACAAAATGGGCTCCAAGCTCTCGAGAACATTTTAAATTTAGCACAAGGACTACACTATGTATGGCATCCTAGAATTTTAGAGTTCAATCACTCAAAGTCCTCAATAGACCAATGCAGTGATCTAATCACTAAAGCATCCCCCCACCCCCTCCCAGGACCCCCTACTCAATTCAGTGCTCTTATCTTCGACCACATGTGTGGGGCTCTGACTGGCACAGAAACATACACCTGGTGAATTATTCAAAGTGGATATCTTTGAAGAACTCACTAAAATGCTTCTGGAATACTGAATGGAGATGGGGAGAGGGGAGGAGAGCAGGACGGGCATAGTAGTCTGTTTCTCATTGTGCAGTAAAAAGGCACTCAAAGTCATGGAGTATTTTGTATATCAATAATTTAAAGGCCTCTTTCTGCCCTTGAAGTATGAACAAGTCTTGTCCACCCACATGTCCTGTCCTACAGTTTTTAACCTGTCATTTTTCCCTACTGCTTTGGCCATCCTTTCTAGATAAAGGGCACACACCCCTGATAATGAACAGTTAAATAAAAACATGTCAGGTTTCATAGACACGCTACAAAAACCAAAGTGCAACACTCTCGGATCTATAAATCACTTTCTGAACAACTGCCTAACCCTGATTTATGCCTAAGGAAGTATAAACTGGGGCCACATCTTCATAAGGCAGTTTGGGAATATACTGCAAAATTTTAAATTTAGCATTAAAATTGCTGAACCCCTAATCCCACTTGTGGGACTTTATCCTTTCAGAGAGTATGAAAGTTGACCTCATACATACATACATTCTCCCTGTGGTTGGTGAGCGGTATAAGTATGGGTAATGGGACCGACTAGGCATCTTCTAGGATAGGCTTCCCCACCCTGGGAAGGACATGCTGGAATCGACGGTCTCACCACTCCCCTGGATGTGTCCCCTGGAATCAGTGTGGCTATCCTGGCACCACACAGAAAGTGAGTGCAGAGGAGGAAAGAGCCTGCGCCCTTGAGACATCACAGAGCTTATGGACAACGACGCCCTGGAGCCTGCCTGACCTCAACTTCTTCTTGTGGAGATAACAGATTTCTTTATCACATAAGCCAATGCAAGGCATCATTTTCTGTAACTTGCAGCTAGAGTCATCTGATACAGTCGTATCGATAAAGTCACACCTATGTGCCAATGTGTATGTACAAGAATGTTTACTACAGCCTAGTTAATAATAGCTTTAAAAACTTGGAAACCTAGAAGTCCTTTCTGGCTAAGTAAATTATGGTCTATCCCTACTAGAGAATGCTATGCAGCCCCTAAAAAGAGAGAGGAGCTCTATATATGGTGAGGGGAAAGATACCCAAAATATATTAGTTGACAAAAAACAAGGTACAGAACAGTATATATGGTATGATCTCATTTGCACAGTATATATATGTGTATATACATACATACACATATGCTTTTACATACGTGCACACACGTACACACACTTGCATGCACATTTCTGGAAGGACACTATAAAACTGCTAATGGTTACAAACGGGGGAGAAGCAGCAAAGGCAAGGTGAACTAGTTTTCATTTGATAGCCTCTGGGTTGTTTGAATTTTTTACCATAGCAGGTACTACTCATAATTTCTTAAATTAAGATGAAAAGTGCTTTCAAAAAGACCAAAGGGCTCAATCAGACAATCCACAGAAATTCACATGGAAAATATACATATAAAAAATGAGTGCCTAGAAGTTCATCCGAATCAGACGTTACGTACGCTTTCTAAGGTTAGCCACAGAAAAATGTTCATTTTTTTAGCCCTTTTACTACCCGTCCTCAAAAACCTTATAATCTTTCTAGTTACCTGCTGTCAGTATGAATCAGGGAACGATGAACTAATTTTCACATAGCCTACGCAAAATAGAACTTAAAAGATACAGTCCAAATGCCCACAAAGCCAAAGCCAAATATAACTTTTATCAATGATCCACACCACCGTTACCCTCCGAGAAACGCGAGTGGCCTACAATACTAATGTTAAGACAATCCAGGTTTTACTTGTTTTTCCATATTCAGTCTTACAGCCCAGCTTATATATGGGGCACTTATAACTACCTTGACTCGGCACAGATACCAATTTTGAATTATGCTCCAGTGGAGTTATTATAAAGAAACTGTGGCTCAGCTCACCACCACGAACAGTAGCCCTGCCCCAATGCATAGTAACAGTCAGCGGGGCGGGGGGCTCTGGTCTCCACTTTGCAGGCAGCTTTCCTGACTGAAGCTTCCTCATCAGCTTTCTCATGAGAATTTCCCTCTCTCCTCTGACCGCATGCCTTTCCCTGGGCGTCACCTTCTCCCAGGAGCCTCTCCCCGCCCCCATCTCCAGTCTAGCTCTCTCTAGTTCTGCGCTGTTCGTTTGTCTGCACCTCCCTCCCCTCCTCGACCACCGCACGGCTCCACTGGGGGCCAGGGCTTGTCCTGTTCCCCGGGGTGTCCCTGGAACCCGGCACGGTGTCTGGCACTTTGCAGAGAGACAAATCTGCGACAGATTCTGAGCCCACCCCTCACAAGCCCAAGTGACTCTGGATGAGCTCCTTGGTGAGTCTGCGCCAGGGTGTCCTCATGTGCCAGACGGAAGTAATCATATATTGTTCACAGTTGGTCCCGGGGGTGATGGTAGTAGTAGTAAAGGTAATAATGAAGATAATGACAGCTGCCCACTGAATAAACTCATCTGAATAGCCTTGAAGCTCATACAGTTGGGGTCAACTATCCCACTTCAGCCAGCGGGTCCATCACATCAACAGGAAGCTCAGTCTAAAGATTCCTTAAACAGATGGTCCTGGCCACATGAAAGTAACTGACTCACTGTCCAGCCACACTGAAGGGTATATAACACGTGCATCTTCCTGCAGAGCTCTGGTCTCAGCCCTCCAAAGCAGTGTGACCTCTTCAACAGTTTTTGGTTTTTCTTTCATTGGTTTTATACTTAAAATCCTGGCTGGCAAGAGCTGCTTCTCTAGCCGTCCTCGAAGAATGGTGCGTGGGCCTTAAGGAAGCTCTTTTGAAAGCCGAAAGGCATCTTTCCCCCAAACCCCTCCCCTTTCCTACCACACCATCTCCCATCGAAGTGAAATTATTTAATGTATAGGATCTTTAGGAATAGAAGGAACAACCCTTAAGAACACCACATGGGTCCTTCTGAAACAATTACTTCCATAGAGGAGAAGAGGCAGGCAGAGCTGTACCCTATGTACAAGCGTGACCTACTTTACGGCTTTATATAGGTTCACTGTACAAAGAGCTGACCTGCCTCCTCACAGTACCTTTCAGTGATCCGAAAAAATAAACAGTTTTGAAAAGTTGAAAATGTGTGCCTGCAAAAGAAAAAAATCTCCCAAGGAAACAAGACTGATTTGAATGTTAAAGAGGGGAAGAGGAATTGAAGAGTGAAAGGAAATAGCAAAATGCAATTTCTTTTCTTTAACCACAATGTCATCCACTTTGATGAGGCCTAGAATTTCAGACCCTGCGCTCACGGCTTCATGAACCACAGAGGCAAGCTCCCTGAAACCCAGGGCTCCCTCCTGTCCCTGCCATGCCATTGGAATCAACAGGGGACTGAATACCTTGTCTTTGGTATTTTTCAGGTTAGAAAATTATACCTCCCTTGGAGTCCTTTTGGCCACCAGCTTTTACTCCATCCTTCTAAAGCCATCCAGGATTTTAAAAAATGGACATCAGATTTCTGGCAAGTTCTTTTCTGCTAAGTTTTCTCTCATGAAGCATATCCCACCTGTTCTGTAAAAGCCTTAATATGACCCAGTTACCATTCTTTATTCAATAAGCATGTTGGAAGGATCTGTTCATTCTTTATTTACCACTCCCCTTCCCTTTCTGCCTCTATCAATTCACCTGAGAGTGGTGGTTTTTTAATACTTTCCTATCGTTTGCAAAGCTCTTTGATAAACAGGCAATATCAATAAATTGTTTTGACAATAGTAGAGGCCATTCAAGCATTTTACAGATCAAGAAAGCAAAGCCCAGAGAGGGAAAGGGAGCTGGCCACGGGCACACAGGTGGGCAGCGACAGGGCCAGGACTGGAACCCAGTGGTCTCTCAAGTGTCTGAAGTAGCTTTAGGTTTTATTCTTAGAGAAACAAGGCCAAACACTCATTGCTCCCTGCCCAGTGCCTGATGTCCCAACTTACGAAGCAATCTCTAGACCTGCTCGCTTACTTTTTTTTTTAATTGAAGTATAGTTGATTTGCAATGTTGTACTAATTTCTGCTGTACAGCAGTGACTCAGTTATACACGTATATATACTCTTTTTCATATTCTTTTCCATTATGGTTTATCCAAGGAGGTTGGATATAGTTCCCTGTGCTATATAGAAGGACCTTGTTGTTTATCCATTCTAAATGTAATAGTTTGCATCTACTAACCCCAAACTCCCAGTCCATCCCTCTCCCTCCCCCGATCCCCCTTGGGAACCACAAGTCTGTTCTCTACTATGTCTGCATCTGTTTCTGTCTTGCAGCAACATGGATGCAACTAGAGATTATCGTACTCCTTTACTTTTGAAAGAAGGACAAGAAGCATAGCTCAGAGTTCTGTCACGTTAACAAGCACAGGTCTTTGGTTCCTGGAAATCGATGGGCTGATCAAGGTGGTTGAAGTTTCTATCCCAGGTGATGACTTTTCCTCACAGTCAAGTCAGCCCAGGCAAACAAGACAAGCAGCTCAGTTTCCACCAAGAAGGCCCTCACCCAAGGCAGGTGGGGGTGCCTGGATGCCTCTCTGCAGAACCCGCACAGAATTGATTCACCACAGAAGCTTCCGGCAGGTATAAGGGCAATTCAGCCTCAGCCCCAGGTTCATTTCAAGCTCAACAGTGGGGCTTCCCTGGTGGCGCAGTGGTTAAGAATCCGCCTGCCAATACAGGGGACATGGGTTCGAGCCCTGGTCCAGGAAGATCCCACATGCCGTGGAGCAACTAAGCCCGTGTGCCACAACTACTGAGCCCACGAGCCACAACTACTGAGCACACATGCCTAGAGCCCGTGCTCCGCTACAAGAGAAGCCATGGCAATGAGAAGCCCGCGCACCGCAACGAAGGGTAGCCCCGGCTCGCTGCAACTAGAGAAAGTCAGCACGCAGCAACAAAGACCCAACGCAGCCAAAAATAAATAAATAAAATAAATAAATTTTAAAAATAATAATTAAAAAAAAAGCTCAACAGTGACCCCCACCCCACCACCTGAAACCAGGCTGGTGGGCAGAAGAACAATTGGGTGAAAGTGGATGTCTGTATGCGTGTTTATGCTCTCTGTTCTGGTCAGTCTGAAATGGTCCACCACATTCCTTTCCTTCTCCTTCTTTTTTACTCCCCTTTCCTTGGTAAACACTATTAACATTTAGTATTTAAAGGTATAGCTGTAGAGTTTAATTTTGTCCAGTGCATCCTCACCGATGTTAAAAGCTGCAGGAAATACTGCCCCAAAAAGCACAGGATCATTTCCTCATATGCAGTTGGGTCTATGCACTAAATATGAAACACTGTTATCATCATTCAGGCTAAAGTCCAAGGTAAATGGACCAGGTCAGAGAGGGCATATGAGAACGTCACGGGAATTTTAAAGTAAACCTTTGAACACTGTCAGCTCCATATTTGGAATCTGTCTTCCCCCGAGTCTTCTCTGGCTACACAGAGAAGTGTCCCTCTTCCCAAGGCCAAGCCCTCCACCTGGGCTTTGGGCCCCACCCCACCCCTGTCCTCTCAGGAACCCCGCACTGCCAAACAAAACGACTCTTGCTCAGAGTCAACTGGATCCTTGTAAACGTACTTCAGTCTCTACTGTTTAAAAAAGAAAAAAAAAAAAGGCCTTTCTCACCTTCTGAGATGGCCCACACTCTGTGGAGTGTACTTCTCTTTAAATAAATCCACTTCTTACCTATCACTCTGTCTCTCACTGAATTTGTTCTGCGATGAGACATCAAGAAGCTGAGCTTCATCAAGTCCTGAAACCAGGTGCTGACCGTTTATTCCCAACTTATAGCTAGACCAACTCCACCGTCAACACCACTGGGGACGTCTTCTGTGCCGTTTCTTTGCGAGAACTTTTTGGGCACTAACACCTGGTTGGGAGACTATCTTGGAACAGATAGCATCTAAAATCATACTGAAACCCCTGCCAGGTGGGAGAAGTTAACTGCATGCTGCCCACAAGCACGCAGACCCCAGACCGGCTGGAACCAGAAGGCTGATGACGCTGACTCCCACTTACCTCCCCACCAACCAATCAGAAGAAACGTCCACCAGCTGATCACGCCCACCTCGTTGAACCATTACTATAAGACTCCTCACTACCCCCTCCGTGTTGGAACACACAGTTTTGAGGGCATGAGCCTGCTGTGGCCCCCTTTGCCTGGCAAAGAAATAGAGCTATTCTTTTCTACTTCACCCCACCCCCCCGCCCAAAAAAAGCCTCTCAGCCTCATCCCCCTTCCAGCTGCGGACCTATTGCTATTCCTCCCTTCATGGCCAGACTCTTAAAGAGTTGGTTGCTCCCACTAATTCCTCAGCCCACTCCAATCTAGTATCCCCATGCTTGTTCCACCAAAACAGCCCTTATGAAGGTCACCGCCATGCTATCCAAGCCGGCAGTCCTTTCCAGCACAGCGCTCAGTTCTGCCGACCACCCCTCCTCGAAACATTCCCTTCCCCCATCCGTGTCCTACAGCAGCCCCGCCTTCCCCTCCGCCTCCCTCTCTGCCACTTCTCAGTATCTGCGACATCCTCCTCTGCTCAACCTCTCACATCCCAGGGGGCCTCGCCCACATTTGAAACTCTCTCCTCAGATGCATCACTTCCTGCAAGACACAGATAACTCGCAGGTTAGACAAAAGCATCTCAGGCTCAACGGGTCCAAATGCTTACTCGCTCTCATGTGTGCTCTCCCTTTCTCTCCCTCTCCCGGCCCCTACCACCGCCACTGTCCACCCAGTGCTGCAAAGCCACAACCTGGGGGTCGCCCCTGACCCCCAGCCCCATATCCAATCTCAGCACAGTCCACTCTCCCTTCTCCAAGAGGTCATCACCCCTCTCCATCTCCTCTGCCCCACCTGGTCCATGCCCACCTGGTTTTCCTCGACAGCCTCCTAATTCTCTCTCCCACCCCCTCCCCACTCCTCTCCTCTAATCAGCTCCCACACTTAGACCAGAGTCATCATTGCAAAGTGCCACAAGGAGAGCGCTCCTCCCTCCCCAGTTTTCCTAGTTAACACCTCTGCATTCTTCAGACCTCAGCTCCCTGGGGAAAGCCTGCCCTGGCCCCGCCCACTCTCCCCATCCCCCATTCCTCCCCCACCCCACCCCCACAGGTTAGATAGACCCAGGGCACTCTCCTAACACTGGATGCTTCTAACTAACACTGTGTGCTTGGCTTTTGTTGGAGTTCACTGCAGCTCTAATTTTACATTTTTTCATGTGTTTTTTTTTCATTAATATCTGCCTGTCCCATGGCAGCCTTGAGAAGGCACTTCCCACACAGGGAGCATAATGGACTGAGGAGAGCCCCAGCTGCTGCCCTTGGAAGTCCAACTGGGTGTGGGCAGGCCGGGGGCCCAGCTCCTAGGGCGCTGTCCAGTGAGTGACCAAGAGCAAGGAAAATACTAAGACACACCACATCCTGGGAGACCTGGCATCCCCTGTCCTCTGACTTTGACTCAGAGACTCTCCGACAGCTTTGCCAAACCTCCCTAGACCACACAGGATGCTTCTACGCAAGCCTCTCTGCCTCCTGCCTTCACTGGGGTCAGACCTGCAGGTCCAAAGACTCTCCCATGTTTCTGGCTCCTTCCTCATTTTCTCCCGTTAGGGCATTTTCCCTAATAAAATCCTTACACTTTTGATCCCTTTGCCTCCGCTTCTCCAAGGACGCAGACTAACACAACCCTCAAACTCTAAGCCCCATGAGAGCAAGGACCTTGCCTGTTCTGGTTGCTACCTGACTTCCAGTGCCTCTTGCAAATAACGGCATACGCGTACTTGTGGAGGCTCCTAGAATACCAACACCCAACACCTCCTGTTGACTTTATGCCTTTACTTAGCGCCACAGGTATCTACACAGAACACTGAGCAAACGTGCAAGGCAGTCACTGAGTGAGGGCAAGTTCCCAAGTCACTGGCAGGGAGTCACAGTGGAACCTAATCTGCCTGCCGCACTACAATGTGAGCGGTGCATTAGTTTCTACGAACAGTAGACAAGCACAGAAGGAAATGCATCGGGTCACCTTCACGGCGTCCTCCACACCGCCAGCACGGCCTTGCCTTTCCTGAGGGCAAGGAACACGGTGGCATTTAATAGACAGAAAACTTGTGACCCACAGCAAGCAGAGCGTCCATGAGAAACCACCACTGGTGGAACCCTGAGTACAGGCACAACATTTCTGGAGAAAGAAAAGAATGATTTGGGGGTAGAGAAGAGTTTTGAGGTTCCACGGAGACAGAAAAAGACATTTCAGAAAAAGCATTGTAGAAAGCTCTCCATCACCCACATCCTTCCCACTAAGTATCGGAATGTGAGAAGGTTTTGGCTGCCTTCTGACTTGAAAAAAAAAATGCCCTAAAAGAGATGCCTTAAAAAGAATTTTAAAAAACATCATTCTGAAAGAACATTGCCTGCTCTTTCAGGTAATTTTAAAGCTATGAAATAAGAATTCCCCCTCCTGAGGCAAGGTGTCTAAGGCAGTGACATCATACCTCTGAGTACTGGTAAAACCAAATCAGAGAAACTGTAAGCACCCACGAGATAAAAATGTTGGGATGTGAAGAGGGGGTGTCCGTCGGCTCTCTCTCTGCACACAGATCTTTGGTAGCATCTCATGAGCAAACCTCTGTATTTTAGAGAGGTGTCGTCCAGGGGTTGGATGCAGTGAACACGAAGTCTCAACCTTATAGGCAGGACAATTATCGAGCTGCCCCTCCCCTCCCAGCAGGACCCCATAACCGTTGCTTCTACAAAGATTTAGTGAGTCTCACTCTATACCAGGCACTGCTCTTGGCATTTTAAACATTTCCAAAAAAGAGGATTCTCTCCCTCCCTCGTTCACTCTCACTTCACTTCTAAAACTTTATTCCCTGAAGCCTCACTTTAATGTCTCTCAGAAGCGTCATCTAATCTCTTTCACTTTGGTGACAATCCCAAACAGCTAACCCACTGGGGCTCTAAAACACACAGATTTGGGAGCTGTTACGTCTGTAGCCTTTGGGGCAAAAAGGACTCAATTCCATACCCTTTTTCCTTTGCTAGGGACCTCCCTTTGCAAGTCTTCATGCTCACTGGACTGGCTGCAGGGCTGGCCGTCCTTCAGAGTGACTCCCAGAGCTGCATGTCTAAACCTGACATGGGGCTCTGCTCGGATTCCAACCAGTTGGGCTCTTTCCACTCCAAGCTCTTCTTCTTATGACCCTTCATTCTCCAGTCGACCTAAGTCACTTTAGTTGTACCATCATTTTCACCTGAACTTCAAGGGTCATGATCACTCCAAGCTAAGACAATTCCCACTGCAAAGCGTATTCCATTACACAGCCATTGGTAACATATCCAACAAACTTCAGATCCAAGACTAATCTTCCTGCCTGTGCCCCCCCTGCACTTCCACACTAATCCACCCATAGCCACCAAGGGCACACACATCCGGTGGCTGTGGGCTCTAAACCAGGGTTGCACATCAGAGGCACCTGCAAAGTTCTTAACTTTTTATTCTGAAATAATTATAGACTCACAAGAAGTTGTAAAAATACTGCATAGTACTCAACCTCTTCATTTCTCTCTTCTTCCTCTTCTTGTTTCCCTTAACCTTCTTTTCTCAGATATTATTTTCTGTGTAAAAATGTACCCATCACCCAACCTGCCCCGATAGTTACATCTGACAGAACTAAAGGAAGGCGGTCGGCACAGTACTATGAACTGGACTACAGACTCTACTCAGTTTGTGCCATTTTTGCATGCATTCGTTTATTTCATGTGCCTTTGCATATAATTTTATGACATTTTATCACATGTACAGATTAATCAAGATACAGAACAGTCCTGGAGACACAAAGGAACTCGTCCTGCTGCCCTTCACAGTCACAGTCTCCCTCCCCATCCCTAACCACCTGTCTCTTCATCTCTATAATGCTGTCATTTTAAGAAAGCTGTGGGCTTCCCTGGTGGCGCAGTGGTTGAGAGTCCGTCTGCTGATGCAGGGGACACGGGTTCGTGCCCCAGTCCGGGAAGATCCCACATGCCGCAGAGCAGCTGGGCCCATGAGCCATGGCCACTGAGCCTGCGCGTCGGAGCCTGTGCTCCGCAACGGGAGAGGCCACAACAGTGAGAGGCCCGCGTACCATAAAAAAAAAAAGAATACTATATAAATGGCATCATACAGTATATAACATTTTGAGACTTTGGAAATAATTTTTGATAGCTTTTAATAAATAGCATCTCCTGAGTTTTATCACTACTCTCACTATGCCAACCCAAGCCCCAGGATTCTGATTCACTAGGTCTAAGGTGGGACCCAAAAGATGGCATTTTAAAAAGCTTCCCATATACACACTACTATACATAAAATAGATAACTAATAAGGACCTACTGTATAACACAGGGAACTCCACTCAATACTCTGTAATGACCTACATGGGAAAAGAATCTAAAAAAAAGTGGATATATGTGTATGTATAACTGATTCACTTCACTGTACAGCAGAAACTAACATAACACTGTAAATCAACTACAGTCCAATAAAAACTAATTTTAAAAAAAAGTTCTGCTCACATTTGCATGGTCAAAGCAAGTCACAAGTTCTGACTTCTGAGGGGTCGAGAAGTATAATCCTCTCCCAGGAGGGAAAGCAGATATTTGGTAAATAAAAATGAAATTTACCTGGATTGCCAAGTCAGAATCTAAGAGAACATAAACATTTAAGTTGCTCTTGGAAAAAGGAGTATCTCTGAAGAAAGCTGAGCAGGAGTGGACAAAAATATAAGTGGAAAACACAGGGAAAAAAAAAATTCTTCCCAGGAATCTTTATCAACTGTGGTGTATGAGCCACTGCCCTGGGCCATTTCCCTAGCTAATGATGTTGAAGATGGAGTCAAGTATCTTGCTAAAAGGCAGACATTACATCCATCGCTTCCTTCACCTGCCACACCACACAGCGCTTCCAAGAGAAATGGACTCGTCTGGTGCACTACTTCCTCACTAGCTATTACTTCAGTGCCTGTTCTTTTTCTTTTTTGATTTGAAAGTGGACCATTTTTTTGTAAAGTCTTTATTGAATTGGTTACCATATTGCTTCTGTTTTTTATGTTTTGGTTTTTTGGCCATGAGGCATGTGGGATCTTAGCTCCCAAACCAGGGATCGAACCCACACCCGCAGGTAGGCAAACCCACATTGGAAGGCGAAGTCTTAACCACTGGACCGCCAGGGAAATCCCCAGAGCCTGTTCTTTCTAAGCTGCCTCATAATTGGGTTAGTGATAAGGGCTTTTTAAAATTGTTTTTAGCTCGAAGGTCTGCAAACTTTTATACATAAATTCTTACTTTTTCACTCAGAAATCATTTTTTTGAATGCATTGTAACAAATCCAGCCAATTTTACTAGACAAGTAAGTATCACCATGTCTGAATAGCACTAAAATGATGTGGCACATTCTACCCTTACTTGTTTTCCCACCTTCAGTGGAAGGTGATTACAAAGGAAGCACAACATATTTCCTGAGTGCAGTTTGGCTGACATTTGGTATCTAGAGGATCCCAAACCAGAAATGAAAAACAGATGCCCTAAGGCCAGGCAGTCTCCCGGCCACACACAGAAGCCTCCAGTGAAGTGCTGACAAGCCAGGCTTGCTCCACGGAGGCACTGGCAACTCTTAGGACAGCAGCCAGGAGGAGAGGAACCCTCTCCACGGAGCAGCCACCGCGCCCTCAGAGGAAACAGGGAACCACGGAGAAATGCTTTCATGGGATGATGGTGGAGGTGAAGAGAAGGAAGAAATGAGAAGGCTGAGGGCAATTCATTCGCTCCTTTACTCCCCTGGATTCCGGAGCCTCCCCAGTGCGATGTGAGCTCCATGACAGAGGCGCGGTGTCTTCTGTCACCTGCTGTGCGCTAGTGCTGGACTTACGTAGCTGCTTAGCATCCACGGAGGAAGGCATTTACTACAGGAGTGGCTGGGCACCCCTCAAACGCCTCGCGGGAAGAGAAAAGGTCACCTCAGAGAACAGGACCTGCACTGATTCTGCTGAGAAGAGCGAAGGGGAGCAGTTTCCTGCACCAACCACAGTGGAGGGTAACCTGCTACTGCCTGGTCTCTGGAAGGTGGGATCCAATCAGAGCTTCCAAAACCAGATGCCTGGCTGGGCCTTGGGGTAGGTTCTCTTAATGCCGTGTGGCTGACAGGGTCTGGGTGCTCTGGCCGGGTGTCAGGCCTGAGCCTCTGAGGTGGGAGAGCCGAGTTCAGAACATTGGTCCACCAGAGACCTCCCGGCCCCATGTTATATCAACTGGCGAGAGGTCTCCCAGAGATCTCCATCTCAACGCTAAGACCCAGCTCCACCCAACGGCCAGCAAGCTCCAGTGCTGGACATGCCATGCCAAACAACTAGCAAGACAGGAACACAACCCCACCCATTAGCAGAGAGGCTGCCTAACATCATACTAAATTCACTGACACTCCAAAACACACCACCGGATGCGGCACTGCCCACCAAAAGGACAAGATCCAGCCCCACCCACCAGAACACAGGCACCAGTCCCCTCCACCAGGAAGCTGACACAAGCCACTGAACCAACCTCACCCACTGGGGACAGACACCAAAAAACAATGGGAACTATGAACCTGCAGCCTGTGAAAAGGAGACCCCCAACACAGTAAGTTAAGCAAAATGAGAAGACAGACAAATACACAGCAGATGAAGGAGCAAGGTAAAAACCCACCAGACCAAACAAATGAAGAGGAAATAGGCAATCTACCTGAAAAATAATTCAGAGTAATGACAGTAAAGATGATCCAAAATCTTGGAGATACAATGGAGAAAATATAAGAAACATTTAATAAGGACCTAGAAGAATTAAGAGCAAACAAACAATGATGAACAACACAATAAATGAAATTAAAAATTCTCTAGAAGGAATCAATAGCAGAATAACTGAGGCAGGAGAACGAATAAGTGACCTGGAAGATAAAATAGTGGAAATAACTACCACAGAGCAGAATAAAGAAAAAAGAATAAAAAGAATTGAGGACAGTCTCAGAGACTTCTGGGACAACATTAAACACACCAACATTCAAATTGTAGGGGTCCCAGAAGAAGAAGAGAAAAAGAAAGGGTCTGAGAAAATATTTGAAGAGATTGTAGTTGAAAACTTCCCTAACGTGGGAAAGGAAATAGTCAGTCAAGTCCAGCAAGCACAGAGAGTCCCATACAGGATAAATCCAAGGAGAAACATGCCAAGACACATATTAATCAAACTATCAAAAATTAAATACAAAGAAAAAATATTAAAAGCAGCAAGGGAAAAGCAACAAGTAACATACCAGGGAATCCCCAAAGGTTAACAGTTGACCTTTCAGCAGAAACTCGGCAAGCCAGAAGGGTGTGACAGGACATATATAAAGTGATGAAAGGCAAAAACCTACAACCAAGATTGCTCTACCCAGCAAAGATCTCATTCAGATTCGACAGAGAAATTAAAACCTTTACAGACAAGCAAAAGTTAGCACCACCAAACCAGCTTTACAACAAATATGAAAGGAACTTCTCTAGGCAGGAAACACAAGAGAAGGAAAAGACCTACAAAAACAAACCCAAAACAATTAAGATAATGGTAATAGGAACATACATACCCATCATCACCTTAAATGTAAATGGATTAAATGCTCCAACCAAAAGACATAGACTGGCTGAATGGATACAAAAACAAGACCCGTATATATGCTGTCTACAAGAGACCCACTTCACACTTAGGGACATATACAGACTGAACATGAGGGGATGGAAAAAGACAGTCCATGCAAATGGAAATCAAAAGAAAGCTGGAGTAGCAATTCTGATATCAGAAAAAATAGACTTTAAAATAAAGACTATTACAAGAGACAAAGAAGGACACTACATAATGATCAAGGGATCAATCCAAGAAGAAGATATAACAACTGTAAATATTTATGTACCAAATATAGGAGCACCTCAGTACATAAGGCAAACGTTAACAGCCATAAAAGGGGAAATCGACAGTAACACAATCATAGCAGAGGACTTTAACACCCCACTTTCACCAATGGACAGATCATCCAAAATGAAAATAAATAAGGAAACACAAGCTTTAAATGATACATTAAACAAGATGGACTTAATTGATAGATAGGACATTCCATCCAAAAACAACAGAATACATGTTCTTCTCAAGTGCTCATGGAACATTCTCCAGGATAGATCATATCTTGGGTCACAAATCAAGCCTTGGTAAATTTAAGAAAACTGAAATCATATCAAGTATCTTTTCTGACCACAACGCTACGAGACTAGATATCAATTACAGGAAAAAAAAACTGTAAAAAATACAAACACATGGAGGCTAAACAATACGCTACTAAATAACCAAGAGATTACTGAAGAAATCAAAGAGGAAATCAAAAAATACCTAGAAGTAAATGACAATGAAAACATGACAACCCAAAACCTATGGGATGTAGGAAAAGCAGTTCTAAGAGGGAAGCAATACAATCCTACCTCAAGAAAGAAGAAAAATCTCAAATAAACAACCTAACCTTACACCTAAAGCAATTAGAGAAAGAAGAACAAAAAAAACCCGAAATTAGCAGAAGGAAAGAAATCATAAAGATCAGATCAGAAATAAATGAAAAAGAAATGAAAGAAACAATAGCAAAGATCAATAAAACTAAAAGCTGGTTCTTTGAGAAGATAAACAAAATTGATAAATCATTAGCCAGACTCATCAAGAAGAAAAGGGAGAAGACGCAAATCAATAGAATTAGAAATGAAAAAGGAGAAATAACAACTGACACTGCAGAAATACAAAGGATCATGAGAGATTACTACAAGCAACTCTATGCCAATAAAATGGACAACCTGGAAGAAATGGACAAATTCTTAGAAAAGCACAACCTTCCGAGACTGAACCAGGAAGAAATAGAAAATATAAACAGACCAATCACAAGCACTGAAATTGAAAAGGTGATTAAAAATCTTCCAACAAACAAAAGCCCAGACTCAGATGCCTTCACAGGCGAATTCTATCAAACATTTGGAGAAAGCCTAACACCTATCCTTCTCAAACTCTTCTGAAATATAGCAGAGGGAGGAACACTCCCAAACTCACTCTATGAGGCCACCATCACCATGATACCAAAACCAGACATAGATGTCACAAAGAAAGAAAACTACCAGCCAATATCACTGATGAACATAGATGCAAAAATCCTCAACAAAATACTAGCAAACAGAATCCAACAGCACATTAAAAGGATCATACACCATGATCAAGTGGGGCTCAACCCAGGAATGCAAAGATCCTTCAATATATGCAAATCAATCAATGTGACACACAATATTAACAAATTGAACGATAAAAATCATATGATAATCTCAAAAGATGCAGAAAAAGCTTTCAACACCCATTTATGACACTCTCCAGAAAGCAGGCATAGAGGAAACCTACCTCAAGATAATAAAGGCCATATATGACAAACCTACAGCAAACATCATTCTCAATGGTGAAAAACTGAAACCATTTCGTCTAAGATCAGGAACAAGACAAGGTTGCCCACTCTTACTGCTGTTATTCAACATAATTTTGGAAGTTTTAGCCACAGCAATCAGAGAAGAAAAAGAAATAAAATGAATCCAAATCATAAAAGAAGTAAAACTGTCACTGTTTGCAGATGACATGATCCTATACATTGAGAATCCTAAAGATGCCACCAGAAAACTAGAGCTCATCAATGAATTTGGTAAAGTAGCAGGATACAAAATTAATGCACAGAAATCTCTTGCATTCCTATACACTAATGATGAAAAGTCTGAAAGAGAAATTAAGGAAACACTCCCATTTACTATTGCAACAAAAAGAATAAAATACCTAGGAATAAACCTACCTAAGGAGACAAAAGACCTGTATGCAGAAAACTATAAGACACTGATGAAAGAAATTAAAGATGATACAAACAGATGGAGAGATATACCATGTTCTTGGATTGGAAGAATCAATATTGTGAAAATGACTCTACTACCCAAAGCAATCTACAGATTCAATGCAATCCCTATCAAACTACCAACGGCATTTTTCACAGAACTAGAACAAAAAATTTCACAATTTGTATGGAAACACAAAAGACCCCGAATAGCCAAAGCAATCTTGAGAAAGAAAAATGGAGCTGGACGAATCATGTTGTCTGACTTCAGACTATACTACAAAGCTACAGTAATCAAGACAATATGGTACTGGCACCAAAACAGAAATACAGATCAATAGAACAGGATAGAAAGCCCAGAGATAAACCCACGTACATATGGTCACTTTATTTTTGATAAAGGATGCAAGAATATACAGTGGAGAAAAGACAGCCTCTTCAATAAGTGGTGCTGGGAAAACTGGACTGCTACATGAAAAAGAATGAAATTAGAACACTTCCTAACACTATATAGAAAAATAAACTCAGAATGGGTTAAAGACCTAAATGTTAGACCAGACACTATAAAAGTCTCAGAGGAAAACATAGGAAGAACACTCTTTGACATAAATCACAGCAAGATCCTTTCTGACCCACCTCCTAGAGAAATGGTAATAAAAACAAAAATAAACAAATGGGACCTAATGAAATTTCAAAGCTTTTGCACAGCAAAGGAAACCATAAACAAGATGAAATGACAACCGTCAGAATGAGAGATAATATTTGCAAACGAAGCAATGGACAAAGGATTAATCTCCAATATATACAAGCAGCTCATGCAGCTCAGTATCAAAGAACAAACAACCCAATCAAAAAGTGGGCAGAAGACCTAAATAGACATTTCTCCAAAGAAGACATACAGATTGCCAACAAGCACATGAAAGGATGCTCAACATCACTAATCATTACAGACATGCATATCTAAACTACAGTGAGGTATCACTTCACACCAGTCAGAACGGCCATCATCAAAAAATCTAGAAATGATAAATGCTGGAGAGGGTGTAGAAAAAAAGGAACCCTCAGGGGTTTCCCTGGTGGCGCAATGGTTGGGAGTCCACCTGCCGATGCAGGAGACACGGGTTCGTGCCCCGGTCCGGGAGGATCCCACATGCCGTGGAGCGGCTAGGCCCGTGAGCCATGGCCACTGAGACTGCGCGTCCAGAGCCTGTGCTCCCCAACGGGAGAGGCCACAACAGTGAGAGGCCCGCGTACCGCAAAGAAAAAAAAAAAAGGAACCCTCTTGCACTGTTGGTGGTAATGTAAATTGATACAGCCACTATGGAGAACAGTATGGAGGTTCCTTAAAAAACTAAAAATAGAACTACCATACGACCCAGCAATCCCACTACTGGGCATATATCCTGAGAAAACCATAATTCAAAAAGATTCATGGGGCTTCCCTGGTGGCGCAGTGGTTGAGAGTCCGCCTGCCGATGCAGGGGACACGGGTTCGTGCCCTGGTCCAGGAAGATCCTACATGCCGCGGAGCGGCTGGGCCCGTGAGCCATGGCCGCTGGGCCTGCGCGTCCGGAGCCTGTGCTCCGCAATGGGAGAGGCCACAGCAGTGAGAGGCCCGCGTACCGCAAAAAAAAAAAAAAAAAAAAAAAGATTCATGTACACAATGTTCATTACAGCACTATTTACAATAGCCTGGACATGGAATCAACCTAAGTGTCCATCAACAGATTAATGGATAAAGAAGATGTGGCACATATATACAATGGAATATTACCCAGCCATAAAAAGAAACGAAATTGAGTTATTTGTAGTGAGGTGAATGGACCTAGAGTCTGTCATACAGAGTGAAAAAAGTCAGAAAGAGAAAAACAAATACCATATGCTAACACACACACACACACACACACACACACACACATATATATATATGGACTTTGAAAAAAAAAGGTTCTGATGAACCTAGGGGCAGGACAGGAATAATCACACAGATGTAGAGAATGGACTTGAGGACACAGGGAGGGGGAAGGGTAAGCTGGGACGAAGGGAGAGAGTAGCATTGACGTATATACACTACCAAATGTAAAATAGATAGCTAGTGGGAAGCAGCTGCATAGCACAGGGAGATCAGCTCGGTGTTTTGTGACCACCTAGAGGGGTGAGATAGGGAGGGTGGGAGGGAGACGCAAGAAAGAGGGGATATGGGGATATATGTATACATATAGCTGATTCACTTTGTTATACAGCAGAAACTAACAACATCGTAAAGCAATTACACTCCAATAAAGATGTTAAAAAAAGAAAAAGAATGAAAAAAAAAAACAGATGACTGAGGAGCTGTCACATTAATGCCACAGAGGGCCCACCTCATGTCTCACCCAGCCCAGTTTCAGAAGGTGCCACCCACTGCCATCTTGTGAATTCAACACAGCCACTTCCCAGGACCCAGAGGCAGGAAGACTGGTTGTTCCTCAGCATCGGTTTGCCTCTTCTTCCCCAGTAACAGGAGGTTGAGCAGGGCACACAGAAGCTCAGAACAGACTCGTTTCCCAATTGCCTTTGCAGTTAGGTAGGACCAGGGACCCAGCAAATGGGATATGCATGGGGAGGCCACAGAGCAGCTCTAAAGGAGGCAGCTGGGGGTTCCTCTTTGCCCCTTCTTCTTCTTCTTCTCTTTTCCATCCTGGTGCCTGGAACTCAGATGCAATAGCTGTAGCTCTGGCTGTCATCTTGGTCACAGGAACAAGGGTCACATCCCAATGAATAAGGAAAGGATGAGAGGAAGGAGCTCGGATCTCTGTAGACCTTGTGGGACAGAGCTGCCTGGTCAGCCTGCACTGCCGACCTCTGACATTTTACATGGGAGAAAAATAAACTTTTATCTTGATTAAGTCAGTTATTTGGTGTGTTTTCTATTATCCACAGCAAACCTAATCCTAGCTAAAAATTGATGTATAAAACAGACATATATCCTACATATCAGATGCTGCCAACGAAATGACTTCTTAAAGATTTAACATCATTAATATATCTGACTCCTTCTTGGGCCTAGTTCCACATTTGGCCCTTATCATTTTTTGAGGAAAGACTCTCAGATTTCGTAGCAACATGACAATACTTACAAGAGCATATAGGACTCACATAAAAACAGCCTGCGTCCTGATTATTTGATTTCTGAGAAGCAGATGGTGAGCTTACTTAGCCAGGGGACCCACCCAATCAAAGTTTATTTTCTTCTAAGTTCACATGCCATCCTAATCAACCTGAAATAAATATGGAACACGGAGCCAGGCAAACAAGAAGTGTTTGTTCCACCAGATGAATTAAATGAACATATAAGCACGCAGGTCTGCCTTTCTTAAGGATGAAAGTACACCAATTTTATTATAATCATGTGGCCAAAGCCCCCAAAGTTCACCTTTTTTTTTTTTTTTTGCTTTTACTTTAGGGCTGAGACAGCTACTGTGTTCTCATATGAAAAGTGGCTTGGTCTGGGCAGTCTAAAACAATTATCTGGAGAATTTAATTTCCTAATGAGAAGAACACTACGAGTTAGTTTTCCTTCTAAGGGATTGCTGGGAAGTTTTCCTGCATCCAATAAATTTTGGCTTAACAAAGGGAAGTCAGGCCAGCAAAACCTAGGAAGAATATGAAATGTCTGGGACCTTTATCCAAGTGATGACTGTAGGGTGGAGGGTTCCCTATCCAGAGACCACCTCTGGGATGCAGCCTGTACTCACTGGCGATGCAGGAAAGGGGGAGGCAAGGCACTACCCTGGTCCCAGAGGCGGGACTGCAGGGCAGCCCAGCCTTGGAGAGTTGGCACAGGGTGGGGAAGGCGGAGTGAAGTTGACAAGGAATGAGAGCAGGTCTGCAGCCCCATGGCCTAAACCCACATCCTAGCTCTGCCACTTATTAGATGGGTGTCTCTGAGCTAATTGCCCACCCTCTCTGAGCCACAGGAACTGCCTGCATTGCAGGGCCACTTGTTGGAAGGATTAGTGATAATGTATCCAAATTCCTGGCTCATAATGGGTGCCTGTTACACTTATGGAAATATTATTATATATCCAGGGCATTTCTAATCCAAGGTTTGAGAGTGATGGTGCTTAAATGAAAAGCCAGTACATATATTAATGACTGACACCTGGGTATTTGACCAGCAGGTATTTCCTTCTCCCAGCCTCCCTTTCTGACTTGCAGACAGGCACAGGCTTTTCTGCACTTCAGGCTGTTAGGTCAGCGGGGACTCAGCATTGCCAAAGAAATGGAGAAAGAGGAAGACTGGAGAAAAATGGAGAAGGGCCACATGTCCAGTTGCACAGTTCGTGCAATGAACAAAAGCATTACAATTAAGAGGCACTATTTACACTGCAGATATCATAGAATTCTATCTTTATTTTGATAACTTTCCAGCACAGAAATATCTTTGTTTTAATAAAAATATTAATGTAATGATAATTTCCTGACAGCTGGACATAAATCACCTTGAAGGAATGACTTTCTCAAGTTTATACAAAAGTACCATGTAAGTTAGTGATGGAGCAATCAGGATGCTGCTGGGGAACTTCTGGCTTAAACAGATACTCCTTCTGAGTCTGGGAATATGCCATGCCCTCCACTCACTCAGCAAGTCAAATTCCAACCAACTCTTGGAGCTAACTTTTTCTGAAATCATATTCAACTAAAGGCATATGAATTCAATGTCCTAGTCTACCAATATCATAAACTCAACGTGATAATCATGATCCCACTTATAACAAAACCTGGGACCCATCACAGGGTCAGGAATGGCAAAACAGACACATGGGTCCCTTTGACTCTGGAATCCTTTCCCCCTTCTTCCTCTTTCCTATACACCTCTCAGCGCCCTTCCCTCCCTAATTAATCTCTGCACCATCCCTCACCATCCCCCAAAGCAGCTTCCTATTTAGAGCCTCAGACCTGGTGAGAAAGTGATAAGCTAACACACACTCTGGAGCTGGCATGATACAAACTCAATGTATTACCTCTCCCATTGGGAATTAATATTTAAAGGAGCGTGCCCTCGAAAGGCCAAGGCTTAACTCAACAAATGATGCCAAGGGTGGCATATTCCAAATAGAAAAGGGAACAAAGAGGAAAAGATTGGGGTCAGAGTGTGGATGGGGCTGGGGAGTAATTACCCAGAATTCTCAACTGATACCCCATCTAAGACTTCATCTTCATGTAGCAGTCCACGCCCACCTTCGTAACACTGAATTATTACAAAATCATGATAAAATGTCTTTGTACAGTGCTTTATTTTTCAGGTCGATCATTATGTCTAAGCACTGAACCACAGCCCCATTTGTAAAGTGAAAGCACTGCTAGGCTGTTATAATAAAAAAAATCATTTCTATTTGAGTAAATCGTGGCTCAAAATTCAGTTCCTTATGCAAATATGTAGTGTAGTTATTAACAACACAACCTACTTTCTAAATCATTACCATCATCCATATAGACTCTTGGTCAGGTTTACTGGCCAAATTTCCACACCCCAAATGAGGAAAGAACATTAAAAAACAACATTTTTGAGCCTACTTGGGGAAGGTTTTGCACGGGATCTTGGCGATGCAAAAATGTTTCCAGATGGGTTTCTCTCCTTGTTTCACATTTCTGGATTCAGACTCTAGGATAAAATATTCCTGAGCTACTTCAAATATATTTTTTCAATTAGCCAAGAAAATAAATAAATGAAACAGAAGAGATTCAGCTTTGTTGCTCTTCTCACTCCAAGTCTGAACTCCACCACCTCTGAAGGCGTATGGGTAAGAATGCACTGCATGGACTGACTTGGGAGAATTGTCTTTTTCACCCACTGCTTCTAATTTACTTGTATATATCTTTTTTCCTGAAATGCCAGTAGTGCATAAAGAATTCATTGATGAGCTCTTAACTCCTGATGAGAAAAATCCATCAATGTCTAAAGAGCATGTGAAAAAGAGGTGAAATATGAACAAGCAAACTGAAAAGTTACTTATTTTCACAATTTTTCTGTAAATCTAAAAATATACTAAAATTAAAAGTTTATTTAAAAACCAGTCATCTGTGTCTGTGAGTTAAACACAGTGTTAAATGCTCCAGAAACATTTTCTCCACCAATCGCTGCTAGGAAACTGCCAGAGGCTACTGTTATTCCATTTTTAGAGGAGAAAACTGAGGGTCAGACAGCTGCGCTTTTGAGAGAAATGGGAAAGACTCTCAATAAACCAACTCAATACCTACTAAGGCTTCTGTCGGCACTGGGGCGTCTTAAGAAAGCAAAGAATATTGAATAATGGCACTGCTAATTAGTATAGAAGGACACCAACTTCCCCCCCCAAAAAAAGAAACATCCACCTGCCACTTTCAGCAAATACGATTTTTATGGACAACAGGCTCTAATGATCTGTGACTTAAGCTGTTTTCTCATCTGTAAAATGGGGCTGATTTAACAGTACCTACTGTCGAGGTTGTGTGAGGATTAAGTAAGATAATGCACGAAAGCCCTTGGCAGGCACCTGGCACTTACAGGCAGGCCCAGTGGGAACCATCCTCAGGCTATGCCTTTGCGCTGGGCAGCGGTCTGGGCGCAGTTTGGCGCTGGTCTGGCAGGAGCCCAGGATCTGCAGCCCCGCAGCACGCGAGCCACCTTCCTTGGCAGCCTCTCATTCTCCCTGACCTAGTAAGGTGGTTGAGAGTGTGCGTGTTATGCTGTCACTTTAGCTAATGAGATCATACTGGCTAAACGAAGCTAAGCTAATGAGCTCTGCTTAGCTCATCAGCTCCTAAGAAATGAGCTTTCTTTTCTGGTGAACAGACAGTCCCCAAAGTTAATTCCCATGTTGGCTGTCTGAAAGTGGGAATGTGTTTTCCCACAGAAACAATGCGATAAATGAAGGCAGAGTTCTCAGGCCAGTCCCAATCCTTAAGGCAGGGAACAATAGTGCAGGAGTTCTGGGAGCCATGGGAGCCATGGGTCTGTGGGGCAGGGAAGAAAGAAACAGACTCTTTCACAGGTTGGGTAAGGGTGAAAAAAAGAAAGAAACATCAACGACTATTTCATTCCAACCCAACTAAATGACCACAAATTTCACAAAATGTAGTCTTTGGTTCATCACCTAGAAGGTTATTTACTTTCCTCACAGCTTGTGAAACATCAAAATGGTATCTGCTGGAAGGACAACACAAAGAAATTTTGTTAAAACCCCTTTCCCATCCAAGAGTGCGTATCAGGAACTGCATTTGTGTTTTCTTGTATGTGCTTAGACTTTAATGAAAGCAGGTGCTCTAAAATAAAGCCAAATCTATGAACTCAGGTGAAGATGAACATAATTTTTTATTGTGCAATGCAACAAATCCAGTTCAGAAAGCAACAGTATGTACGCATCACCAGTCTGAGAATATTAATACCTTCAAATGAGGGATGAAATGTGGCTCACAAATCACTTTTCTCAAGGAAGACATACAAGCTTAAAATGAGAAATTCTCAAAAGAATTTCACGTTGAAGATAAGATCTGTTGATAGTTATGAGGATGGAGAAAATCACACTCCCTTTCACTACCTTCCTTAAGTCAAGAGCAAGGGAGCCCCAGACTGGCAATCAGCGTACGTTTCCACCCTGCCTTTGCTGTTAGGCCTCTGTGTTACCCTGCATGAGTCATGTGGCCTCATGGGCCTTAGTTTTCTCATCTGCAAAATGGGGGGATTTTTACCAGTTTTGCCATTATATGATCGGAAGTAAAAGAAAAGGATTCCTGGATATAGCTAGTAAAATTCTAGAACACAGTTTGCCAAGAAATTGACCAGAGTCAACATTAATCATGAAAAAAGCATTATTTTGAAAAGCACCTATGTTTACATATTTCTGTGCTTCTAAAAATTTTTTTTAAGTCTATTATTTAAAACACCCACGTTTCTGTGTCTTTGACCTCTATGTCTAAACGTTGGGTTACTGGTAAGAGTTACTGCAATGCCTCTTGAGAAAAGGCTTTAGCATCTGACCCATAAATAATGAAGGAGGTTAATGCAAACACTTCATGCCTGGACGGGAACTTGGAAATGGATGTAGGAAGATTGGAAGGCAGGTTTGTTGGCTCCTCCAGGCAAGGACATTATTGTTTTAATGCAGTTATGCGAGCACTGATTTAGTACCTACTGTGTGCAATCCACTAGTCCAGATGTGTGGGAACAGAAGAGCAGTGGGACAGGCAGTGGGACAGCTGTGCGCTCAGCGAGCTCACAGCCCGAGGAGAGGAAGGCATGCACTGCGCCCCTCCAGACACGCGGGAAGAGTCACTGTTTGGGACGTCAGGAAGGCTTCGGGAAACACGCAGCCTTGAGTTATAGCAGGGAAGATGGACTGTGCACGGCCTCACGGGTGCAAGGTTGGAAGTGGGAGGCACAGCGCGGGTGAAGACAGGAGGCTTGGGGGCCACGGCAACCGCTGCATGTGAAGGGTGCGAGGCTCTGGTGCAGTGTTTCTCAGTGTGCGGGCTGTGGGTCATGAAATCAATTCAGTGGGTCAAGAAGCATTTTTAAGTGAAATATTCTAGAATAAAACAACAGAGTAGAATCGAATAGAGCTCACTGCACATGGTCAGAGAAGCGCTGCTTTGTAAAATTTTCATCTCTGTTTGTGAGTGTGTGTGTGTGTCCTGGATCTCAATGATGTACTGCTGGGTATAGGTCACTCCCTTAAAGTTTGAAAAAGCTGCAGTTCAGGGTGTTGGGTGCACCCCCATCACCGCCTTCTGGGTCGGAGTGCAGTGGTGGCAGGAGGACTGAAGCCCAGGAAAGCCCTGCAGTGTTGGCCCCTGGCTCCACCCTGACAACTCTCCACAGTGAGACCTCCACCAGGTTACCTCGAGGGCAGACCACACAATGGTTTGGGAAGTCCATGGGACAAGGGAGTAAAAAATGAGAAAAGTTCAGCTTCAGTGAACTTCCTCAGAATTTTGGAATTGGAAAAATATGTTTTTGTGTCTTACAATTTATTTTGGCATATACATTACTTTTGGTGGTGGGAAAGGGGGTTGGCCACATAAACTTCTTAGTGTTTCTGGCTTTTGAAAGCCTTTAATCCAGCCCTGATGGTGACAACACAATTGATTCTGAGCAAAACTCTCCTTGCACCAAATATCACCATCCCGTGTCCCTTTTCAAAGTAATCTGACTAGTGCTTGTGGGGAGCCCACCGTGGGCCTGGGCCTACAGTGGGCACAGCGTGTGACATCAGGATCAGGGCAATGCAGCCAGCCTGTTCCCTGGGAAGGGGTCCATGGAGAAGGGGGAAGATGAGGCATGGCCTCCTGCAAAGGAATGAGCCTGTGGGAGACCCCTGGTCTGGGTCAGTGTCAGCCGGGCAGAGAAGTCCACACCAGTGGTGGAAAGTATACAGAAGACAAAAGATGCTGGTTCCAGATCTTTCTTCATCACAAACCCATTAACCTTCTGGGGGAGTCTGCTTTCTTCATGAGTGACAATAACAACTGCCTTTGTACCTTTGAAACAAGAATCTTAAGAGAGAAAAGGCACAAATTTATGAGAAGAGGTCTAAGCCTAGCTGAAGAAACGGCATATACAATCGTCCCTGGATATCCATGGGGGATTGGTTCCAGGGCCCCCAAGGATACCAAAATCCCGGGATGCTCAAGTCCCTTATATAAAATGGTGTCGTATTTGCATATAAGCTGTACACATCCTCCTGTATCCTTTAAATCGTCTCTAGATTACTTATAATACCCAATACAATGTAAATGCTAGGTAAATATTTGCCAGTGTGTGGCAAATTCAAGTTTTGCTTTTTGGAACTTTCTGGAATTTGTTTTCTAATATTTTCTATCTGCAGTTGGTTGAATCCATGGATGTGGAATCTATAAACACGTACAGAGGACCTACTGTACATACAACTGCACATGGAAGATGATGCAAACACCTTTATTTCTTATCTCATGGCATGGTGCTTATTCAAGATACTGGAATATGGTATTTCTGTATTCTAAATATAGAAAATACTAACCTTGGCCCTGACAACAGATAACAGCACCCTAATTTACCTATATATATCTCTTATATATATCTCCAACACATGGCTCCTTGTAATTGGCATGCAATAAATACTCAGATATGTCTTGAGTAAAGAGACAAAGAAATACTAGCAAAAGTAAGAGTGAAATATTCATGAAGAAAGATATGAAAAAATAGGTGGCCTGAAGGAATGGAAATGAGGCTCCTATTAAGAGGGATGATTTTATCTATTTGCCTAAGTGCTGTAATCAGGAAAGTAAGGTCTGGGCTTCCCTGGTGGCCCGGTGGTTGAGAATCCATCTGCCAGTGCAGGGGACATGGGTTCGAGCCCTGGTCCAGGAAGATCCCACAGGCCGCGTAGCAACTAAGCCCATGAGCCACAACTACTGAGCCTGTACTCTAGAGCCCGTGAACCACGACTACTGAGCCCGCGTGCCACAACTACTGAAGCCTGCGGGCCTAGAGCCCGTGCTCCGCAACAAGAGAAGCCACGGCAATGAGAAGCCCGCACACCGCAACGAAGAGTAGCCCCCGCTCACCACAACTAGAGAAAAACCTGCAGGCAGCAACGAAGACCCAATGCAGCCAAAAATAAATAAATAAATTTGTTAAAAAAAGAAAAAGGAAAGCAAGGTCTGATCAACCAGTCTGGCAAAGAGAAAAACCTTAGGTTCCCTCCAGAAAAATCACATAGGTTCATAAATGTCTTCATTATGTTGATTAATGTATTAGGTCAGACACTTCAAGCAAAACCATTTTTCTTTGGAGCCTGAATTAACCTGTGGACATTGAGAGAGTAAGCAAGCTATCTGCCAAACCTGCACTTTATGTTTATCGCAGATACGTAGTCAGAACTTTTCCTCTTCCCTTGTGCTGGTCAATGTAGATGCAAAGTGCAGCCTTATTGACAGTGGAATCATTATAACTACAAAATGCCTTTCTCTAGCCAAAACATGGAAAATAAATAACAATGGCGATATTTGTTCTAAAGTGAAGAAGAAATAGTTTCATTTGATACAATGTACTGTGTTCCTATAAAATATTTCCACAGCCTTCCTCACTCAGAAGAGAAAGTTCTTTTTCAAGTCTTTTTCTAGAGCATCACTCATTACTCCCATTATCCTGTCTAAGGTAGAAAGAGGGGAGGAAAACAATGAAATATTTAAAAGCCTTCTTTGGGGGAGACAAGTCTATCATACACTGAGAAAGAAATGTAGTTACATGCCAAGTTCAGAATGGTTTCTAGCCTCATGTCCCTTTTCTACCCCAAACTCAGCAGGCCCTTAGATGCAGCCCCAGAGGGCACAGAGCGGCAGCAGCCCACCATCGGGGGCTCTCCTCTCTGCCAGCCGACTGCCCCTCCACCCTGACACTGTGTCCGGTCCTAGGACTACATCCCCGCCCTGGGCTCGTCAGGTTCCCTGTGCTTGAGGCCCTGATCTACGGTGCTCCAGAACCAGAGCCTCACCTGGCACTTATGCCCCACCAGCCCCGTCCCCACCCACCAGGAACAAAACTTCTTGCTGAACCTCAGTCTTGGGCCTGAGACCCTGCCCTCCACTGACACACCTCTCTGTCTCCAAACTCCACAAGATTAAATCACTGGGCCACCCCGATCCCATCTGCTGCCTGCCAGGCTGGATTCCCTCTTACCCCTGCAATTGGTTTGTCCCCCAAAGCCTTGGTCATCCCACTGGGCAGCTGACCCATCTGCAACATTCAGTTGTGCCTAACTGTAGTGGATGCTGTCGTCAGGCAGACAGATAACCACCCCCAACCCCTGACCGCACCCCACCACCTATTCTTTCAGGACAGAAGCACCCATTCCCCCAGCTGCGGGGAACGTTGGCATCTGCCAGCTTTCAGCCGAGTCTCTCTCAGAAAACTGCCTGCAGCTGGAGAGAGTGGTCTCACCGGAGATCTCGCCCCCTTCCTGGGGCAGCTGACATGTAACGCTGGTTAATGCAGGGGTATAAAGACCCGTTTCCTTGGCCGGCAAGATCGGCGGAGACTTTATAGTGACTTGTCTGCCCGGTGCTTCTCCCTTTGTCCCCCACAGGTGTTGCTCCCCAGTAGGTGTAGCTTCCTGCTAAATGTTCTACAGGGAAACCTGTAGAGTCGGCTTCCCTGGGGACCCTACCTGTGACATTAATCAGGTGAGTCAAGTTCAGTCCATCCCTGAGATACTCTGCCTCATCTCATTTGGAATTCCTCGGAATTCTGCAAATAATCAAGGGGTCCGTTTCATGCACCCACTTTACGATGTCTGATTAACAAGCCCTTCTCTCTAGGGTGTATAAAAGTCTTCAGCATTTCAAGTCCAGCTTAACATGGAAACTACAAGGACTTGGGGTGTAGCAGACAGAATAATGGACACCCAAAGACATCCGTGTCCTAACCCCTGGTACTTGTGAATGTGTCACCTTACATTGTAAAAGGGGCTTTGCATCTGTGATTAAATTAAAGGCCTTGAGGTGGGGGGGGGGGGTTACCCTGGGTGATCTGGGTGGGCCCAATCTAATCACATGGGCTCTTAAAAGTGGAGGGCCTTTCCTGGCCGTCGGCAGAGGGAGGTGTGATTACAGAAGGAAGGCACCCAGAGAGGGACTGTGGCTGGCTTTGAAGGCAGAGAGAGGGGCCACAGGTCAGCTCTAGAAGCTGGAGAAAGCAAGGGGATGGATTTCCCTTAGAGCTGCCAGAGGAGGACACCCTGCTGACACCTGGATTTTAGTCCAGGGAGACCCGTGTTGGACTTCTAACCCACAGAATGGTCGGATAATAAATCGGTATCATTTTAAGCCACTAAGTGTGTGGTAATTTGCTTTGACAGCAATAGAAAACTTACGTGCGGGAAAGGGAATGAGGTGAAAGGAATGCGAGTCTTCACTTATTTCCACACTTGAACTCTCCCCTTTTATGCTTATTCGGGGCTCCCACTCAGGAAAGCTTAAGATCTTTCTTGAAAACAACTAGGGTCAACTCTGGGTGATAGGAACAAACCCACACAGCACTGTGAAATCAACAATTTCACACCTTCTTTACAATGAAGAAGAACATTAATCTCACGTTCTAGGAGATGACATTTTCCCGATCAGTCGTAACCCTCCATAGCCAAGAGGTGGAAGAGTTTAGTTACAGATGAGTGGGACTCTGTTTGGCTGCCACTTCAACGTCTAAATGAAAAATAGACCGGAAATAGTTTCCTACTTCAATAAAGGCATAGAGCTTTAAAATAATACTTTTTACCCTTTTTTAAATTTTGGGTCAAAGAAGAAATAATTTCTTTTTATACGATGTTAATCCTGACTAAATAATAATGCTATGATGAAGAGTTCTCTAACTTTCAGTATCTATTTATTTTTAAAAAGGCAAGAGCATACCTTTTGAAATATCTGTGTAAAATATGCTTAAAGCTAATGGAATAGGAAGAGAAACACAAACTCAGTAGGTCTTCTAAACAGAGTAGAAATCATCATTTAAATGTGTGTGTTGGGACCACTGTGGAATTTAATTTGCATAGGTTGCTGTCTTAAAAAGAAGCAGGAAAATTTAGGGTTTCCCTGGTGGCGCAGTGGTTGGGAGTCTGCCTGCCGATGCAGGGGACACGGGGTCGTGCCCCGATCCGGGAAGATCCCACATGCCGCGGAGCGCCTGGGCCCGTGAGCCATGGCCGCTGAGCCTGCGCGTCCAGAGCCTGTGCTCCACAGCGGGAGAGGCCACAACAGTGAGAGGCCCGCGTACAGGAAAAAAAAAAAAAAAAAAAAGAAGCAGGAAAATTTATATCAAGTTGGTAAGTATGAGATAATCTGAGTAAAGAATTCTTCTCCCTGGTTATAAAGACAAATAGACTATATATAGCTGCAGGATTTAACTTGACTTTGGCTTATATGTTCAAATATGCCCTTATCTGTTATCAAGAATGTGTATATGGGAAATTCATGGCATTAAAAGACCCCAAAATAGTACCATTCAAGATGATAAATGGCATTGATTATATAAATCTGAAAGATCAGATCGCTGGGAGTCACTGGTTGTCTAGTGCCCACTTCTGGGGCAGCACAGCTCTGCAGATACAAGGTCACCACAGGCCGTTATTGGAAAGGCCTCAGTAGGTCAGAAGCATGACAGGCAGGCGAGCCAGGTCCCTGGCCTTCTCAATAACAGGGAAGAGTGGACATCCAGCTCACAACAGTGTCAGGGAGGCATCCCTATCGGGGCCGTGTTTCCACATTCAACCCTCTCCAAAATAAACAGACAGGACTGCTCAACACAGAGCTCTTAGAGAATAGAGGTTCTCATCTATACTCAATAAAGCGGGAGAAATCCAGAAAGTCCTTGAACACCACGTTTTAAGTTTTGTGTGAATTTACTTTTCCACATAATGGGCATGTGAGTCTATCACTATAAATGCAACGAACACAGCATGGAAGGGAACTTGAGAAAGAAAGCCGGTAGTGGCCCAGGGTGATGAGGGCCTAGACCACTGGGACTAAACTACTCTCCCACCAGGACACATGTGGGAGACACAAGGGAGATCCGGGGTTGGCACACTTTAGGATGCCTTATCTAGCTGCAACTCCTTTCTCTCCTGCTCAAGGCCACGTTGGAATGGAGGTAAGTGAGAGGAACTGGCCTTGAATCCACTGTAATTAAAAACAAATTCTCTAACTCCAGCACTGAGTGTTGTCAGTCACACACTGATTGCTGCACGCTCCAACCCAGTCTCAACACTTCATGTGAGAAATTCTGGGGGTGAAGTATTCCAGTTACTGTGGCTGTCTAATAAACCTCCCCAAAGCATACTGGCTTGAAACAACATTATTTTGTTCACGAATCTGCAATGTGGGCAGAGCTGGGCAGGGATAGCTCATGTCTGCGCCTTTCAGCTTCGACCAGGGTGGCTCAGAGACTGACTGGGGAGGCATGGAATGGAACCACGTGAAGGCTCACACGCTCACATACCTAGCCTCTGAGCCATAAAGACTCCAACAGCCAGAGGCTAGAACAGCTGGGCATCCGTGGGCACCTCTGTCTCTATATGGCCTGGGGTCTCTCCTCATGGCCTCTGTATTATATAGCTAGACTTCTTACATAGCAGCTCAGGGCTCTAAGGTACATGTCCCCAGTACGAGAGAGCAAGAGAGAGAGAGAGAGAGAGATGGCCCATGTACCAGGTGGAAGTTTTACCACATTTTCTAACCTAGCCTCAGAAATCACACAGCATCACTTCTGCCATGTTCTGTTCTTTAGAACTGAGTCTCTAAGGCTGGACCATATTTGAGGGGAGAATTACACTCCATCTTTTTTTCTTTTTTTTTTTTGATGGGAAGAGGGTTAAAGATTTTGTGAATATGTTTGAAACCTACTACCTAAGTATGGAAACAGGAAGAATACATCCTAAGAGACATTAAAGCAAAAGATTAGTAGAGTGTGGTAACTGAAAGTATATGAGGAAGGTGAAAAGAGAGAACACTTCCAGGATGAACTCTGGGGACGAGGAGTGTTTTCTTTAATGAGAATGGTGGAGCCATGAGCAATGCATTTGGTTTTCAATACCTCGCTTTCTGGGCATCAGAGGACATCTGGGTAAAGGTCTCCACAGGCAAGAGGAAATGCAAGACAGGAGGGCAGGTGCTCTAAGTAGGGGACAAGAGACAGATGAAGTCACATTGGAAGAGGTAAGAGTGTCACCATGATGGCTCAGACTTGCTTGAGAAAGTAAGAAAGGCAGACAGGAAATGGACAAAGGTAATTAAGGGCAAGAAAGACACAGCAGATATAATACAGGGAAAAAAGAAGTAACTACAGGTAAGTAGAAGATGAACATCCTAAAAGCTAAAGGAAGAAAAAGTTTCCAAAAAAAAAAAAAAAATGTACTCACAGGCTCTTATACCACTGAGGGAAAAGGAAAAAGAAAAACGGAAAAAAAGGGACACTGGATTTTGTCAAGGAAGACAAAATCTACTATCTGTACAAGGAGAGACAGTAATTTCCCATCACAGTAAGTAGGACTAACGCCTCTAATAGACTCCAGTGTTCTGTGTTAAAATAAGCTGTTTCATGAGAAGCGCCTGAAAACCATCAAAAGATAGCAGACTATAAAACTTAAACTCTTTCCCAAGTGAGTTAGACAGCCAGCCGTTCCTCCACCGATAAGACTATCTCCAGGCCAACCACATCCACCCTAGGGGGCCGTTGGCTACACCCTCCTCTAACAGCCACCTTGCACAGCCTTGTTGCATTCCAATGGCTCTCAACAGCAAGACCAGCCCCCCGTGGTCTCTGAAGTCAGAAGTTTTGAAAGCCCAGTTTGAAGATGTATGAAAATTCACACTTCTTAACGGTTTGTTCTCTCCAAATACACCTAAAATGTTCTGAAATAAAATAGTCTCCTTATAGTTGAAAGCCAGTCTACTTCAAAAATCTCTGGGGGAGATGGGGGAACAAGGAAGTCTATTCTAATGGTATGACAGCTCTCAGCTAAAGGGTCAAGGAGGTAGGCGCCGAAACAGGCCAAAATTAAGGATAGGACAACCTCTACAAATTGGAGAAATGGAGTCGAGGGAAAGAGACACACACACACACACACACACACACACACACACACACACAGCCATCACATTTCTCTTCATCCTGGGCCTGATCTTGGCAGGGGAAGAGATTTTTCTCTCTCAAGTAGAGCAGGGAGACTGACGAGTCTATAAGAGAACAGGGCTGGCTGGTTCAATCAGAAATCCTTCTATCAGGACTGTCAACGAAAACCAGCTACATGAGAAGAGGCTGGTAACAGAATCTTAATTACAGGTACTCGAGGGGCTGTACCTAAGTTACACATGAGATGAGAGAAGAATTTCCAAACCCAAAGTATTATAAATGAGGGGAAAAAAGTTAAAGTTTTCTCTTAAAATCAATGAAAAACTAATGCCAAATTAACCTATGAAGATGAAGGTGAAATTTGTGAGAAAGTACCTCACTCATCATAAGGATATATATTTCTTTAAACCTTGCTCTTAATTGTATACAACTTCAATGACTAGTTGATAGTCATGATTTATCATTTTGATAAATATTTTATCATGTAAAAGCGTAACAGATTGCATCCCATGCTAAACTCTCTCAGTTATCCAGGCCTAAGCATTTGGGTCTAGACACCATAGTCATTGCCAGGACATCCTTAAGAAGAAATCAAAACCTATGCAGAGGCAGCCTTGCATATTCTACCCTATAAAGTGATAGTAAATGCCAAGAATCAGTGAGAAGTCAAAGAAAGAAAGATTAGAAAGAGTATAAGGAATACATTGAGCATATTTAAACAAACCAAATATTATAGCAATAAAAACTAATTACATATATATGCAACAGCATAAATGAATCTGAGAAACACAACATTAAGCTAAAAAAATCACAAGTTGAAAATTGTAAGAGCAATCACTCCCACTCTAACAATGAGAACAAGCCAGATTAGCTACAAAGCACAGTTTTTAAAATATATCAGGGAGCTGAGGATGCAAAGAAGCCTAAATGTGTCAGGCCATTCCCAGCTTTCATTCCTAGCGAAGTGGCAGGAGGAACAGGAATCCACCATAGACAGGAATAAGGAGAAACCGGCAAATTTTTAATTAGGTTAATGGCTACAAGTGGACTGCTCTATGGATTAGAATTCCAAGAAGACACAGCCACAGGGTAGGGCTACGCCACCAGCCAACTCTTCCCCATGGATCTTCACCAAACACATAGCAAGAATACACCAAAGGCTTAGATAGGGCAGGAGTGTCGAGAGACGTCCGCCCTGACACCTGTGGGACTGTCCCCAAGGGTAAGGAAGGGGTGAGAGCATAAAAATATAAGAAAATCTCTCAGGCACTTCAGGCCATCACTCAGGCCACTCTGCAGTGATCCAAAAGCGGAGACTGAACAGCCAGGCAAAAAGAGATGCCCTAGGTATAGAGAGCTGCGGCAAGACTGCAAAGAAAACTCTCCAGCAACCCAAAAAGCTGGCAGCCTCGCTGAACAACACATCTTCCCCAGTAAGCTGGTGCTGGGCTGGCAGTCTCGCTGAACAACACATCTTCCCCAGTAAGCTGGTGCTGGGCTGTGACGCGTGAAGAGTTTTGCCAGGGATAAGATCCCAATCCCTGCTAAAGGGAAAGTCCTGATTCTTCCCTCAAAACATCTAAAGTCAGGGATGAAATGACTCTAACTAAAGCGTCACCAGAGCACACACCCATCTCAATTACAAATGAGACTGACTCAGCCCACACTCTACTGGCCTGAAGGAAGGCCGTGCCCTTTTAACTTACTGAAGGGTCAACAATTCTTTTACACACAATATCTAGCATGTAATCAAAATTTACGAGAAATACAAAGAAGGAAGAAACTGTAAGCCACAGTCAAGAGAAGAAATAGGCAAAGGAAGCAGATCCAGAGATGACAGATGCTGGCATCGTTAGGCAAGGACGCCAAAATAACTACAGAAAATATGTTAAAGTATCCAGTAGAAAATATGGACATAAAGAGACTGGTTCAAGATGGCGGAGTAGAAGGACGTGCTCTCACTCCCTCTTGTGAGAGCACTGGAATCACAACTAACTGCTGAACAAGCATCGACAGAAAGACACTGGAACTCACCAAAAAAGATACCCCACATCCAAAGACAAAGGAGAAGCCACAAAGAGACGTTAGGAGGGGCGCAATCACAATAAAATCAAATCCCATAACTGCTGGGTGGGTGACTCACAAACTGGAGAACACTTATACCACAGAAGTCCACCCACTGGAGTGAAGGTTCTGAGCCCCACATCACAAGCTGGGGGTCCGGCAATGGGAGGAGGAATTCCTACAGAATCAGACTTTGAAGGCTAGCGGGATTTGATTGCAGGACTTTGACAGGACTGGGGGAAACAGAGACTCCACTCTTGTAGGGCACACACAAAGTAGTGTGTGCATCGGGACCCAGGGGAAGGAGCAGTGACCCCATATAAGATTAAACCAGACCCACCTGCTAGTGTTGGAGGGTCTCCTGTAGAGGCAGAGGGGGGGTGGCTGTGTGTCACCGTGAGCACAAGGACACTGGCAGCAGAAGTTCTGGGAAGTACTCCTTGGCGTGAGCCCTCCCAGAGTCTGCCATTAGCCCCACCAAACAGCCCAGGTAGGCTCCAGTGTTGGGTTACCTCAGGCCAAACAAGCAACAGGGAGGGAACCCAGCCCCACCCATCAGCAGTCAAGCAGATTAAAGTTTTACTGAGCTCTGCCCACCAGAGCAACAGTCAGCTCTACCCACCACCAGTCCCTCCCATCAGGAAGCTTGCATAAGCCTGTTAGATAACCTCATCCACCAGAGGGCAGACAGCAGAAGTAAGAACTACAATCCTGCAGCCTGTGGAACAAAAACCACATTCATAGGAAGCGAGATAAGATGAAAAGGCAGAGGGCTATGTACCAGATGAAGGAACAAGATAAAACCCCAGAAAAACAACTAAATGAAGTGGAGATAGGCAACCTACCAGAAAAAGAATTCAGAATAATGATAGTGAAGATGATCCAGGACCTTGGAAAAAGAATGGAGGCAAAGATCGAGAAGATGAAAGGAATGTTAACAAAGACCTATAAGAATTAAAGAACAAACAAACAGAGATGAACAATACAATAACTGAAATGAAAAATACACTAGAAGGAACCAATAGCAGAATAACTGAGGCAGATGAAAGGATAAGTGACCTGGAAGACAGAATGGTGGAACTCACTGCAGCAGAAAAGAATAAAGAAAAAAGAATGAAAAGATACGAAGACAGCCTAAAAGACCTCTGGGACAACATTAAACGCAAAAACATTTGCATTATAGGGGTCCCAGAAGGAGGAGAGAGAGAGGACCTGAGAAAATATTTGAAGAGATTATAGTCAAAAACTTCCCTAACATGGGAAAGGAAATAGACACTCAAGTCCAAGAAGCGCAGAGAGTCCCATACAGGATAAACCCAAGGAGAAACACACCGAGACACACAGTAATCAAATTGGCAAAAATTAAAGACAAAGAAAAATTATTGAAAGCAGCAAGAGAAAAATGACAAACAACATACAAGGGAGCTTCCATAAGGTTAACAGCTGATTTCTCAGCAGAAACTCTACAAGCCGGAAGGAAGTGGCATGACATATTCAAACTGATGAAAGTGAAGAAACTACAACCAAGATTATTCTACCCTGCAAGGATCTCATTCAGATTCGATGGAGAAATCAAAAGCTTTACAGACAAGAAAAGCTAAGAGAATTCAGCACCACCAAACCAGCTCTACAACATATGCTAAAGGAACTTCTCTACGTGGGAAACACAAGAGAAGAAAAGGACCTACAAAAACAAACCCAAAACAATTAAGATAATGGTAATAGGAACATACATATCGATAATTACCTTAAACATGAATGGATTAAATGCTCCAACCAAAAGACACAGGCTCGCGGGATGGATACAAAAACAAGACCCATCTATATGCTGTCTACAAGAGATCCACTTCAGACCTAGGGACACATACAGACTGAAAGTGAGGGGATGGAAAAAAGATATTCCATGTAAATGAAAATCAAAAGAAAGCTGCAGTAGCAATACTCATATCAGATAAAATAGACTTTAAAATAAAGAATGTTACAAGAGACAAGGAAGGACACGACACAATGATCAAGGGATGAATCCAAGAAGAAGATATAAAAATTATAAATATATATGCACCCAACATAGGAGCACCTCAATATGTAAGGCAGCTGCTAACAGCTATAAAAGAGGAAATTGACAGTAACACAATAACAGTGGGGGACTTTAACACCTCACTTCCACCAATGGACAGATCACCCAAACAGAAAATTAATAAGGAAACACAAGCTGTAAATGACAAAACAGACCAGATAGATTTAATTGATATTTATAGGACATTCCATCCTAAAAGAGCAGATCACACTTTCTTCTCAAGTGCACACGGAACATTCTCCAGGATAGATCACATTTTGGGTCACAAATCAAGCCTCAGTAAATTTAGGAAAACTGAAATCATATCAAGTATCTTTTCTGATCACAACGCTATGAGATTAGAAATCAATTACAGGGAAAAAAAACGCACACTCACAGAGGCTAAAAAATACATTACTAAATAACCAAGAAATCATTGAAGAAATCAAAGAGGAAATCAAAAAATACCTAGAGACAAATGAGGATGAAAACACAACAATCCAAAACCTATGGGACGCAGTAAAAACCGTTCTAAAAGGGAAGTTGATAGCAACACAAGCCTACCTCAAGAAACAAGAAACATCTCAAATGAACAACCTAACCTTACACCTAAGGAACTAGAGAAAGAAGAGCAAACAAAACCCAAAGTTAGCAGAAGGAAAGAAATCATAAAGATCAGAGCAGAAATAAATGAAATAGAAACAAAGAAAACAATAGCAAAGATCAATAAAACTAAAAGCTGGTTCTTTGAGAAGATAAACAAAATTGATAAACCATTAGCCAAACTCATCAAGAAAAAGGGGGAGGGACTCAAATCAATAAAATTAGAAATGAAAAAGGCGATGTTACAACAGAGACCACAGAAATACAAAGCATCCTAAGAGACTACTACAAGCAACTCTATGCCAATAAAATGGGCAACCTGGAAGAAATGGACAAATTATTAGAAAGGTATAAACTTCCAAGACTGAACCAGGAAGAAATAGAAAATATGAACAGACCAATCACAAGTAATGAAATTGAAATGTTGATTAAATATCTTCCAACAAACAAAAGTGCAGGACCAGATGGCTTCACAGGTGAATTCTATCAAACATTTAGAGAAGTACTAACACCCATCATTCTCAAACTCTTCCAAAAAACTGCAGAGGAAGGAACACTCCCAAGCTCATTCTATGAGGCCACCATCACCCTAACACCAATACCAGACAAAGATACTACAAAAAAGAAAATTACGGACCAATAACACCGATGAATATGGATGCAAAAATCCTCAACAGAATACTAGCAAACAGAATCCAACAGCACATTAGAAGGATCATACACCATGATCAAGTGGGGTTTATCACAGGGATGCAAGGATTCTTCAATATATGCAAATCAATCAATGTGATACACCATATTGACAAATTGAAGAATAAAAACCATATGACCATCTCAACAGATGCAGAAAAAGCTTTTGACAAAATTCAACACCTATTTATTACAAAAACTCTCCAGAAAGTGGGCACAGAGGGAACCTACCTCAACATAATAAAGGCCATATTATGACAAACCCACAGCAAACATCATCCTCAATGGTGAAAAGCTGAAAGCACTTGCTCTAAGATCAGGAACAAGACAAGGATGTCCACTCTCACCACTATTATTTAACATAGTTCTGGAAGTCCTAGCCACGGCAACCAGAGAAGAAAAAGAAATAAAAGGAATACAAATTGGAAAAGAATAAGTAAAACTGTCACTGTTTGCAGATGACATGATACTATACATAGAGAATCCTAAAGATGCCACCAGAAAACTACTAGAGCTAATCAATTAATTACGTAAAGTGGCAGGATACAAAATTAATGCACAGAAATCTCTTGCATTCCTATACACTAATGATGAAAAGTCTGAAAGAAATTAAGGAAACAGTCCCATTTACCATTGCAACAAAATGAATAAAATACCTAGGAATAAACCTACCTAGGGAGACAAAAGACCTATATGCAGAAAACTATAAGACACTGATGAAAGCAATTAAACATGATACAAACAGATGGAGAGATATACCATGTTCTTGGATTGGAAGAATCAATATTGTGAAAATGACTATACTACCCAAAGCAATCTACAGACTCAATGCAATCCCTATCAAATTACTAATGGCATTTTTTACAGAACTAGAACAAAAAATCTTAAATTTGTATGGAGACACAAAAGATCCTGAATAGCCAAAGCAGTCTTGAGGGAAAAAAACAGAGCTGGAGGAATCAGACTCCCTGACTTCAGACTATAATACAAAGCTACAGTAATCAAGACAATATGGTACTGGCACAAAAGCAGAAATACAGATCAATGGAAAAGGATAGAAAGCCCAGAGATAAACCCATGCACCTATGGTCAACTAATCTATGACAAAGGAGGCAAGGATATACAATGGAGAAAGGACAGTCCCTTCAGTAAGTGGTGCTGAGAAGACTGGATAGCTACATGTAAAAGAATGAAATTAGAACACTTCCTAACACCATACACAAAAATAAACTCAAAATGGGTTAGAGATCTAAATGTAAGACCAGACACTATAAAACTCTAGAGGAAAACATAGGAAGAACACTCTCTGACATAAATCACAGCAAGATCTTTTTTGATCCACCTCCTAGAGTAATGGAAATAAAAACAAAAATAAACAAATGGGACCTAATCAAAAACTTAAAAGCTTTTGCACATCAAAGGAAACTAAACAAGATGGAAGAATAGAATAAAATATTTACAAATGAATGGAAGAAAATATTTACAGAATGGAAGAAAATATTTACAAATGAATGGAAGAAAATATTTACAGAATGGAAGAAAATATTTACAAATGAATCAATGGACAAAGGATTAATCTCCAAAGTATATATTAATATATATTAATCTCCAAAATATATATGTAGTTCAATATTAAAGAAACAACCCAATCAAAAAATGGGCAGAAGCCCTAAATAGACATTTCTCCAAAGAAGACATAATGATGGCCAAGAAGCACATGAAAAGCTGCTCAACGTCACTAATTATTAGAGAAATGCAAATCAAAAGTACAATGAGGGGTTTCCCTGGTGGCGCAGTGGTTGAGAGTCCGCCTGCCGATGCAGGGGACACGGGTTCGTGCCCCGGTCTGGGAAGATCCCACATGCCGCAGAGCGGCTAGGCCCGTGAGCCATGGCCACTGAGCCTGCGCGTCCAGAGCCTGTGCTCCGCAACGGGAGAGGCCACAACAGTGAGAGGCCCGCGTACCGCAAAAAAAAAAAGTACAATGAGGTATCATCTCACACCAGTCAGAATGGGCACCATCAGAAAATCTACAAACAACTAATGCTGGAGAGGGTGTGGAGAAAAGGGAACCCTCCTGCACTGTTGGTGGGAATGTAAATTGATACAGCCACTATGGAGAACAGTATGGAGGTTCCTTAAAAAACTAAAAATAGAATTACCATATGACCCAGCAATCCCACTACTGGGCATATACCCAGAGAAAACCATAATTCAAAAAGAGTCATGCACCCCAATGTTCATTGCAGCACTATTTACAATAGCCAGGTCATGGAAACAACCTAAATGCCCATTGACAGACAAATGGATAAAGAAGATGTGGCACATAGATACAACGGAATATTACTCAGCCATAAAAAGGAACGAAATTGTGTCATTTTTTAGAGACATGGATGAATCTAGAGACTGTCGTACAGAGTGAAGAAAGTCAAAAAGAGAAAAACAAATATCATATATTTACACATATATGTGGAACCTAAAAAAGTGGTACAGATGAACTGGTTTGCAGGGCAGAAATTGAGACACAGATGTAGAGAACAAACGTATGGACACCAAGGGGGGAAAGTGGTGGGGGGTGATGGTGTGATGAATAGGGAGATTGGGATTGACATGTATACACTAATATGTGTAAAATGGATAATTAATAAGAACCTGCTATATAAAAAATAAATAAAATAAAATTCAAAAAATTAAAAATAATAAATAAAAGTAAAAAGATACATGCAAAAAAAAGAAAATATGGACATAAACAGATAATTTCAGAAGAATGGAAATTATTTTTTTTAAACTAATGTTAAAAAAACTAGTTTTTCAAATACAGAAATGCTCAAAATAAAAAATAAGGTATCAAAGAGGCCTCATCACAGACAGGACACAGGAGAGAAAAAGATCAGTAAACTTGAAGACAGACCAATTGGAATTAATCAAACTGAAACACAAAGAGATAAAAGAAAAAAACAGAAAAAAATTTTTAAAAATCCAAGATGTAAGGAACTATATAAAATGGTATCATATATAAATAAATGGAGTTCCAGGAGAAGAGGGAGAACAAGACAAAAAAATTTTTGAAGAAATAATGGATGAAAATTTTCCAAAACTTCAACATATCAATCCACAGATCCCCAAAGCTTTAGTAAACCTGAAGCAGGATCCATATAAAGAAAACCACACCTCAGTTATGTCCTCATTCAGCTGCTGAAACCAAAAAACAAAAGATAAAGAGAACATCAGCCTGGGGAAAAGTTCACCGGTTACATACAGGAGGAAATGCAAAAAATAAGAGCTAACTTCTCACTGGAAACAAAAGAAGCCAGAAGACAATGGGCCAACATCCTCAAAGTTCTGATAGAAAAAAACTGTCAAACTAGAAGTTCTATATCCAGTGAAAATATGAAGGCAAAATAAACATTGAAGCAAAATTAAAATGAAGGCAAAATAAACACTGTCAAAACAAAAACTAAGAGGACTTGTCACCGGCAGACCTGCATACAAGAAACACTGAAAGAAGTACTTTAGGTCATAGGGAAATAATACAGATGAAAGAAATAAAGAGTACCAGAAATAGTAAACATGTGAGGATAAATACAAAATTCTATTTAAAATTATCTCTATTTCATATATGTACAAATGTATATGTGTCTTAGATTTTATATGTTTGTATAGGTTTTATTTTAAAGTATATTTATTTTATGTATGTATATACATTTATGTTTCTTTTAAATACTACTGACTGCTTTTAAATAATAACATTACTGGACTTGTATCATACACAGATATAAAATATATGACAATAAGAGTTCAAAGGGTGGGAGAAGTGGAATTATAACATTATAGGTTTCTTTATTATTTCTGAAGTACAATATTACTATTTGGAGGTAGACTATTAAAGAGTAAAGATGCATATTCTAATCTCTTAAGCAACTACTAAAAATATACAAAGAAACATAGCCCACATTTTTTTAAAGGAAATAAAATGGAACACTAAAAATAGGCAATTCACCTAAAAGAAGGCAAGAAGGAGGAAAAGAGAAAAAACATATTAGATAAATAGAAAACAAATACCAAGATGATAAACTTTAACCCACCAGTACTGGGACAAAGGCAAAATTTGAATGTGGATTATTGTATCCATGTTAAATTTCCTGAAATTGATGCTAATACTGTGTTTGTATAAGAGAACACCCTTTTTCTTAAGAATTACGCGCTGAAAAATATGGATATAAAAGAGCATGACATCTGCAACTTACTCTTCAATGGGTCAGAGAGGGGAAGGAGAGAGGAGGAAGAGAGAGTTTTTTTAAATAAAAGATTTTCATTATTTTTTTATATATAGAAGAAAATTTTCTTTATATTTTTTATATAGAAAAATAAGCCAAACTAAACAACCTGTTGTTTGGGAATGCATACATTCAACAATCTTGAGGAAAATAGGGCAAGGCATTAATAATGACTAGCTCAGGTAGTGATGACCTCAGGGAGGGGCAGGAAGATGGGACAGGGCTGAAACCCAAAGGATATAAGTAGATTCAAAAGTCCTGATAATTTTTTTTTTTCAAAAGCCCTGGTATTGATATGGTTCTTGAGTGAGTGGTAGTTTCATGGGGGCTCTTTATACTCATGAAAAGTATTTTATTTCAAAATTGCATGTGTGTTGTTATATATAATCTTCTATATCAATCTAATATTATATTTTTTAAATGGGGGGAATTGGAGAAATACTAGAAGATTATCCAGTTTATAAAAATTAGTTTAAATTAGGACCAACTTTTATATTTAGTGAAGAACTAAACAAAAGCTTTAAGAAAGTCCCCAACTCTTACTTGAACCAACTGACATTTTATCAGATCCATATTTCTGGGTGTATCTAATTATAAGCATCTATTGACCACCACTGTTTTCCCTTTCCTAACAACCTGAGCTACAAAACAATGAACATACTTCCTTGAAACCCTTAATTTCTCTTGCTAAGACATAATAACTCTGCCTTGAATAAATTATGTGTAGCATTGTACTGCAAAAGAAAAATCTCCAGGTTATGTAGATATAGCCCAATAAATAATTGATCATCATTACCCTGTTATAGGAACCTACAAGAGTCCTTTCTGCATAATTTGATGTCAGTTCCCAATAGCTGAGAGAAGACAGTGAAATACAAGTAGTCAATAGAATCCTTAAAAGTCCTACTACATAAATTCAAGTATCCAAAGACAAGAACCTATAAGATACAAAATTACTCTACATGTTGGTGGTTGTTGGGTAACCTTCATATATACCACCGAGTGCTTTATCTGTTTAAAGTGTTTAGTTACAAAATAAAGGAAGGGCTTCCCTGGTGGCGCAGTGGTTGAGAGTCCGCTTGCCGATGCAGGGGACACGGGTTCGTGGCCCAGTCCGGGAAGATCCCACATGCCGTGGAGCGGCTGGGCCCATGACCCGTGGCCGCTGAGCCTGCGCGTCCGGAGCCTGTGCTCCGCAACGGGAGAGGCCACGACAGTGAGAGGCCCGCGTACCGCAAAAGAAAAAAAAAAAAAAGTGGGCTATATGTGTGTGTAAGTCAGAGAGAAAGAAATTGATAATGTTTACTGATCTTTTCAAATGGCAATTCTGGGGTGTGTGAGAATGAGGACATTGTAGGGAGTCTTTGATGAGCCAGCCCCTCAGTAAGTGCAAGGAGCAGTGAGATGTCTCCACAGCACTGCAACCAACTTCCACCCTTCCCTCTTAAACACAGCCATGTAATGCTGTCACTTTGGACCAGTACTACATATGTCGAATAAAAGACGTCTAAAGATAAATAGCCCCGCCCTACTTGACAAGGACTGGAGGGTTGCTTCAGGTTTCTTCTAGTTGCTTTCTGACTGTCTTCTGGATTCTGAGACGGCAGCTCCAAGGATGGAAAGGAGATGTGCTTCCTGCTTCTTGTAGGCTTGCCCACTGCCCTCGCTCAGGGTCTGGATAAAAGGCGCAAGAGCAAAGCTGCCCCTCGGACTCACGCCAAGGTCTCCGTTCAACTGCAGACTACACAGTTCCACATTTTTTCCGCCCTAATATGCTATCACTGTCATGCCTGCTTCTTAATCCACATACTCCGTCCTTCACAGGTTCTCAGAAAGGGGTGACCAGCGTCCTTGGGAGGCTATTTCTAAGTTCTGCTCTAATAACAGGTACCATTTAATAAGTGCTATGTATCAGACACTGGACTAAATACACTCCATTTAATCTTCACAACGTTTAAAGGTAGATATTATTAATCCCATTTAACAGACTGGGAAACCAAGACTTAGGAAAGTCAACTAATTTGTCTAAGGTCATACTTCTGGGAAGAATTTTGGGATCTGTCCTTCCGAAAGGCATACATGCCTGTAACCACTATTCTATATTTGGGGGAGGAGCAGCACAGAGCATCAGAAAGGTCACAGGCTTTCCAGCCAGAAGCCTGGCCACTAATTAGTGTGTGATCTTAGGTGATTATTTAACCTCTCCAAGCCTCTATCACTTCATCTTCAAGGTGAGAAAAATCATTCTACCCTGCCTTTCTTCCACGGTTGAAGAGAGTATTAACACCTGTTGCTGCATTCCAAGAAGTCCACTTCTCTTGAACAAAGTTCCCTGTCCATCTCTTCAAGGTCAGGAAGGAGAGGTGGGGTGAAGAAGAGTTGCAGGAAACGGAGGTCTAAAACTAAGTTTAGAAGTTATATGTCTTATTTTCAAATTTCATATTTGCCTTTGTGTTACAGTATGGAGAAACATGGACCCTCATGTTTAAAAACAAATTCTGCTAATATTAAAGTTATCTAGACATGAAATTAATCAAAATAGGCAACCACATAGTATATGCTCAATAAATAACTGAAGGAATGGCAGAAGGAAGGCAGACAGAGAGCAGACAAAACTGGCATTCTCTCTTGATCTCTCCTAGCCTGTTGGCATTTCATTTCCCGTGCATGTGACTAATTGGGGCTCTGAGTCTCTATCAAATTAATTTGGTCAAAGTTATTTAATTTCACTCTGGCATTAGCAATGGTAAAGAACTTAAAAGCAATACAGTGACAAATATTCTTGCTAAAGCGTAACATTCTATGATTTGAGCAGCCCTATGATTTTTTGTAACTGAGGCATCATGTTACGATGAGCCTATTTTCTTGAAATTTCAAATTGGCTAACTGAAGCAACACTCATGGACACCAAAGACACACATACATGTAGAACCGATCTAAAACTGAAGCTGCCGACAGTAGCTAATAAAATCCCAGTGCACATGTTTATTCCTACAGCCATCCTTTAACACAACGCTGACACAGAAAGATCCCTAACAACCTGCTAGTGAGGACTTTGGGGAACTCTTGGAAGAAACACACAGAGATGAGGTGAAAATGAACTTATGATGGTTTGGTTAAAAGCAGTGTTTGAAAGAAGAAAGTAAAAGTAGAGTAAAAGTAATAACGGCAGGGGACCCCTAACCATACAGTGGGGATTTGGGTGTTTAGGGAAAATGAAATAGTCACGATCCTAAATGAAACACACTTGTGGCTGAAGCTCTGCCACACAATCACAAAATGAATCCATTTTATCCATCTTAACACTGCTAGAAAAGCGCAGAGATGCCAGTATAGATCCATTCAAAACTCTGTTAACATGAGGAACGTAGTGAATATGCTCTACCTAGGGGAACACCTGTAATGAAGCCACCATTGGAAGGATGGCATTTCTGTTCTACCGTATGACATCACCATGTCAGTGCCGGGATTTATTATGACTCAGACTGCAAAATCACCCAGAACCTCTGGCCCCTTCCCCCAGTTCCCCAGGTCTGTAAGGACAAGAGGGTGGCTCTGGATGGGGCAGGGGAGCAGCAGCAGGAACAACAGGGCATTTCTCCCATCATTCTGAAAGCCTCTGCATACCCCTACCCTCCCGTTACCAGGTCCCCAGACAGACTCCACCAACTAGTCTCAAATGTGCACCAAAGTTAACCTTCTAGAAGAGACCTGGAAATTTTACATAGTCAGAAATGGAGTTGTTGTCTGTAAGAAAGGCTGGGGGAGTTAAGGAGCATATAGCTGAGATCTCTCTCCTCACCTGTTCTCACTCAATCCCATTAAAATTGTTCATCACAGCACAATGTTCAGACACAAAATGTTTCCCCTCAGAGTCAGAGGGCTTTAAGTGAAAAGTATTACATTGTCAAGAGATCATCCATTTCTGACTGAGACAGCATTTGGAATATCAAACACCAGGCACAAAATCAGAACCTATTAATACTTACCACAGACAAAAGTAAACATACACAAAAGCTTTTAATTAACCCTATCCAACAGAAGCAGAAAGAGTATCATGCCCCATAATAGCTAGGAAAAGCAAAGAACTCCCAATAAATATATTGCTTTTTTTTCAATGGGAGGGGGTAGTAGCTATAAGTTTCATTGAGCATAAGATACCAAGAATGACACAAGAAGCTGCAATGCAAATATTGGACCCAATAAGAGCAATTGAAGTGGATTCTGAAATGTGGTTAAACTACTTTATCTAATACTATTAACAAACAAGAAGATCTTTAGTTAGTTGGCAGGAAGATAGTTGCTATCAGCCAATTTGATTTTCCTGAATGGAGAAGACATGCATGCACTTTTTTCCCCGATAAAAGCCCTAAAGTCCTAAAGTTTTGTTTCTGGAATCATAAGTTACTATGCAGTGTCATACTCTTCCTGACAGGCCTACAGTCTCCTTTTACCTGTTCCCCAATATTGGGAGGGGAGGGGAAAGTGTTTGCTTGGAGCATTTTTTTCACTGAAACCTGTTTTTAAAGTGAATCGTTTAGAAACCTGATAGCAAATCAGAAATTGATCAAGAGTGAACATCTAAGGAGAACGAAAAATGAAATTATCCTTCCAAGCCACATGGAGTGGCCAACACTCTGAAACCTAAAATAACCAAGATTTCTCGTTAGTCAGGGAAGGTATGTAGAAGATTTAGTCAACTGAGCTTCACAAGATGCCCTACAGCTCGTGAGCACGAAAGGAAGTCGATTCTGTTTATCCTGACTTAAGGATCTGCCTCATCCCTGCTTCCCACAGAAGGCTACATCTGGGCTGGTTTGCTAGTCTCCAAACTCAGTAGGGCCCGCGCCAAGAATCAGTCACCTGCGAGGTGCCACTCAACCCTTGGGTGCAACAAGGCCGGCACACCTTCCAAGTGTCCTCTCTCCCTTCTCCTCCACTCCCTGAGCCCGACCCAGAACTGCATTATCTCCGGGGACCAAAAAGCAAACAGACCTTTTAAAGAAAAAGAGGGAGTGCGGGGTCTGTATTATCTAACAATATACAATAGATAAGGCTTCTAGAAAACGAAAGTAGCGAGGGGAGAGGGACAGGGATCGGGGAGGCGAGGGGTGCCAGGCGTCGGGGAGCTTTCGCCACCACTTACTCGAAGGCGAAGAAGAGTCCGCTAGTGACCAGGATGAGGATGAGAGTCAGGTAGAAGACGCCCGTCTGCCGGGCCATCATGATCCTCCCGTTGCAGAAGAACTTGTTTCTTCCCGGGAAAACCTCCCATTTCCTCCGGGCCGCGATTTTCTTCTTCTTGTGGGGCGACTCCATGGGGGAGGAGCTGTGGGTGCTGATCTGACTGTACTCGCAGTCTTTCATGGGCCCGCCGCCGCCGGGAGGCATCCACGAGGGCAGCCGGCTGGGGGCGCACACCCCCAGCAGCCCCCCGGCCGCGCGGCCCCCGCCGAGCCACGACCGCCGCCGGCCGCCCGGCCGCCCCCAGAGCCTCGGCGCCGCGGCCCCTACGCGGGCTCCCGGCTCGGCGACAACTTTGCCGAGGACACCCAGGTTAACCCTTTGGGGAGCCCAGCTGTCATAGCCGGATCCCCTGCCTAGAGGTACGGTGCTCGCCCGCAGCCCGCGGCGGCGGTCCTCAGTCGCTTCCAGCCCGCGTGCTGGGGCTCCGGGACCCCGCGGGGCGCGGGGGGCTGCCCAGTCGCCCCAGTGCTTGCCGTGCGCCCTCCCCCTCGCACAGCCGCTCGCTCGGCCCCGCAGCCCCCGGCCCTCCGGCCGCGCCTCGGCTCTGGCCCGCCGACCCCCGAGCGCTGCGCCCAGAGGCGACACGAGGCGGCGGCCCCGGAGCCGGCTTCCTCAGGAGCCACTTCTGCGCCTCGGTCAGGTTTATTCTAATCCTTCCTCCCGGCGGCGGATCCTCCCCAGGAGAGAGCGATGGAAACTGGGAGGCAGCTTGCGGCCCCAGCAACCCCTCCCAGGGGTGGGGAAACCAAGCACGTTATTCTGTCAGGAGCGGGCTCGGCGACAGCCCGGGCGCTGCTCGCGCGGCGACCCCGCGCCGGCGCGCCTGGCAGCCGAGCCGAGTCCGCGGCCCCCGCGCTGAGCTGCCGGGGCCGCCTGGGCTGAGGGTCGCGGCGGCGGCTCGCGGGCTGCGCGGCCAGGGGCTCCCTGGTTCCCTCCGGCCCCATAGGAGCCAGGCCCGGCGCAAGGAGGGCCGCCGGGAGCGGCGGAGCGCGTCTCTGGGCCGCGGGGCGAACGCCACAGACACTTGTTTGCGAGGATGAGCCCCGGCGCGCGCGCCTCGCTCCGAGCTGGTCCGCCTCCTCCCGGCCCGGTGGGCGGCGGCCGGCGCCTCGCCCGCCGGGCTCCTCCTCCGGCTCCTCCTTCTCTCGGGCGAAGCCCGCACGGGCTCGGAAGGGTCCCCGCCCCCGTGCCCACCAGCAGGGCAGGCGAGGCCCCGGGGCGGGCGCTGGACTCCCTCCGGCATCGCTCAAGGGCCTCTCCGGCCGGGCACCCGATGCCCCGCCGCGCGCATCCCCACAGACTTCCGTCCGCTCCCCGGCTTCTCCCGGTTTATTCCCGGCGGCCGCTGCCGCCTCGGGACACACATTTACGCAGCAACACGCAAACCCATTCTGGCGACTCCTGGGGACCCGAGGAACCGGCGCGGAGTGGTGACCCTCCCCTGCCCGCCCCGACTCTTCCTCTCCCTCCCCCAGCGGGGCGCGTGCTCGAGTGGCGGGGGCTCTGCTGCTGCCCGGGAGTGGGTTGGGGGTGCCCCGGCGACAGGATGGGGAGGCGCTGCACGAGGCGGGCCGGACTCCGGGATGGGGGCTGCGGGCGGCAGTCTCCGTGCCCGGCCAGCTTCCAGGCTTCCCGCGGGGAGGAGGGGACAGCGAAGCGCCCTGGGTCCCTCCCGGAGGACCAAGCCCCGTGGCAGCCAGGCTCTGCGTGCGTTGCTGCTTCCCCTGCCCTTTCTCACTTCTCCGACACGGGCGCTCACAATTTGCTCGCTTTATTTCTCTCCTTTCCCCCCGCGAGCTCCCACGGCGGCAGAGGGGCCACCCGCTGTGCTCTCCCGCCCCGCCCGACTGTCCCCACGGATCTGCTCGTGCGCTCGGCCCTGGCTTTGCAGCGGGGGTCTGAACCCTCCAGCCGTAGGCACAGCCGGTGGGCCGCGAGAGCGAAGACGGGGCGGGGACGATCGGTTTTCCGCGCCCCAATTTCCTTTCACGGCCTATTGGGACGTGTAGTTCTTCCTCTCGCCGTCCGGCTCCGAGAGGAAACGCGACTAGGGGACCAAAAAACTACAAATCCCTGCATCCTCCGCGACGAGGGCGGGAGAGGCGTGGTGCTGAGCGTTCTGGTGCTGTTTGGTTGGAGATGGAAACCAACAAAGGGAAGGGCTGCGGTTCTGCTGCGCCTTTTCGGTGCTGGGCGCTTCACACGTTACGCACGTTCTTTATCTAATCTTCACGACAACCCTGCGAGGCACTATTGTATCCAGCCGACTACTTGCCAGAGATCACAAACCGCCCGGGTGGTCGAGATGGGATTGAACCCAGAGCCCTGGGAATTTCACTCATTAAGCGCTGCCTAGGTGAGCGGTGTCAAAGGGAGATGAGATTGGTTTATCCAAGAGAGGAAAAGAACTAGGGCCAGTTGGGAAGAGCTTCCTGTAGTAAGGAAAAAGTGGTGGGAATGGCAATTCGAGTAGGACATGAAATTATAAGGAGTTATGAATAAAAATGGTATTTACCAGGATCCATCATAAAGCAGGTTAGGGGAATGGGTAGGACCTTAGTTAGAAATGGGTCCGAATGGTTTTAGATATTGTATGACCAATGAGCACATTGTAGGGACAATTCAGTACTCTGCGGCTGTACTGATTTTTAAAAAAACAACTGGCAAACCTCAGACAATTCAAATGAAAACTCTCCCATGCTCTCCTATCCTTTAGCTCATGGGATCAACAGGATGTTATTTGATTTATTTCAAGCACCTTTTCTCCAGGTGTCCAGTTAATATACTAAATACCTTGACTTGGTTGCTTGAAAAAAAGACTCCTATTCTTGTTCTCAATTAAGCCCTTAATTTTTCTGGCATCGTGGTTATGCTTTTTAATAGTCCTTCTCTGTTAGAGAAACATACAAAAATATCTGCATGTGCTTTAAAATAGTCCAGCCCATCCACCCCAAAAAAACATGAGGATATAGATATTGGCAAACTTGAAAATTGTTAATGTTGGGTGATAGATATATCTTTATTAGTTATCTGTGGCAGCAAATTATCACAAACCTAGAAGCTTAAAACAACACATTTATTATCTCAGTTTCTGTGGGTCAGGTGTCCAGGCACTTGGGTCATCTGCTTAGGGTCTCACACCTGCCATCAAGGTGTTGGCTAGGCTGCATTCTCATCTGGAGGCTCAATTGGAAAAGAAACAGCTTCCATGTTCACTTGGGTCACTGGCAGAATTCATTTCCTTGCAGCTGTAGGACTGAAGACCTTGGCTTTTGCTGGCTGTCCACTGGAGACTGCCCTCAATTCCTAGGTGGCACCTGGCATTCATGGGCCAGCACGGCCACTTACTTCATCAAGTCAGCAAGGAGAGTCTCCGGAGCAAACCTGCTAGCAAGATGGAATCTCATATAACACAAGGTAATCACACAGGGGTGACATCAAATGTGCCGTACTCTATCCGTTAGAAAGCAAGTCACAGGGGAAGGGATATTACAAGGGTTTGAATACTAGGATGAGCGGCTACCCTAGGGTTTGTCCACCACCGTGCACAAGAGGGTCCATGCTTATGTTTGAAATTTTCCATAATAGAAAGAAATGAATTACATCTTTAAAAATTATCTCTAAATTTCCCACTGCCAGCAAGTTTCTAGATAAGCTGATATGATTGTTTGCAGTTGTCTTCCTAAGAATTCCTTGTTTCTTCCTACTCCATGTTTACTCAGACCTATGGCAATTAGCTTAGGACATATACTTAAATTCACTAGAACCTGGCATGACAGCCATGGATTTTAACTCACCACCTAAAAACTACTCTGTAAGGTGTGATAGAGTTTATTCAGTCATTTCTCAATTATTTAGGGGTGTAGTTTGTGCGAAGTATTTTTTTTTTGCAGCAGGGATATAAAAGGATCCAAGATAGAAGTTTATATTTGGGGGCTAGAGGGAGAAGTGGAGAGAAAAAACAATAAATGCAAATAAAATGCACACCAAAAAAGGGAAATAAATGACTAAATGATAAGACAATTTCAGAGAGACGTGACATGAACAAAAAAACAGAGCGGGGTTGTTGGATAGAGAGACTGGGGTGGGGTGAGAGACCTCCGTGGAGGAGACGCTTGAGCAGAGAACCAAATGGTAAGAAACAGCAAGTACAAAGACCTCAAGGCAGAACAAGCTTGGAAAGTTCTAGGGGTGCAAAGTAAACACAGTCTGGCTGGAATGGAGTGAGGGACAGGATGAAAGCTAGAGGAAAGGCTGGGTGAGGCATCTGGAATCTATTCTCCGTGCACTGGCAAGTCACTTAATCCGTGACCACCATTATAGTAAGTGTGGAAGGGTCAGGAGGAGAGTAACATACAGTATTGCCCTCAGGAATATATAGCTTCCAAACTTTAATGCTAGAAGGACCTCGGTGCATCTAGAATTATAGACCAAATCATTTGTTTTTTATATGGGAAAATTTGAGGCCCAGAAAAGGAGTTACCTGCAAAAAATTCCTTGAGAATGCCTCACAATAACAAATAATTCATAAATGAACCTTGAATTGAAAGAGTGCATCCTCTGATTTAAAGCTTCAGAAACCTGATAACTAATGATTATTTAGTGCCCGTCATGTGCAAGGCATTGTGGTAAAGAAGTTGAATATGGCAGAGAAGCTACAGCCTAGTTGGGAAAGCAAGATGGAGACACGTAAGAAAGTAAGTAATGGAAGAAAATTATGTAATAAAAATCACTATCATTTCTGGAATATCTTCTTGTATTAGGCAATATCCTGATTCTTTACACATTTAGCTTATTAAATCAAAAGGACAACCTGACAAGGTAAGGAAGGTTACCTTTCTTTCACAGAGGAGAAAACTGAAGATCAGAGAGGTTAGGTGATTTGCCCAAGGTTTCATAGCTGGTAAGTAACGGAGTCAGGATTGATGGCCAGGTGTGCATGTCTGATTCCACTACACAGTGGAGGAGTATACTGTGTCTGACTCACTGCCAACTGAGTAGGGAAGAGCATCTTGATTTCAGCAGAAAGGGAGATCTATGAGGCCTAGACTGTAGCAAAGTGAGATCCAGGACTCTGACAATATGATAGGCAGGACAAGAGGGGTTAGGATCTCAAGGAGATGGGAAGGGTGGGAAAACACATGATGTTTCCAGTTAGAGTGGAATTGACAAGGATTCAAGAGAAAATACTTTACTTGGGAGAGGATTCCTTAAAACACTGCTGAGACAGGAAGTGAGCTAGGGAGGGGTGAGCCTATAAAGCTTGCGTGGAGAAGCTGCCACTGTGGGCGGCTGGAGCTCAGACCCTCCAGGCAACTGTGGGAGGTGGTACAGACCCTGCCTCACAGCTTCCCCACCTGAAGGGCGAGTTTGCTGAACTTTGTCCACCAACCCATCTGTTATTAGCTGGGAGCCCCTTATGGGAGCACTAACTCTTCATCTTCTTTACATTGGGCCACGCTCCTAAAGCTACCACAGCCGTGAACCCTAAGAGCACCAAGCTGGCCCTCCCTTGAGTGTTGGTGGTATCTTTGATTCCAGCGCATCGTTCCTATCTGCCTCAGTGGGTTTACCGACAACAGGGATTACATTATTAACAAAATTAGAGCTTTGTTCCTTTCATCTGAGCATCCACAAACCCACCTCGGTCATTCTCAGAATACCTCCAGGCAGCCAGGAGGAAGTACGGTCTTATCCACGGTGAAGGGGGAAGACATTCAGATCCCAAGACAGATGATTTGTATACCTTTCGAGGCCAAGATGAGTGTGCACCTGTGTGGTCAAAGTACGTAAGTCAAAGGGACCCAGTGCTAGAAGGAGAACTTTGAAAATGCCAGAAGGGGATTTCTTTTGAGAGTTCAGGGCTGGTAATTCAGGAATTAGCTCAGGAAATAATTGCCGAAGCTCCCATAGCAGACAAAATTCCTCGGAAAATCAGGCACCCTAATTCCTTCCAACCCAGAGAGTTTGCTCCAAGTTTTACATGTGCTCAGCACATCTGGGAACATCTTGTGTCAAAACACGTAAGATGTTTAAAGTAATAAACTCAGCACTGCAAGGAAAAAATTGGATGAGGCAGAAAAAATTTAATCCAAAATGTACTTATAATTTCCCCAGTGACTTTTTCTTGGCTCTTTTAACACCAAAAAGTTACTTTTTAGGATTTTAATAAAAATAATTCATGTGCATTGAAACCATTGTATTACAAAAAATTTTCTTACACATAAATATGAAAAATGTAAAAGTTGTTCAAATTCCCATTACCTTAAGATGACAGTCATTAACATTTTGTTGACCATCTGTTATGTAATTCATTTTATCCACACACATATCATGTTTTTTATATATAAATTTATTTTATTTATTTATTTTTGGCTGCATTGGGTCTTCGTTGCCGTGCACAGGCTTTCTCTGGTTGCAGTGAGCGGGGACTACTCTTCGTTGCAGCACGTGGGCTTCTCATTGCGGTGGCTTCTCTTGTTGCGGAGCACAGGCTCTAGGCGCGCAGGCTCAGAAGTTATGGCTCGCAGGCTCTAGAGCACAGGCTCAGTAGCTGTGGTGCACAGGCTTAGTTGCTCCGCGGCATATGGGATCTTCCCGGACCAGGGCTCAAACCCGTGTCCCCTGCCTTGGCAGGCAGATTCTTTTTCTTTTAAATAGATTTATTTTATTTATTTATTTTTTGGCTGCGTTGGGTCTTCATTGCTGTGTGCGGGCGAGCAGGGGCTACTCTTCATTGCGGTGCATGGGCTTCTCATTGCGGTGGCTCCTCTTGTTGCGGAGCACGGGCTCTAGGCCCGCAGGCTTCAGTAGTTGTGGCACGCGGGCTCAGTAGTCGTGGCTCACGGGCTCTAGAGCGCATGAGTCTCAGTAGTTGTGGCACACGGTCTTAGTTGCTCTGCGGCACGTGGGATCTTCCCGGGCCAGGGCTCAAACCCGTGTCCCCTGCATTGGCAGGCAGATTCTTAACCACTGCGCCACCAGGGAAGTCCCCACACACGTATCATTTAATAAAAATGGAATCGTGTCATGCGTCCTGTTCATCCTGTATGGTTTTTTAAAGTGTCATCCCTAACCCCTACTATTTCCCAAGTAACCAATGTAAACAATTTAGTATATATCCTTCTCCAGGCTCATATACTTATAGGCAAGCTGTATATACACATATATGCAGTCCATAATCCAATTTCATCAGTTGTCTGAATAATGTACTTTATAATTAATCTTTCCTAGTTCACGATCCAGCCCAGGTTTCATACCTAGCACTTACTCTTTCAATAGGGAACAGTTCTACCTCCTTTCTTTTAGTTTCTTGATCTTGACATTTTAGAAGAGTCTAGGCCACTTATTTTGTACAATGTCACTCCATTTGGGTTCGACTGGCATTTCTTCACAGTGTAATCCACAGTGGGGCTCTCATCAGGTTTCCGCCACAGGCATGAAGGCAGCGTTGCTGAAACTACAAGATACCTGCGTGGGTCACACCTGCTGCTGCCTCTGGGCCTGCAGTTCCTCACAGGATTTCGAAGAAGCATGTCCATACTGCTTCCAGCTGCAGGTGCTGGATAAAGCTGGAATGTATCTCCAGCCCAAGGCTAAACTGACACCCCAAAGTACAGACACTTATTAATTGAGAAGCAAAATAAACATGCGCTCAGGTTTAAAGAAGCAAAATTTATGAAGAAGTAGAAAGGCTCCAAAACTGTTTTGTTGATTCCTTGTAAAATATGCATCAGAACACTAACTGGTAAAATAACGGGCAAAGGAGAAGCATCCTATGGACGATGAGGAACAATTCTACCACTCCTCCGATTTAACCCTTGCAGGAAGACACAGAGACAAAAGTTCTGAGTTCTGCAAGTCTGGTTCCAATGGCGAGAGCCCAGCCTGGTTTTCAAAACACCTACATCTGGACAGTCAATACCCATTTGCTCCTCAAAGGACATGAGCAAAACAAAGAAACACTTCTCTTAACTAAAAATGCAGCTTAGTCAGAAAGAATTCCAAAAGAATCCAAAGTGGATTTCAGAAATTTCTTGTCTCCTCTGTAAAGAATGGATTTTGAGAAATGTGTAATGCTATTTCGGAACTAAAGCTAGTCAGTAAAAAACTTGTTTGACTTTTATTTATTTTCTGAATACATGGAAACCAAATCCAAGAACAAACTTTCCTTGACATCCTTGGCATTTGTGGGAAATAAAAACCTCACTGGAATGAATAACTGAAACCTACCCACCTCAAGTGTTGGTTGTGAGATCAAAAAAATATGTGAAAGTGCTTGTCAGTAGTAAACTCATAAGCAGGTATTACTGGTATTCTTATTATTTTCCCTTTTCTCGTCAGTTTTCACCATTTATATCATTCTCTTTCAAAAGGAGATTGAGACCTTTATAAGCGTGTCTACTTAGAAGGACTTCGGGGGGTCAATAGCCTGACTGCTAATTCAGAAAACTGGTGTGTCCTTTTTCTCCTACAAACATCTGCATAACTGTACATTAATGAAACCTGAAGATTATCCCTATTGGGGGTGTAAAAATATCCGGGATATTCTTAATTATAGATGATCTAATAAGATGAAGATACAAATATATTTTATAGAAATTTTCATTTTTATAACTTTCTGTTGTTCCTGTAGTAATATTTCACCTTAAGAGACAGTTTAATTTGTTCTAGTACAGACTTATTTCTGGGTTTAAAATTATTTCAAAATGTCAAATTTTACTTTGGCTATCTTACATCTTTTCTGGAACAACATAGGTACAATTTGGTTTTTGTTAATAAGCTAAGATTGTTTTCCACCTTTCTATTTAGCTCATTTAGATATGTTGAAGAAAAATCAGGTTATGCATTTTTGGTGGGAAGTGATGTGTCTTTCTCAGCATCAGGTCCAAAGGTCCATGGTGCTGGTTTGTCCCAATATTCATGATATTCATATTCATGATATTCAATATTCAATATTCATGATATTCATATTCATGATATTCAATATTCATGATATTCATTTTGATATTCATTTTGATTCATGATATTCATTTTGATTTTTGATCAAAATATTCATTTTGATTCATTCCACTAGGTTTTTCCAATATAAAGTTGTTATTTTCCTTTGTAGTTAATAAATACAAAGACTGCAAATGTCTTGTTCTTCATCAAACTCTCACCTACTAATTTTAGTATCTATTGATTTCTTGATTCTATTTCCTTCCCTTTCCTCCCTTCCTTCCTTCTTTCTTTCCTTTATCTTTCTCTCTCCCCCCTACCCACTTTTGTTGGCATAAGAAAGACCTTTCTTTTCTTCCCCATTTATTTATTGATTCACTGGTTTATTTATATCAGTATGGCCTCATAGATACTTTTATTATTCAATGGGATATAATCTATTGTTTTTTGTTTTTAATTAATTTATTTATTTTTGGCTGTGTTGGGTCTTCGTTTCTGTGCGAGGGCTTTCTCTAGTTGCGGCGAGCGAGGGCCATTCTTCATCGCGGTGCATGGGCCTCTCACTATTGCGGCCTCTCTTGTTGCGGAGCACAGGCTCCAGACGCGCAGGCTCAGTAGCTGTGGCTCACAGGCCCAGTTGCTCCGCGGCATGTGGGATCTTCCCAGACCAGGGCTCGAACCCATGTCCCCTGCATTGGCAGGCAGATTCTCAACCACTGCACCACCAGGGAAGCCCTAATCTATTGTTTAGTTATAAATAACTACAACTATAATCTGTCAGTAGTTATTTTGACATTCAAACTGTTCCAAGTTTGGCTAGCATGAGCCCCTTCATGCTAACTCCTGTGAAATTTGACATGACCCAGTCACTCCTTCAGCACTTGCTTCCCTAACTGCCTCAATCAGATGTTCCAGGGCCCCCCTGTACTTTTCCTGTCCCAGCCCTGCAATCTGTCATTTCTCCAGGGGGTCCTAGTTCCTTTTAGTGGAAAACACATATGTGTTTATATATCTCTATCTATTTATATATCTATTAAAACATAGGCACAGATATTTATTTTTCTCAATGCTAAAAACCATGTTTTCAAACTGATAACATGCACTTCCAATCAAAAACTACAAGCTGTAATGCATGCTTCTCACTTTCCATATCTGTAGCTCATTCCTTCCATTATTCTCAATGTATTTGTTCATTTCTTCAAGTCTAGAGTACAAAAGAGTTTTGGAATTGCTAACCCGTGCCACCATGAAAAGCAAACCAGCAAACTAGAGTTAATTAATTATTTACAGTTCTTTTGTTTTGTTTTAGGAAAAAAAAAAAGTGTACATCCTTGCATGTTCCCAATGTTGGGGGTAAAGCAACAACTATGTCATCATTAGATATGATGTTACCTTTGGGATTTTTATAGATGCCTTTATCAGGTTGAGGTTTCCCTCTACTACTGGTTTGCTGAGAGTTCTTATATATATGGATGCTGAATTTTGTAAGATATGCTTTCTGCACCAATTGAGATGATTCATTTTCTCCTTTATTCTGTTAATATGACGTATTACATTGATTGATAATTGAATGCTAAAATTTACATTTCTAACGTAATCCTCATTTGGTCAAAATGCATTGTCCTTTTCATATATTATTGGATTTGGATTACTAATATTTTGTGAAAAAACTTACATCTATGTTAATGAGAGTTATTGGCTACTGATTTTTTTTTTTTTTTTTTTTTTTGCGGGGGTCAGGGGAGGTCATGTCTTTGTCAAGTTTGATTTCAGGATTCTCCTGACCTCATAAAAACAAGATGGGAATTGTTTCTTCATCTATTTTTTTGAGAAGGTTTGGTAGGGTTGGTATTGTTTACTTATTAAATGTTTGATAGAATTCACCAGCTAATTATTTGGTTCTGGAGTTCTATTTGAGGAAAAGATTATGATATCAAACTCAATGTCTTCAAAAGATATAGAACTACTCTTATTTTTTAGTTCATCTTGTGTCAGTTTGGGTAAGTTATACTGTTAAAGAAATTTTTCTATTTCATTTAAGTTGTTGGATATATTGGCATAAATTTGTTCGTAATATTCTGTCATTATTTATTTAATGTCCATAAGATCATTTATTGTAGATACTGGCAATTTTCTTAATCAGTCTTGCTAAGAGTTTATCAATTTTATTATTTTTTTTCAGAAAACCAAATTTTTGCCTTGTTAATTTAAGCTATTGTTTATTTTCTATTTCATTTATGTCTGTTCTTACCTTTATAATTACCTTCCGTCTGTTTACTTTGGGTTTAATTTGCTCATTTTCTTCTAGATTCTTAAGGTAGAACCTTAGATTGATTGTAAACCTTTTTTCTTTTCTAATATAAATATTTAAAACTATAAATTTCCCTCCAAGAATCTCCTTAGCTACATCCCACAAAATTTGATATGTTGTATCTTTATTATCATAACTCAAAGTATCTTCTAATTGTCCTTGTGATTTCTTCTTTTATCCATGGTTTATTTAGAACTGAGTTGTTAAATTTCTAAGTATCTTAGAGTTAATGACTTCTAATTTAATAATTTTGAGATCAGAGAATAGGCTCTAAGATTTCAATCCTTTTAAATTTATTGAAACTCGTTTTATTTTCAAGCATATGGTCAGCCTGTTACAATTCCAGGTGCACTTGGAAAGAATGTGTTTCTGCCATTCTTATGTGTGGTGTTCTTTAAATGTCAACTGGTTCAAGATGATTGATAATTTTGCCAGGTCTTTTATACCCTTACTGTTTTCTCTGGTTGTCCTAACAGTTACTGAGAGGTAGGTGTTAAAATCTCCAGCAATGTTTTGTCTACTTTCCCTTTAGTTCTGTCAGTTTTTGCTTCATGTTTTTGAAGCCTTGTAATTAGGAGCATATACATTTATAATTGTTTAACTGTTACATATTCCCAATGAATTGGCCATTTTGTTGTTATAAGTGTTCTTCTTTTCTCTGGTTATATTCCTTGTCTTGAAGTAATTTTTTATAGTATTAATTTGCCAGCTCAGTTCTCTTATGTGTACTGTTTGCACGGTACATATTTTTCCATTATTTGACTTTCAACTCCTCTGAAACTTTGCATAAAGGTAATTATTTTAAACAGCATGTACTTAGGTCTTGCTTTTTTACCTCGTCTGACAGTCTCTGTTTTTAATGGGAGTGTTTAGTACATTTATATTTAATGTAATTACTGATATGGTTGGATTTAGGTCTACCATTTTTATTTTTTTTCTATTTGTCTGATCTGATATTTTGATTCTTTGTTACTACTTTTGGTTTTATCAAAAAAAATTCAATATTCCATTTTAACTCATCGATGGGCTTTTAACCTATTCCTCTTTGCCGTATTTTTTAGTAGTTTCTCTAGGGATTAAAATATGCATACTTGTCACAGTCTTTATGTAAATGATCATGATGAAAAATCACGATTGAAACAATACCACTGTTGGTGAGGAAGTGAAACAACGGAATTCTCATATACTGCCTCCATCTAGGCCTTTAGTACTATTAGGAGGAAGACAGGTACAAGAGCATTCACTGAAGCATTGTTGTTGTGGTTTATTTTTATTTCTTATAAAGCTTACCTTTTAAAATATTTTTATTTATTTATTTTTGGCTGCATTGGGTCTTCGTTGCTGCATGCAGGCTTTCTCCAGTTGCAGCGAGCAGGGGCTATTCTTCGTTGCGGTGCACGGGCTTCTCATTGCGGTGGCTTCTCTTGTTGCAGAGCACAGGCGCTAGGCACTCGGGCTTCAGTAGTTGTGGTTCGCGGGCTCTGGAGCGCAGGCTCAGTTGTTGTGGCGCATGGGCTTAGTTGCTCCGTGACATGTGGGATCTTCCTGGACCAGGGATCAAACCCGTGTCCCCTGCATTGGCAGGTGGATTCCTAACCACTGCGCCACCAGGGAAGTCCTGTTGTTGTTTTTTAAATAGTAAAAAAAATTAAGACTTGAAATAGCCTATATGTCCATTAATAGGGGATTAGATAAATAAATTCTGAGTTATTTATTCAGTAGAATATTACATAGAGTGAAATGGAATAATTAAAACTATAATAATAAACATAAATTTCAAAAAATATATTGAATGAAAAGAGAAATTTGCTGAAGGTCACAAAAATATATCTTTTCTATGAATTATAACAGGATATACTGTTTATGATTATATACATATATAAGTATACACTAAAATTCCCCCCAAAACCCTAAGGCATGCTAAACACAAAATTCAGGGTATTCTTTTTGCAAGAGAAGGAGGGAGGAAAGGAGAAAACGAGGATCAGGAGTCCAAGCTGCATGGCTGATAGGAGGGAGTTTTTATATCTTTATTGTATCATTATCTAAACTTTTTTATATTCCTGCAGTATTTCTTAATATTTTTTGGAAGAACAGGATTACCTTTTTATCTCCATACCCAGTTTATTTCGAAATGAATAAAAGAATTTCCAAACAATATATTTTTCTCAGTTAAAAATCTATCTGGAAACCACCAAATGTAAGGGACTTTCTCTTTTGACATTTCCTATTCTATAATTAGTGAGAATTAGTTATAATTCTCACTTTGTGGCTTTGTCCTCTGTTGATGAGAGACATCCACATACTCAGAACAGCACTTTATTAGCAAGGTTGATTGTTGAGGTTTAGGCAAAATATGGGCACTATCAAGCACAGGTAAGAAGAAATGTAATACCTGGAACAGGAGAAGACACGTTTAATTTACTAGAAAATGTAAATAGGTTAAAGTGCTAAGTTACACATCAGTATTGTCGAGGCCCCATGATGGATGGCTCTGTCTACCTGTAAATCCATCATCACGAGGAAAACTTACCATGATCTCAATCAACTTTTCTCTGGTAAATGATTATCATCCTCCTGGCAAAAGGGAAAGTCAGTAATAAAAGTTCCTTTTTTTTAGCTTTGGTATCTTAATAGTGAAACAAATCTAACTATCTAGATTAACACAGATGTTAAGTGAGCTTGAGGCAAAACTTTGAAAAATCTCTTGCAGGCTGAAAAAAAGACTGTAGAAGAGGAGATGGGGAAGAGAAAAGGAGACAAGAGGAGTCTAAATGATATGAAAAAGTTAAGGTTTGAACCTTAAAAGCTTTGGGCACCCAAGATAAATTTGAGTGATATTGATGAACTATATCTTATCCATCTATCCTCAGAGTCCCAGGCATGTGCTAGACTATGGGAGTGCAGAGACGGGTAAGAACTAGTCTCTGATTTTTTTTTTTTTTTTTTTTTTTTTTTTTTGCAGTACGCGGGCCTCTCACTGTTGTGGCCTCTCCCGTTGCGGAGCACAGGCTCCGGACGCACAGGCTCAGCGGCCATGGCTCACGGGCCCAGCCGCTCCGCGGCATGTGGGATCTTCCCGGACCGGGGCACGAACCCGTGTCCCCTGCATCGGCAGGCGGACTCTCAACCACTGCACCACCAGGGAAGCCCTCTGATATTAAATGTAGCATCCAGAAGGTAACTAAAGACACTCCCATAAGGCAGATAATTGCCACAATGATTGTACACACAATAGAGCAAGGGGTCACAGATAAAGGAATACTGTAACTAGTGTGGAATCTGACATTTGGTCTGGATCTTTATTCATCCTTAATCAAAGGCAAGAAAGGAAAATTCCAAAACCAAGGAAGAAAGACAACTCTCATGGCATTGTTTAAATATTTGGGAAAAAAATGGTATGAATGAAGAATTATTTTTTAAAATATATGTGCTATGGGCTGAAGTGTGAACCCTCACACCCAATTTCATATGTTGAAATCCTAATCCCCAGTACCTCAGAATATGGCTGTATTGGGAGATATGACCTTTAAAGATGCTGGGCCCTAATCCATTTTCGTAGGCGTACGTACACAGAGGAAGATCATGTGAAGGCACAGAGAGAAGACGGCCGTCTACAAGCCAACGAGAGAGACCTCAGAAGAAACCAACCCTGCTGACACCTTGATCTCAGACTTCTAGCTTCTGGATTTGTGGAAAAATAAATTTCTATTGTTTAAGCCACCCAGTCTGTGATACTTTGTTATGTCAGCCCTAGCAAAGAACTAATACACTTAAATATGGTCCACTTAAAGTGATGGCAAAAATCCTGTGTTGACCTACAGTATTCAAACCGTATTATCGATTTAAACACAAGTCTAGAATGATCCGATTTTTTTTTTTATTTATTTATTTTTTTTTGCGGTACGCGGGCCTCTTACTGTTGTGGCCTCTCCCGTTGCGGAGCACAGGCTCCGGACATGCAGGCTCAGCGGCCATGGCTCACAGGTCTAGCCTCTCCGCGGTATGTGGGATCTTCCCGAACTGGGGCACGAACCCGTGTCCCCTGTATCGGCAGGCAGACTCTCAACCACTGCGCCACCAGGGAAGCACCTAGAATGATCCAATTTTGATAAAATCGTGCAACTATGTGCATAAATATAGATAGACGATAAATGTCACCTTTAATGTTTTGTGTGATTTTTTTTTTTTACTTTCTCCGTTAGGCTTTTCTATATTGGTCCATTATTTTAATAAGCATGTGAGTGGATGGATTCAAGTGGGAATACATACATAGAGCAAGGAAAGAATGTAGCTCAGGGCAGAACCTTGGGGAATGTTGATATTTAAGGGACAGAAGGTGGGAGTGAGCAAAGGCAACAAAGGAGGATCGTCCAGAGAGGAAAAAGACCTGGAGTATTATTCCGAAGAAGCCAACGAAGGGCAAACTTTTAGAAGGAACAGGGCATTACCCAGTGTGAAACGTTGCAGAGAAGGTCTGCACGGAGTCTAGCAGCAGGAGGATGTTGCACTTGGAAATGAGGAGGTCATGCTGTCTTCTGAGAACAGTTTGAAGGAGTGGTGAGGCCAGTTTGTAGGGGTTTGTGGAAAGGATGGGCAGTGTGGAAGGAATGCAGCAAAGTCATGAAGAGTGACAAAAATTACCGATCTTCAGGTATAGCCGCAGACTGTCATCATCATACTAGGAATAGCCTGAATACAAACCTGGGCATGTCAAGATGCCTTTACCCTAGAAACCCAGAGAAGAGTACCTTAGCAACGTGTACCAAGCTGCTGTATTCTGCGTGGCGCCTGAGATGTTTCTGGACCCATTCTAGTGTGTGATGTCAATTAGCCTGTAGTCTTTGATTAATGGCAAAGATGTTTCTATAAACCAAAGGCCTTGACAATGAGATCACTTCGTAGCCCCTCTAGAACAGCACAGGGAATGACAGCAGCCAGCAAGTTTTGTTATTGGAAAGGCTCCCAATGTTGCAAGAAAATGTTTATAGGCTTATTTGACTACTAGGGAACATGCTTTCTTGTCTAGTTTCCCTACCTCTTAGCCAGTTTCCCTTGGGATGAGGACACAATAAAAACTAAACAGACAAAAAGAGAAGGAAAGAGAGAGGGAGAGGTATGTGTTTAGAAAGTATGTCAGGCACTGCTCTTTCTTCTTTCACCTTAGCCAGGTGGGCCTGGAATGGATATCATCAATGTATGGCAATCATATATATATATGATTATATATATATAATGTGTGTGTGTGTGTATATATATATATATATATATATATATATATATATATATATATACATATGTAAAACAATACATGTATTGGAGTATCATGTGCCAAGCAGCATACTACACACTTTACTTAACTTTTTATTTAATTTTTATATAATCCCCAAATCCCAGTTAGGGGAGTATTTTTGTTTGTTTGTTTGTTTGTTTTGTTTTTTTGTGTGTTTTTTTGTGGTACGCGGGCCTCTCACTGTTGTGGCCTCTCCCGTTGCGGAGCACAGGCTCCGGACGCACAGGCTCAGCGGCCATGGCTCATGGGCCCAGCCGCTCCGCGGCATGTGGGATCCTCCCGGGCCGGGGCACGAACCCGTGTCCCCCGCATCAGCAGGCGGACTCTCAACCACTGTGCCACCAGGGTAGCCCAGGGGAGTATTTGATATTCCTTTTTTATTGAGGAAACTGAGGCATAGAGGAGTTACCTTATTTGCTTGCGATCACACACGTTATTTGATTTAAGGTCATTTCTGGATCTACAAAGGGCAGAAAGTAACTTTAGACATTATATCTCCCCCTGAGGAACCTGCACCCTGGTAAAACAAATCAGGCACACAGAGAGTTATCAACACCTAACTGCGGCACAGAAATGCTGTATGAGAGGGTCCAGGTGTTCACTCCTAGCTGGGGCAACCAGAAGTTGTCTGAAAGGAGGTAGCTTTAAGCTTTAGCTTTGAGGGGGTAGGAAGAATTTTAATAAGTGGAGATTCTTTTTACCACAAAATCAAAATAACAACTGTTTTCCACCTTCGTTTCTTTGTGTTATTCCTTCCAGCTCTTTTCAGAGCTATCTCTAAACAGCAAAGCATCACCAGCACCAACCTCTTTTTATTCCCATCATCTCGTATTTCCCTCAGGGCACTGAAATTCTTTAGCAATAGCAGACACAGCTGGGCGTGCACAGATGCTCAGATGCCAAAGCAGGTTTTGATTGCCGAACAGCTGTGGCAAGGACAATAGCCCACTTCCCTTTGGGCAGGTATCTCTGAGTGCTGTTTTGACCAGCTTCTAGGAGAGGCGTTGTCTGAGGCAACCAGAATTCACCCTGGAGTCACTTCTGAGCCCATCTCTGTCCCATGATGGAGGTGTTATTTGAATTCATCTTCATTTGTTGTCTGTTAAATAAAATTCTAAAATTCTTTGTCTCTTTAAAGTTGGAGGATAGAGGGATTGAGTGGTCAATTTCACACCTGTGATTGGGTGACATGAGCATTGATGAGAAAGTTCATTCGTCTGTACATTCTCCCAGGACTCTCTAGCTCCCATATTTGACCCTGCTTCCTCTAAATCTGTCTCTAATTCCTCCACCAGAAAGCAGAAAGTAATCGTTAAAGTAAATCAGTTTTTAATGTATTAGCAAGGCTTTTCACATTGCTCATAATCAGATGTCTGTAATTCTGTGATCAGAAGGGAGAGGACATGTTTTTAGAATAGTTCTTTAAGCAGAGGGTAATTTCTGGATACCTGTAGAAAACAAGTCAAAAATATTGAAGAAAAATTGGAGTCATTTGCTCTTATCAAAAACAAGTTATTTCTTTTGAGAAGAAAAGCTCATGACTGTTGGTTGATAACTCAGCCAGCTGAAAGAAACCTCAACAACTTAAGAAAACCTTTCAATAGACAAAAGATTGAAACATTTGATTTCAGTGTCAGTTTCATATTTTTGACCTGTAGGAAAGGCTGAAGATATTTCAATACCTTTTTCAAGCACATGCAGGTTACAAGGAACTACCTCTTCTCCATCTCTTCAGAAGAGGAGTTTAATGATAAGAACAGTGAAGATTACATAATTTGAAAAAAACCCTTATCTCTAAATTATGATCATAAAATAAGATACTAAAATATTGCAGTTTTAATTGTTCCTAAGAGTAGGGTGGACTACCACGCACTCACACCCCTTATTTCCCGCCTCCCCACAATGCATTACATGAACACTGGAGTACGATCCACTTTGTGGTTCCAGGTAATATAATCTAAAGAATACAGCAAGGAGGCTGTAAAATCAGAATATAGCTGAATCTTCAAACATTTCCTCTGTTACTCTGTGTTATTTTAAAATCTGGATACCAAAGTGTCATTTCTTCTCAGTTTAAAAATAATGCTATTTTTATTGTTGTTTCCTATGGAAACAATTTCCCTAGGCACAGCAACGGCCATATCTTAACAGGGAATTATTTATTTAAGCCAGTTGCCCTTGTTGTGTTTTGGATGACACAAACCCGTATTTTATCCCAGTGGAGTCTGCAAGGGGAATCCCTGCCCACTCTTGGAGGATCATCTATTGCTCCATAGCCACACTCCCAAGCGGCCACAGAAACCATTCTGTTCCCTAGAGATCAGATTGAGGAACTTCAGGTCCCCAGCGACTAATGGAACGTTACAAAAGCTGTGACCAAATTGTCAGAACTCTCCAGGTCTGCCTAAGGTCAAATGACAAATAAAGCAGTGAGGCTCAGAAGACACACAAGCATCTCAAGAATCCTTGCACAGGAACAAAAGAATTGAGTGACGCTTGCACAAGGGCAAAAGAACTTTCCCTTTGCACAATACATATTTCTGAGAACACAATATTCTTCTTTAAACATTAAGGAATGGGAAACTTCTATCACACCTATAAATAAGTAGCTTGTATCAGACTAACTCTCCCACAAAAACAGCTATAAGAACACTCCCGTGCTTCCCTGGTGGCGCAGTGGTTGAGAGTCTGCCTGCCAGTGCAGGGGACACGGGTTTGAGCCCTGGTCTGGGAAGATCCCACATGCCACGGAGCAACTAGGCCCGTGAGCCACAACTACTGAGCCTGCGCGTCTGGAGCTTGTGCTCCGCAACAAGAGAGACCGCAACAGTGAGAGGGCCCCGCGCGCGATGAAGAGTGGCCCCCGCTCGCCGCAACTAGAGAAAGCCCTCTCACAGAAACGAAGGCCCAACACAGCCAAAAATAAATAAATAAATAAAATTTTTAAAAAAAACCACTCCCTCCAAATAAAACAGCTATTAAAACAACAGAGAGTAACCAAAGCAGCCCGGACTGAAGGGGTCAAGATCCTGGAGAGGAAAAAAAATGCACTGTGGTGAGCCAGATAGCTGCCACTGCTATTTTCCCCAGGGAGTTTGCTGAGGTGTAGAGGATAGATAGATAGATAGATGGATGGATGATCTAGTGTTGCAGGAGTCTTACTGGGCTGCAGAGACACAAAGTGGAAGTCAGGGCTATCAAACTGAAAGGATTTGAGGAGCCAGCCCATTTTCCCTGTGCGATTTTCCCTCAAGACATTGACATATTCCTAAACTAAGTAGGCACAGTCCAAGAGGAAGAAACCAAGCAACCACCCAACAGAGAGCTTCTCAGGCTAAAAGGGTCACCATGGTCTTAGGGGTCTCCTGGTACTAGGAAGACAAAACTTGGAGTTCAGGACCCTCCAAAAATGAAGGGTCCTGGCACAGAATCTAAACTTTCAATTGAGACCCCTGAAAGGTCCCACCCTGCGAGGAAGGGTATGATAACTCAGAGATAAAACAGCCCTTACAAAACCTGAAACTCACCTCCAGTCAGCTGAACTACTGATTGGACCAAGTTGTCAATATAAAGTAAATCTTCTCTGTGGGAAGGTAATCGTCATTTAGAGTCTCTATAATTGTTTATATACAATGTGCATCATTAAATCCAAACTACCAGGCATGCCAGAAAATATGACCCATGACCAAAATTCAAGAGAAAAAGAAAGCCAAAACAATAGAAAGAGTGATCCAGACATTGAGGTTCTCAGACTCACACTTTAAAATAACTATGATTGACATGGTCATGGAAACAGATAAAAATGCGGAGAATTTCGCCAAGAACTGGAGTCTATTAAAAAAGTATTAAATGGCAGTTCAAGAACTGAAAAATATAACTGAATTGAGAATTCAAAAGCTAGATTTAATTATAGATTAAAAGCAGAAGAGAGAATTAGCAAACTGGAAGAAGGTCAGTTCACAAAGCCAAATTGAAGCACAGAGAAGGAAAAAAGAAAAATAGAGAAAAAAGTGAAAGAGACACATGGGACATGGTGGAAAATTCTAACATATGTGTAATTAAAATTCCAGGAGAGGAGAAAGAATGGGGCAGAAACTATTTCCCCAAACTGACAAAAGACATCAAGCCACAGATTCAAGAAGTTCTATGACCTCTAAGCAAGAAAATACAAAAGCAAGCCACACTTAGGCACATCATATTAAGACTGCTGAAAACTGGAGTTAAAGGGGAAAAATCCCAATAGTAAATAAATAAAAAAACATATTACCCTCAAGAGGCAACAAGACAGTTCTGAAACAAACACTCTATTTCTTTATGATGGAAAAAAAAAAGGGAATTTAAAAGACAATACCATTTACAATAACAGCAAAAATCATCAAATGGATAGGAATAAATCAAACGCACAAGGTCTCTTCACTGAATGCTACAAAACATTCCTGAGAGTATTTTAAATAGACCTAAATAAATGAAAGAATATACCAAGTTCAAAGACTAGAAGACCCAAAAATTTAAGGGTTAATTCTATCCAAAACAATCAATAGATGCAACCCCCCCCCAAAAAATGCCTGTAGGTCACTGACAAGTTGGAAATTGACAAATTGATTTTAAAATTTATATGGAAATGCAAAGGGCCAAGACGAGTGAAAACAATCTTGATGAAGAAAAAAAACTTGGAAGACTTCCATTACCAGATATCAAGATTTATTAGAAAGCTAAATTCAATAACTGTGGTATTGGTGAAAGGATATAAAATAAATCACTGGAATATACTAGAGAGTTCAGGAAAAAAATGTAGTCTTTTCAATAAATGGTGGTGGATCAATATGGGAAAAAATTAACCTTAATCCTCTACCTACACCCCAAAATCAATTCCAGATGGATCATAGATCTAACTGTGAAAGGTAAAATAATACAGCTTCTAGAAGTTAATAATATCTTCATCACCTGGGGTAGGCAAAGAGTTCCTAAACAGGACACAAAAAACACTAAATGTAAAGTAGAAGATGAGAACTGGACTTTATTAAAATTAAGAACTTCTATTTATCAGAAGTACCATTAAAATAATGAAAAGGCAAGCAACAAGCTGTGAGAATACATAAATAATGAATATATATGTATATATATGTGTGTATCCTATAAATAATTGAGAAGGCAGATAATTCAATTAAAATTGGACAAAGGCTTGAATAGGCTCTTCCAAAAAAGTATATTCAAATTGATAATCAACACATGAAGGGTGTTTGATAGCATTAGTCACCAGGAAAATTAAAATTAACAATACAACAAAATGCTGCCACTCACCCAACAGAATGGCTAAAATGAAAAGGACCGGTAATACCAAGTATTGGTGAGGACATGAGCAACTGACCTCTCATCACTGCTGGTAGGAGCGTAAATTGGAACAAATACTGTGGCAGATTTTAAAATGGCCACGAGTTCTTCCCATCTGTGTGTGCATTTGCAACTGACACATATGATTTGCAACTGACTTTGCAGTTTCTCCCTCCAAAAGGTCTGTGGAGATTCCTTGAAACGGGGCTTGGCTGTGTGACATGCTTTGGATGATGGGACATTAGCAAATGTTGATACCAGAAGAGGCCTTGAGAAGAGCTGGTATGTTGGAGTTTGCTCTCATTTTCTGCTCTTGGCAACCCTGCTACCACCACCAAGTGAATGAGCCCAGGCTGGCTTGCCAGAGTGATTCGTTGTCCAGTTAGCTCCATCTCTCCTACAGACAACCAGCCAACTGCCGGAGAAGTGGATGAGGCCCCCAGCTGACTGCTAATGCCGGACTGAACCCAGCCCAAACACACGGAGCACAAACAAACCATCCCAGATGAGTTCAGTCCACTCGGCTGACCCAAAGAATAGTGAGTTACTGTTTTAAGTCACTACATCTCCAGGTGGTTTGTGATGCAGCAAAAGTTAACTGAAAAAACCACTTTGGAAAATCGTCTGGCAGAATCTGTTAAACACATACCCTGTTCCCCAACACTTCCACTCCTAGTTATGCACCCAACAGAAATGCATCAAAAGACACGTGCAAGAAGAATGTTCTTTGTAACACTGTTCATAATACCCCAAACTAAAAATAACACAAATGCGCATCAAGAGTAGAATACATAAATATAATGTGGGATAGGCATGCAATGGAATACTATATAAAAATACTATAAAACACTATAAAAATGAGCAAACTATTGGTAAATGCTCAGCATGGATGAAACTCACAAATACCATGTTAAGTTTAAAAAAAAAAAAACCCAAATGCAGATACAAAAGAATACATACTGCACGACTTCATTTATAAAATTCAGAAACTAGGAAGAATCAGCAGTGACGGCAACCAGAGTAATCATTACCTTTGGAAGGGTTTTTGGCTGGCAGGAAGCATAAGGAAAGTTTCTGGGTGACAGTAACGTTTTAGATCTTTATTCAACTGTGTTTACTCTGTAAAAATTCATTGAATTGAGTATCGAAGATGTGTGCCCTTTACCGTATGTTATACTTCTATTTTAAGCAAACTATTTTTTTTTGGCCGTGCCACGTGTCTTGCGGGATCATAGTTCCAGAGATCGAACACGGGCCCCAGCAGTGAAAGCACTGAGTCCTAACCACTGAACCACCAGGGGATTCCCTATTTTAGAAGTATAAAAATATAAAATAATAAGGAATTATTCTCAGTTCTTTTCTTTGCAATGTTTCCTTCAAGGAATTTATCTAACCCCACACACTTTTAGTTACTAGATTTTTGCTGATTGACTTAAATCTCTGTCCTCAGGCCCTGTCACTCTCCAGTCCTTCCATAGCCATTTGTCCTTACATGATCCATTAACATCGCGAATGCAGAGTCTAAAACTGAACAAACCTCACCTCCCCCACGTATTTGGGTTCACGGTGCTCCTCATTTCCAAGTACCTTCTCAGGCACCTCTCACTGCCTTGTCTCCACATCATAATGTCAAGTCCTCTCATTACTTCCTTTGGATTTTCTTTCAACTGTTTCCCTTTCTCATTTCCACTGTGTCAGAGTTCAGAGCTAGGAAACAGAAACCACTGTTATCTTAAGCAGAAAGAGATTCAGTACAGGGAACTCAGGCTTAAAGAATTGTTGAGAGGCTGGAGTTGCCTTCTTCAGGCTGACCTCCGGGAATGACCCCCCAAAGCAAGACAACCAAAGTGGATCTCCTGGGGGGTTCTATCTCTGCCACAACCAAGCAGGTGGACTGCAGGAGTCCGTCACTGGAAGTGTTGAGTTCAAAAACACCCCCCATCCCGGCTGCAATTCATATGTCAGGGAACCAGCCAGCCATCTCACCAAGGCACTCAAAACTGGTAACGCTAGCAACTGGATGCTTGAGAATAAATCCAGACTACGCATGACTCTGCTTGTCAGCAGTAACGACCAACACGGGAAAGATGGCCCCCATCTCACTTCCCACTCCAGGAAAGTGCATCTAATTGGTAGATGAAAAAGATGGTCTTACTAAAAGATTTTTTTTTTTTACTGTCGAGTACCTTTTTTTAAAAATTAAGATAACCGTTGGAAATCCTTAGATTGCCTTCAAAAATTGCAGACATATCTCCTATCAGTTATAGCAAGGTAGTGCTTCTCAAGGATATGAGTGTGTTTTGGAAAGTCTGTTCAGATACATATCAATTATACCACGCCAATTTGGGGTCTAAACTAAATTATACTGTCCATGGGGGAAAACATCTTTTACTCAGTCCCTGTCCCATTTAATTGGAATCCACATAATTTAGGTTTTATCTTTGCTCAACTTAACTAAAATCACTACGTGGAGGGCATTGTGCTTGCTTCATCATAACCAGCTCCGAGACACCAGATGTAACCCCTTGTGTCCAAGCACAGGTTCTTACTGGGTACCTACCCCATTGATGTCACACTTGTCCTGACTTGTGGTGCATGTTTGGAGATGCTGCTTGTAGTTTATTTATCCAGGTGTAGCTGGAGATTATTTATCCAGGTGTAGCTGGAGTGTAGCTGGAGATTCCGGTAGATAACTGAGATATAACTGGTGTGTCATTCTTACAGTACTGACTCTTCCTTTTGGGGGCTGTTTAATTCCTTGGCTCAAAATGTGTCACTCCGTTTCTAATTACTGCCAGCCAGATGAGTGTACCTTCTGTTATGTCCTGTCAGGCCCCAGATCTGTGCATTATTAAAAGCTGAGTAATGCTCATTGTCTTTAAAATACAAATTATAATTCCTTTAGACCAGCTACCATATGAACTGAAGGCAGAGTTAAGTGGTGATGGTGTCTAGACAAATAGCAACAGCTAATATTACTCTAGGGCCAGAGTTCTGACCTAGGCAAAAGCGTAAAGGGGGCAAGTTTGTGGGTGAGGGTGATGTATCTTGGGCTCTCTCAGGCGTAGTCTGGTTTTATCCAATGCTGGCCCCTGTCTCTGAGGATATTTCTTTTTAGAAAGAGTATGTGTGGCTTTCTTGAGTTCACCTGCCCCAGAGGCAGAGCCAGATCTCCTTTTGACCTTGTAAGCAGTGTAAGTCCCTGATCCCTTCTAGAGAGTTGGTGGCATATCTCACTGCCTGTCACCAAGACCTCGTGGGCAGCCCCTCCACTGATTTCATAAAGCCACAAGGACCCCTGAGCCTCTTGGGCAAAGACGTTAGGGAATTGGAAAGGAGGAAGCCATGCCAGATTTTCAAACAGAGTTTTCCTTGCACCTCCGAGTTCAAATTACAACTCAGTCCATTTATACATGTAGTAAAACAAGAATAATTAATTTCACTTTTTCTTTCATTAATGACCAATTATATCAATTACACAGACTAAAACTCCTTTAAAAAATCACTCCCATTTACATCTTGGTTAATTAAATTCCCTCAAATATGTAAAACTGCAGTTATAAATTTAATGTGTTCAGTTTTCTTTTGAACTACTTCAAATGCCTATCCTAAGCAGTAAAGCCTGTCCAAGTACTTAAACAACTGTAATCAATCTAACAAATTAAACCTATAAATACTGTGATTCTCAGTTCACTTAAACATTCCAATACTGTTTATAAATTAATCAAATTTTTGTACTTAATTTAAATCACAAGTCTAAAATCAATTACTTAATTACACATTTAAAACTGAAATCACAAGCCTAGTCTGTCTTTGTGCTAATACATCCAATTCCTTCATGACACACAGTGAAATCTAAGTACACCCAGAGTTCCTCAATGATTTCAGATGTATTCCTGAACTACACAAAAGTATGAATATGATGGTTTGATTTACTTAAACAGATCCATGCCTAATTCTAAACTTTCCTAGGACTAGAAATATAGCTCACCCATTGAAGGAACGATTTCATCATCCCCCAAAACCTGGGTTGTCTTCTCAAGGTGTTGGAATCACTTATTGGCCAGGCAGCGTGTCCCAGAAGAGCCTGCGTTTGCCCCAGACAATCCTACCTGCAGCCCTGGTGGACATGTGAGCTTTTGTAGTCAGACACCGAGGGACTTCAAGTCCTCACCTTACAGAGAGTGTTAGTCTTGAAGCCCTGGCTGCCTGGGTTCAAGTGGAAGCATGACCTAATCTTTCAAATCTTCTTTCAGCGTTACTACCTGATGGGGTGTGATGGAAACCTGCACCCCCATTAAGGTTTCAGTTAACCTTCTCTAAGCCCTTACTGCAGGCCAGAATTTGAATTCTTTTGATCTTCCTTATGGCCAGGCCACAACTCTTACAGACATTTAAATGACATCCGGTTGGTTCTGCATGTGTCATGCCTCCATCTGGCTCTGTCGTCATGCTAATGACGCTGGCCCCGCTACACAGCGCCCTGGCAGAGCCGTCTAGTGGGCTATTAGCCTTAGCCATCCAGGCCAGAAGTGACAACCTTTCTCTGTGTTCAACTGCACCTCCAAACCACTGATCTAAAGACATTTAGCTAGGCTTCCCGATGATGAAAGGGAGCACGAGGTGACTGGGCGAAAGAATGTAAGTTACAAACATCAGTTCTATCAGGTGCCAGTCATGTATTTGCTTGTGTGCCAGGGAGCATGGAGACAGGGATGGACGAGACCCACCGTGTTCCTACTGTCACCCCAGAGAGCGAAACCAGATGATAACAAGCAAACCACTGGGTGCCTCAGTGGTCTCTCAGATCCGCACAGCCCTCCTGTGGCTGAGGACCCCAACACCTGCCCCAGTAGCCTGGGTATTAGCACGGTGGGCACACTGTTTTTTGGCAGCACTGCACCAGTTCCAGCAGTCTGCCCTCCAGTGATAGAAGCTTCCACTCCAGTGACAGAAGCAGCCCTCCAGTGAAAGAAGCTTCCACTCCAGTGACAGAAGCTGCCCTCCAGTGACAGAAGCTTCCACTCCAGTGGCAGAAGCTGCCCTCAGTGACAGAAGCTTCCACTCCAGTGACAGAAGCTGCCCTCCAGTGATAGAAGCTTCCACTCTGGCTGGCTATGTGATCTGGAGCAAGACAGGAAGAATTCCTTGGACAACAGTTTCCTCCTATGTCAAATGGTGCGGGGATTAAATGCGCTCGTTCAGGTAAAGCATGTGGCAGTGCCTGGCACCGAACATGTGCTTGATAAACAATAGCTACTACTGTCTTCGGTAGATGCATTTTTAATTTTAGGTATGTGTCTTAGTCAGCTCCGGCTGCTGTGATAGAATACCATGGCTTAACAACAGTAATTTATTTCTCATAGTTCTGGGGACTTGGAAGTCTGAGATCAAGGTGCCAGCATGGTCGGGTTCTGATGCGGGCTCGTTTCCTGGCTTGCAGACAGCCACCCTCTCACTGTGTCCTCACATGGTGGAGAGAGAGAGCAAGCTTTGGTTTCTTACTCTCCTTACAAGGACAGTAGTCCCATCAGGAGGGTCCTGTTCTCATGATCTTGTCCAAACCTAATTACCTCCCAAAGGCCTCCCCTCCAAATAGCATCACACTGGGAGGTTAGGGTTCTGACCTATGAATCTGTGGGGCACACAAACATTCAGTCCATAACAGTGTATTTCTCTGAGACTCCGGTGGGCTTGATTTTTTTTTAGTATTTCTTGAAAATGATACATTTCTGAAAACATACTTAGATGAAACTTGAGGATGCATAGCTGAGCATTGCCAAAGTTGTCCTCGATGTGTTATCTCCTTTCAAAGAACAAAACAGGGCTTCCCTGGTGGCACAGTGGTTGAGAGTCCACCTGCCGATGCAGGGGACACGGGTTCGTGCCCCGGTCCGGGAAGATCCCACATGCCGCGGAGCGGCTGGGCCCGTGAGCCATGGCTGCTGGGCCTACGCGTCCGGAGCCTGTGCTGCGCAACGGGAGAGGCCACAACAGTGAGAGGCCCGTGTACCGCAAAAAAAAAAAAAAGAACAAAACATCCCTTCAGGGAGGGAGATGGTCATCCTCCACTTGTGCCCTCAGATCCATTCCTCACGCTTCCTGCCTTTCTCCATGCTCCGAAGAGCTCTCGAGGGGTCCCTTTTGGCTGGTTTCTGATAGGATTTGGCAGTGGGAGGCACTGGAGGACACTGGCTGCAGGAGGCAGGGCAGTTTTTCCCTGTTCCCTTCATGCTTTGGTGCCTGGCTCAGCAAGTGGCAACATCTCTCCATGACACTCCTTCTGCCAGGGTGAGGACCTCCTGCCTGAGTCCAGATCTCGCCGGGCCCCCCGTTTCCCTTCAGGCCAGGGTCTATAACAGCTTCCCACTGTTTTCATTTCTGGTGCCTTGACCTCTCTTAACCCTGCCCACTCCTCTGTAGAGTCCCTTCATTAAGGAATCTTCTGTTGAACCACCTGAGAGGTTTTCTATGTCCTTCTGGGACCCTGGTTGATAGATGTAATTATAATAAATTTCAATATTTTCCCATGCAACCTACTTCCCTATCAGTCATGCTGTTAGTTTAATAACATATTTTCCATCATTAAAAAAGAAATTCTGGAGAATTTCCAACTGGCACATGCAAGGTCATGATTATAATTGCCTTAAGGGAAATAGTCATTTTTAGTATTGCTTGGAAATGAGATTGGGAAATACAGTCTTTGCTCATGGCTTGAGGTATTAAGAAATATGCTAAATGGGAAATTAGAAGTCAGCACAGGAGTTCACAGGCTCGAGTTATCAAAAGATCGTTTTGTGATCCCTCATTTGCTTTCCCACTGTAAGGCAGAGTCCTAATTATCTTTCTATAGGAATCCAACACCTTCCCCTCAGCCAATATTTAGGCGCGACAATGAGGCATACCCTCATCTTCCCCCAGAAGCTTGGAAATCAGATTACTTTCAGAAAGTTCAACTTTAAATCACTTGGACTGGATCAGAACAAAGAAATGCAGTTACCTTAAAAGCAGAAGGACCCTTAGCTGGCCAGAAAACATTAAACGATCTAACGCAAACATGTGTCTGTCAGAACAGGCCAGCCGAAGGAGAAGCGCAGAAACAGACATCAGCTGTGTTCAACGAATTATCTTGCAGAGGAACAAGCTTGAGTACCTCAGAATGTTCTGGTAGCCTTATAATGAGACAAACACCTCAGCTTATCTTGGCCAGATGCTATTAAATAATCAATCCTAATTCCCTGTGTTTCAACTCTGTGCTCACCAAGGAATATTCTTACAGTAATGATTTTCTTATTTCAAAAGCAATACATGTTTATTACAGAAATAATCAGAAAATGTGGGCCAGGCCCAGAGATAATGTTAATGTCTCGATACATTTTCTTCCATGCTGTTTTTCACACACATAAATACACAAACATACGTATTGACAAAAATAGAAATCTTTCATCCTTACTAAAGTGCTTTGCAACTTACTCTTCACTTAATGATGAATAAGGAACATCTTTGTGTGTCAACAAATATGCCTCTACTACAGCAGGTTAATGGATACATTGTTTAAGGTGGGCAATCCTATAAATTTACTTAACCAGAGCTGTATTATTGCACATTTCTGCCATTTGCATCATTTTGCAATTACCAGCAGAACCGCAGGAGACATCCTTGTAGCAAACCTTTGGACCTCTTTAACCATTTCTCTGCACAGATTCCCAAAGAGCATGGACATTCCAAGACATTTGAATTATTTTGCCAGATTGCTTTCCAGAAAATATCATAATTGTTCCAGTGTTTGACAATTTTTATAGGTGCTAAATCATTAGGTTATTATTTTAACTTAAATTTTTCTGAGTACTAGTGAAGCTGAAATTTTTTCACGATCTTATTAGACATTTGAACTTTTTAATGTTCCTATTCATATTCTTTTCCATTTTTCATTCATCTATCTCTTATTTATTATAGAGCTCTTTACATCAGAAGGGATATTAACTTTCATGACATATTTTGCAAATATTTTTCCCAGTTTGTTATTTGCCTTTTATTGAAATATGGTATTTTGCCTTAAGCTCAGACTCTATTAGGAATGAATTTTAAGTAGCAGAGAAACCAACTCCCTGGCTTAAACAAAGAGGACTTATTATTTCACATAACAAGCACCTCATAGAGAGGAAGTTGTTGGAACTGGTTCAAAGAGTTGACAATGTGAGGGCTCACATCTCTGCCCTCTCTTGGCCTCCTCCTGCGTGTCATCTTAAGGTCACTAAATGGCTGCTGCAGCACTAGCCATCAGGTCTATGTTCTAGGCAGAGGAGGAAGAGACAATACCAGCTGACTCTTACTTATGCCCATTGGACAGAACTGGTCACATGGCTACTCCCAACAGCAAGTGAGGGGCAGGCAAGGGTGAAGGGGAGATGGGGTTAAGTGAGAAATTTGCACTGTCTACTGTAGAGAAGTTTTAAGTTGTATATAGTCAAATTGGTCTATTTCTTTGGTTTCATGCTTAGAAAGTTCTTCTCCAGCTCAAGGATGTATTCCAGTAGATAGTCATCTATATTTTCTTTCATTACTTTTATGGTTTCATTGTAACATGAGATAGAAATTAAACTTTTTTTCCAGATAACCAGCCAATTGTCCCAAAACCATTTTTGGACTTTCTCCACTGATTTGAAATATCTTAATTGTTTACTAGGCTATTAGATACACTTCTATTCTGTTCCACGGATCTAGTTAGCTATTCCTGTTATGGTTAGTACTTTAATTAATGTAATTTACCATGCATTTTATCATTTCAGGGCAAGTCCCCCTTCATGGTACTGCTTTTTCAAAAATTTCTTGACCTTTCTTGAATGTTTATTATTCAGATGAATTTTGAATCATCTTGTCAAGTTTTTTAAATGAACCTATTTGGATTTCAACAGGAAATACATTAAATTTATAAACTGAGAAGAATCGACAACTTGTACAGGTAAGTTTTCTGAACCAGAGACATGGTATATTCAAGTCTTCTCTCATACATCAGTAAAGTTTTGTGACCAACACATAGTAGGAACTTTTTTCTCTGTTTTGTACTTTAATCAGTTATAGCTAATATACAGGAAAGCTAAAGATTTTTATAAGATTGATTTTACAGCCAGCCACCCTAGTGAACCCTCAATTCATTCTAGAAGTTTTCCTTACTTGTTATTTGTGTCCTTGATCTGCCGGAGCCTGCAGAAGGCGGGTGTCACACTTCACCTCCTGGCTGTTACCTGGCTTCCTGTCCTGGTTCTTACCATATTTCTCATTACGTAGTATCAAACTGGCATTCAGACTCATGAGCCTGATTAACGTGATTCTTCCCTGAGGGATCAATCGGTTCTCGCTCTGCCGACAAAACCAAGTTTCAGAGATGGCAGAGCTGAGTTGGCCCATGTCCTGTGACATAAGCCTTCTTGCAAGTTCTAACCTGTCACAAGGGCAGGAATTTCTTCTAGCTCGTCTCCATCAGATATTAATCCGGCTTCTGTTCAGAAAGTCCTAGGGATAGGAGACAGTATAATTCAAGGTTCCTAATTCCATCTGGGGGACATTTCAGAGGCTCTTATTTATCGTGACGAAATCTACCTAGTCTAGCTCCTCCCTGTGTCTCTGGGAGATTCTACTTCCTCCTTTAACACTTTCTCTGATCTATTTCTTCTTCGATGACATGGTTAAGATTTCCCTCCACCGCAGTCACCACCCCCGTAAATGGGGCTCCTGTTTGGCAGAGTTGCTGACCTACAGATAACAGCCTTTGGGTCTGGTGGTGATCCTGGTCCGATGTGCTTTGGCCAGGGCAACTGGGTCACGTGATCATGTGACATGAAACCTCTGTGAGTGGAACTCCTTTGGCCATTTTCCCCAGAAGCTGAGGCTGTGATCGGCATACAGCACACCACTGGGTTTCTCCAGTATGTGCTACACTCATAACCACAGCACACGGCATTCCTTTAAGAGAAATTATGTATAATGTAGAAGAATGTGCCTAAGCTAACTGGTTACCTTACAGTCAGGAGTCAAGATGGGCCTGCTGCTGAATCTGTAATTAGGAGAATCTGAGTGAAATTCTTCCTGGATACAAGATGATCTGCTACATGGCCTCTTAAGGTCACTCCTATTTCCATAGTCATGCAACTCTGTTAAAAGCAACCAAATAAGGATAAATATATAGCAGGGCTTGAAATAGTAAATCTAATTCTACCATAAGTCAGTCTATTTTGGTTTCTCAACTCTACCAATTCAGAATGTGCTTTGGTGACTGCGTTTTTCTTCCTAATTGATTGGAATGAGTAGATTATTCATGACCCTTTTGGCTTCCCCCCTTTACCCCCCAATAAATAGCCCTTTTTCTTCTCTCTTAGAATGGGAGGAATAGCTCTAAATTTGACTTGGGAAAGTGAGATGTTATTTTTGGCTCAAGTAGAATTAGAACTTAGACCCCTGAGTGAAATCTGGTCTTCACTAATCCAACCACCCTTTGGGTTCAGACTAACTGCTGGATGGAGACCTTAAATTTTAGATCTGACCTTGAGCTGTAAGAAGGGTAGGCATTGCTCTCTGCCCCCTAAATGAAATAGCCTCATTTCTCCAAACTTAGCTAGCATCATAGAGTTGTGGGGGAGGGGACGGATGGTAGAAACAATCCTAGTGAGCAGCTGGTTCAGAATTTCTCAAACTATAAAGTATACACTATGCTCCTAAACAAAGGGTTCCATGCTCAGATTCCCTGCAGAATCATTGCTTACTGTGTCCTCCTCTTGAAGACTCTGGGAAGCCCTACAGCAAAGCAACCTGTTATATCTTGTTTGCCAAATTTCTTTGAACACACCACCCCCACCCCCAGCCTTTTTTTCCAGGTAGCACCTAACAGCTCTGGAACTGACATGCCATGAAACATATTTTGAAGAGTGCTGAGCTATTCACTCATTTTACGGAGGAGGACAGTGAAGCCCCTATTAAGATGTGGAGACAATCATTCCCCACGCCTGGCAGGGCTGGGAACTTGACCCTGGCTTCCAGACAACCTGTCCAGGCGCTTTCTCTCACCTTGAAAGAGGAGTCATTAATGGTGGCAGCTTTGAGGTATCCCTAGCACATTTTCATTGTCTGGAATTTGAGGTTGTATTTATTTATAGTTCACTCAGCAATGAATCCATCAAATGCTCTGAATGTTTCTAAAAGGGCATTGGGCCCTGTGCAGCTGACCTAAATAAAACACTCTCTTTTAAATTGCATGTAATTTACTATATAGTGAAATATTTTATCATGCTATAACATACCATTCTAAGAGGTTATTATTTTTATATGAAAAAGTAAATCAAAAGCATCAAATCTCAGTAAAATATGTCACTAAGGTGAAAGTGTATGGCCCAGTGAGAAGTAACCACAGACACTTCTTTTTTGTTTTTTTTTTTTGCGGTACGCGGGCCTCTCACTGCTGTGGCCTCTCCCGTTGCGGAGCACAGGCTCCGGACGCGCAGGCTCAGCGGCCATGGCTCACGGGCCCAGCCGCTCCGCGGCATGGGGGATCTTCCCGGACCGGGGCATGAACCCGTGTCCCCTGCACCGGCAGGCGGACTCTCAACCACTGCGCCACCAGGGAAGCCCTAGACACTTCTTTTAAACACAGAGCACAATAGTTGGTGAGTCAAAATTATAATAACTTGTCCAAAGGCCACGTGTATATTTTTTCAAATTGTGTAAAGTCAAGTAGTTTGAGCATGCTAGCACTCTTTGGAAGTAACATTTTTCTGACTTATTCTCTGAATTTCAAAGGCACTTTGAATCTATATGCGTTTTAGCACTTCTTTAGCCATACAATTGTTTATGAGACTCTAGTCCTGGATACTTTGAAATCTTTCTCAAGATTTTTTTTCTGCCTGAATACACTTAAGGTAAGAGATATACTCCCATCAGCTGGCATATTTTAAATTGGCTTCTAGCTTCTGAAAATCAAGTTTCCAAATATGTTTCCAAAGCTAGTACTGACCCATGTGATACCTTTTTGTGAATGAGAAAAAGTGCTCCTTCCTGGGGGCATTTGCAGCTCTGCACTAGGGCACAAGTCCTGGTGAGCGGACTGCAGGCTGGATTCCAGTTCCACCTGTCCCCCCAGATGGAGGCCCTCGTGCAAATGAACAAGTCGCACAAATAAAGCAGGGGTCCTGTCTGCTTCCGTTCCTCTCCTCCAGCCCTCCATGCCTGTAGGGCTGAAGACCTGATCAGGCTCTATTTACGGAACCTTGGGCCTCTCATCTCATCTTGCTGACTCAGCACAGAGTCCTGCTGACTCTCAGTGCTCCGGATCTGATAACTGGGCTCCTGACCATGGTCTCTTTTTTGGTGCCCTTGCTATTTTAACTGGGTTTGTGCCTTGCAGTGACCAGTTACCACCTCTGGGTCTTCAGTTCTGCCCAAGGTCAGGACCTATTATCCGTGAACCAATCTCTTGGTAATGCCAGCCTTCCTGCCTGAGGTTCTGAACTCTCTCCCCTGCCCTGGATCTCATGATGTCATATTCATGATTGAGAAATCCTCCCACTTCATCTCACAACTAGACCACCTGAAGTGAAGACCTCTCTTGCAGTGACCCCTTAGGCATGTGCTTTGTCCCCCAGAATAAGCCCACTTGCTTCTGAGTCATTTGTTGGGGTCTCAGTTGCTGGGCCTACTTCTGGGAACTAGCCACTTACTCGCATGCCCCGCTCTGAATTCCAAGATCCCACAGTCCAGATTCAGTACAAGTGCTGACCCATCTCCTAGGCTCTCTATATCCACATGTGCAATAATAGTTAATATTCAGAGGGGTGACCTTGAGCAGTGTAGATTTCGAAAGCAAGAAATAAAAATGTTACTTCTGTCCATATTTTACTTTTTAAGGCAGAAAGTAGAAGAAATATAGGTAGAAAGAATATCAACCACAAAAGTTGAAACAAAAAAATACCTTGATGAAATTCTTACTTACTTAGAAAATTGAGGGCCATGGAACTATATGTTCCAAAAAACCAAGAGCTGTGCCTCTTGACTTCACCACAGTAAAGCCAGGGCCAAGACCATAACAGGTGCTCAGTTAATACTTGCTGAATGAATGAAACTAAAATCTATCTAAACATAGTATTTAGGCAAGAAAGTTTTCTTCTTCTAGTTCATATAGTCACTCTTCTATCATACATGTGATAGAACCTGTCTTTTTAGTCATTTTGTAGTTTATGATCTTTAATACATCAGAATAAGAGGGGATAATTCATAAAAATAAACACAATACACATAATAAGCACTAATGACACTAGTGGTTGATATCATGGATCTCAGTAAACGTGAGTGAAACGTGGGGCTGTATACGAAATACTGGCAAAGTGATAATACTGGCATAAGTGGAAAGATATTTCACTTTTGGCAGTGTTAAAGGGTTTTCTACGACTGGGATACACACACAGGACTAAAAATAATCATGCTTTATGTTGCCAGAATACTTGACAATTTACAAAATACTTGAACAAATGTGATCATATTTGATCCTCACAAGAAAGTCGAGAAACATAGTTCAAAGAATTTATGTGCATCACTTTTTTTAAAGAAAATATCTAGTGGTTGATGAAATATAACACCTTTCAAAAAGATTTCTGGTCTATCACTAACAATAACAGCTCAACTGATAATGTAGAAAAATATTAAAAAGATACTCTAATAAAGAAAAAATGAAAGGAAGGAACCTGTAATGGCAAATTTCAATTACTGTGATGAAGGTAGACTTATATTATTCAACCTGGGAGTTACAGACTACAATTCTAAGAGATAAGGAATGAAATGCTGGAAGTGAGTAATGAGACTCAAGCTTTGGAAGTCTAGTTTCAGCTCACTGAAGAGGAATTATTACCATACTTGCCATTTATATTACATGATATTGATTGTTGTGCACTTCAAAATAGCTATAACTTTGGGAATCCAGAGCAGATATTGGGAAGCATTCAAGAGGCTCTGGTAGTCCACCAGGGGATGCAAATACCATGCAGGGTTCTCAGCCAGCCTGGAGTCTCTCCTTCTGACACATGCTTCTCACTCCTGCTTCCTTGCTTTCCAAGAGTGTTGTCCCTGGATATCCTGCTGGAGAGTCTGGTGAGTAACTCTGGAAACCTACATAATATTTCTACTTAGACAGAAAAATCTATCTTTTAAATAAGGTGATATATTTTGAAGTATTTTTATTGTTTTCTTTCCTTTTTTTTCCCTTTTCATAAAAGTAACAAGTCCTTTGTTAAAAATGATTCAAACATTATAGAAATATGTAAAAATGTTGCTTTGGTCATCATTTTACTTATTAAGGTAGAAAGTATAAGAGATACGAATAGAAAATTTTACCTCCCCCTTTGCTCAAGGTAACCTCCATTAATAAATCAGTGTAAGATCCAGTGGATCTCTTCTTCTATGCATACACTTAATTAGGCAATAATTTTTAATCTCTGCACTACATTTTTGACAGCTATCTTATATCAGGAAGTAGTGAGAAGAATGATCCTACTAAGGATCCTATGTGATCCTTATGAGATTTTAAAAAGAATTCAACCTCATACTTCAAACAGGGAGAAATTGAATCTCTCAAGAAATATTTTTAAAAACTAGCTGGGGAGAAAAGCCCATCAGTGTTTGGAATTAGCTAGAGCTAGGGCTACCCAAATTCTGGGAACTGCAATGCTAACAGGTTTCTAGCTTTCACAATTTGAAATAGAATTTACAGGGGCCAAAAGGTTTGAAATAAGAATGTGGTCAGAGGCATCACTGGTATGGACTTTGAGCTGACTAAAACAAACACCAAAATAGCAACAGAGTCTGTCTCAGATGAACTTGCTTTCCCAGCATGCTCTTTTGCTTGTGAGACAGTTCTATTACATTTTTCTAAAAGGGACTCATGCTTCCGTTGAAAAGGCAGTCCTGCTCGCATTGCACGGGGCACTGTTTAGGAACTGATAACTGGTTTCCACTTGGATGCTCTGTCTGGCTGTTTTAGAAATAGTGTCAATGTCTTGCAAAGACACTGTGCTCCAAATGTTTGCAAGTCTCCTGTTTGGAGCTTGCATCATGCATTTCCATAGAAACCAGTCTAGGTGAGATTTCAGAGTTCCTAGAACAGACCAGCTAATCAGATTGCACCTGAAATACCTAATTGTGTGCACTATAGAAATACGAGTGACATTGTCTTTAAAATATGTTTTCTTTAAGCATTCTAACTTGGGATGCCTGGAATGTGGTTCTAATCTCCGGGCCAGGGACTCTCCATCCTTGTACCAGATGTGTTTCCCAGGCCTTGAAATCACCATCCCCCAGGACCTGGGAGAGAACAAGGCACAGTAGGCTGGGGGATGGTGATGTAATTCCCCCACAAGCTCGCCTTGTCCAAGTAGCTCTCAGTCCCTCCTCTCCAAGGTGTGTATCTGACAAGGATCCTCAAAATGTAAATTGCTTGCTAAGGCAAAGATTACCCGTTGGTTTGCTTTAATTGCCTCTCTGCCCTCTGTTTACCGGGAAAGTAAGCTTTTGCGTAGGAAGGAGGAAATCTGTCCTTTACTTTTGGGAGTTAGAAAGAAGATAGAAGTTTGTGAACCACATGCTCAGAAATAAAAAGACAGGTGCCCAACAGGGTTTGTAGTTACTGTCTCAAAATGGAGACAGGCTCCAGAGTCCAGGACACTGTAACTTTCCTAAATTTAAGGATGTTTTATCTCTCTTCTGTTTCTAACAGTAAATAGTAATATAATCCTTAAAATCAAAAATTTCTGTGCTTTTTGGGGGGAACAGCAAAGAATGGGGAGAGTCGAGGAGTCAGCACTTTTTCTCTCTAAACAGTCTTGAGAGAACAGAATTCCAAATGTTAAAATGGTCCTGGACTTTGTTTGTTGGGAGTTTTTGAATGATTGATTTTATTTCAGTACTGCCTGTTCATATGGATTTTAAAGGTGTAAACTGTGAGTAAGACAGAGAGAAGACGGTCTCCAAGTGGAACCTGAAGCATCAACATCACTCGGGAACTTGTTAGACATGCATGTTCTCAAAACCCACCCTAGCCCTACTGAATCAAAAACTCTGGGATTGGAGACCAGCAGTCTGTGGTCAACAAGTCCTTGCAGATGAGTCCAATTACCAAGCTCGAGCTTGAGGACCCCTTGGGGGCGGATAAGGACTTGATGGGGCTGCTTTTAAATACTGGCTCTGCTACTTCACAGCTGTGTGCATTGAGCAAGTTAGTTTCTCAGAGTTTATGGTGTTGACTGAAAACGCATAACCTAAAAGCTTTATTTGAAGACCTTACTTAGCACTATAGCCTGGGAATCAGCCTCTCAGATAGCTCTGAGGAACTGTTCCAAAGAGGTAAGGGAGGAGCCAGGATATTTAGGAGTTTTTGCTAAAAAAACAAAAATGTAGTCGAGCATCAAAAGATTACTGCTAATCACAAAAACCAGACATCTCAAGTTAATGATTTAAGTGCTTTTTTAAGTATGGGAAGGTGCAAGACTCTGGGCTCATTGAATTTATTCCTTTGAGATGCACCTTAACTAACTAGCGCCAGTATCCTGTTTTTCTGCAGCCCGAATTGCCCTCAGGGAGGGCCACGGGGGTGGCTGCAGTGCCTGATGGCTTGATGGAGGGCAACATTCATTGTTTACTGGGATGGCAGGCAACAGTTTTTTTGTTGTTTTTGTTTTGTTTTGTTTTTGGTCCACAATGGAGAAGACTAAATGAGATAATTTATTTGAAGCACTTAGGGTAATGCCAGACACACAGAAAACACTCAATAAATGTTAGCTGCTATGGTCACCATTGTGTATAGGGGGAAGGTTAAGTCTCGGGACCTTCAACAAATTAGCACAGCATTTGCCAGCTTAAAGGGCTCTTTCAGATTCTGACACTGTGCTTCCAAAGAATCCAAAGTTAAATAAATTCTTTGTGATTTCTCCCACACAGAAATTTGAACAGAGCAGTAGTGCTCAACCTGGCTCATTATCAGAAGCTCAATGGAGCTTTTAAACCGCCCTGCCTGGACCTTCAGAGCCATCAACTCCAGTGGTAGGCCCTGGGCATCTATAATTTTAAAAAATCTCTATAGGCAATGCTGCAAAACAGCTACTGGAATCGAAGGGGATAATAACTAGAGCTAAGATGCACTAAGTGTTTGTGCCAGGCACTATGCTAACTCCTTTACCTACACTGCTTCATTTCATTCTTACGGCAATACTATGAGGTGGGTTCTATCAGTGTCTGTATTTTGCAGGTGAGGAAACTGAGGTAAGTGAGCCTAATAACCTAATCAAGTTCACATAGCTGAGAAGTGGTTTAGGACCAGAGCCCAGGTTTGGGCTATTAACTGCATTTTAACTGATGCATTCATTTACTCTTTCATCCAACATTTATTTATTATACATGACCAGGTAACACTCTGAGAGCTGGGACGTATAAAAATGAATAAAGATCTCCATCCCCATCTCAAGAAGTTCATGGCTTTTGCTGTTGTCGTTCAGACTGAGCAAGAATGACAGATTGCCTCATTTTAAAAGATGATGTCATGTGTCTGTCTTTGAGAGGCTGAAAAGATTTTCTATGACTACCAGCCTCCTCCTCTCAATGGCCACTTACTGAATCCACCACCTTTTGCAAATTAGCCTCCCAGTCTGTGAAGACCGGGTCTGTCTGTTGGCCGCTGGCGCTGAGCCGCTCTGGGGCAGCCTTGAAGCTCCGTGTTAGCAACCCCTTAGGGTGCTCCTCTGCTCTCCCGGCTGCGGTTGTGCCATTCACTTCAGTTCAGCATGCTAGCCATCCAGTCCCTTCGGCTGGACAATCAATCAAACCGTGGGGTAGGAAGCGCATCACCACACAGCTCATAGGCTGGCAGTCTTCCAGGGATAAAGCCTGTCCCTTACACCTAAAGCGACAGCTGTTACGAAATTTCCCAGCAAAGTACAGAGAAAAGGCTGAGGCCTACTTTTTAGAATCGTGAAATGTTAACGCCGGCCAAATCTTCAGACATAGTGTACGGCTCACCGGGAAACAGAGCTGCAGGGTCTCTAACCAGGCTGGGACTGGGCTCCTGGCGCAATCTGCAACCCCTCACTGCCCCCTAGAGTCAAAGCTGAGCCGTGTTTCAAATAGACACAATATTAAAGTGCAGCGATCATCACCTTGGAGCAGGCAAATGATCCTCCCTGGTTGACAGCCTTGGAAGACACCGCCCCCGGGGTGCAGCCACAGCAGCTTCCCCGCTCGCGCGCGGGGGAGGACAGAAGTTTTGGGGCAAAGGTCGTTCTCCGGACCGGTATTCAGGTTGCACAGATGGAGGGGGCAGCGGAACCTTTCTCCTCCGCCTAGCTCTCGCTTCCACCCGGTCCCAGTTGGCGCCGGACGCAGTAGTGGAGGCTTATAAACATGGAGACACAGGGTACTGGGACTGGGGAGCCGTCTTCTCGGCTGGGGGCTCCGGCGTCCACTAATGACCGGCTTTTCGTGGTTAAAGGTGTGGTGTGGTGGGGTGCGGGTGTCGGGGTAACCTCACCCGGGGCCCTAGCCTGCGCTGGAGCTGGCATTCCCACTCACCCCGCCCAGGGAGACCTTCGCTTGGGTGCCCTGAGTTTAGTCCGTGGGCTGGTCCCGCGAGCTGTTCTGTATGTGCTGCATTTCCCCCATTCCCTCTGCAGTTTCTCTCGTGTCCTCCCTTTTCTAACTCCCACTCTCTCTTTTTGCTCCCCTGGAGAAACTTCACGCAGTTGTCCCCGGGAAGAGGGAAAGAGACCCTGCGCCTGTTTTCTACCTTAGCATGGCCTCAGGAACCAGAGGTCGTGTGGTCACGCAGGTTTCCCAGCCGCTGTCATTTACCTTTGCCAAGAGCCGCTTACCCATCGTTTCTCGAAATTCGAAAGTGATTTTTAAATAGTATCTGAAACTTACTTGTGTCCATCTTTTTAACGTAAGGGTTTTTATTTTTTTTTCCTCTCCCCACCCTCCATGCCCTACCCCCAAAACTCTTGACAGGTGGAATTTTCCTTGGTACTGTTGCTGCAGCGGGAATGCTGGCTGGATTTGTTACAACGCTATCATTGGCTAAAAAGAGAAGTCCTGAATGGTTCAATAAGGTTTGTGACACCGAAATCCATTCATAGCATTATTGTTTACAAATCAACGGCAGCTGTTTTGACTAGGAAAAGTAAAGAAAGTGTTGATGGCCTTTCACATTACTTTAAGAAGTAAACCAGTGTGCACCTCATAGATTCAGAAAGTGTACAAATTAATCAACTGTCTGTATTTTCGTTTAAAAAGAAGTACTTTATGCGCTTTTTAAACTTTTAGCAGAACAAGACTTTGAAAGCTCATCCAGTACATTTCCTATTCACAACATGACATTAAATCTAAATCTAGGTAAATCATTCTCAGTTGTAAGAGGGCCCAATATTGTATGTACCACTAAAAAAGAAAAAAAAAGCCAATTAAATTCTTGAGACAGCACTGCAAGAGGCTTTTCTCAGAGATGTTAAAATGATGAAATACAGTGCATCTTAGTATAGATGAAAAACATAGGTCAGCTCCTTGAACCCAGAAACCATGCATGCTTGTGCAGTGCAGCAGCCCCACTCCCTAGAAAATTGCCTGGCACATAGTACGTGCTCAGTAAATTTTGGTTGAATGACTATAACCTACAGAGGGCAGAAAATCCTTATTCCATGAGCAAAATTGAGCAGTCATGGACAGGTGTACTTCATTTTCCCAGTTGAGAAATTTTCTTCCCCTGTGGTGGTTCTTTTGTATCGTTCTGTTTCTGCCCTATCTGCCTCATAAGGTTTATTTATCCATTAATGGCTTCAGCAAATGTTTATTTTGGATCTTTTATGTGCAGGCACTGTGCTAACTAGGTGCAAGAGATACAAAAATGAACAAAACATATGTACCCCTCAAAAAGCTAAGTCTGGTGTGGGAGACAGATGGTAAACAAATAATCACACAAATAACAATCTAATTACAATTTGATGTTTGCTTTGGAAGACAGTGTTATATGAAAAGTCATAAACCAGTTGAGTTCCTTTTTGACTTGTATTTATCTTTAATAATCTAATAATCATATTTAAGCCTTAAGAATGGCAAGAGACCACATTTCAAGTGCATTTGGATTCCCCTCTGAATACTCAGAGTTCCTATGGAGTTTCCCAAATCACCGTTATGAGCTCATGGTCATTTTCCCCCTATGTCACAGAATATTTTCAGCGCAGAAATATATATTTTGTGAAAGAAATCAGTGAAACCTGACTGATAGTGGTGTTTTAATAGTGGAGTTTTGGTTGATTTCTAAATCCAAGTTAACATGATAACCTTTGGGTCACAGATCTTTTTTGAGAATCTGATGAAAGCTAGCGATTCTCTCTCAGGAAAAAAAAGCACATATTCATGTTCACAACTTTGCATTCTATTTTGTGGTTCTGAGATTTGATATCACACATGGCCTTTATAGTCTAATGTGGTGGTTTTCAAACTGTGGTCCACAGAACCCTGGGGATACTTGAGACCCGTTGGGGGTCTGTAAAGTCAGTTATTTTCATAATACTGCTAAGATGCCTGCACTAATGATACAGAAACAACAGAGGGTAAAACTGGCTGGTGCCTTGCTGTAGTCGAGGCAGTGGCCCCAAACTATAGTAGCAGGCATAGTTTTCTTCCTTCCTGTGCAGGTTAAACCCATCATTGCATAAGAGTATCCTTGATGAAGAAGTAAAATTATTTATTTTTAATATCTTGACCCTTGAACTTAACCTCTTTAATATTCTGTGTGAAGAAATGGGAAGTACACGTATAGCGCTTCTGCTTTATACCAAAGTAATATGTTTTTCTCAAGAAAAAGCAGTTGTGTGAGATACACACTGAACTAGCCACTTTTTTTCATGGCATATTATTTTCACTTGTAAGAGCAACAGACAAATTGTAGTTATTCAGAAGTGAGTATTTGGTAGACATTTTCTTGAAAATGAACAAAATGAACCTGTCTCTTCAAGCAAGCAATTGTTAGTATTTGTTGCCAGTGATAAAATTCCAGTTTTTGAGTAAAAATTAGATTTTAGAAAATGTGTGTCTGCCATTGTGAGCTTGCCAGCTGCTCAAACACTTAAAAGGCTTTTCTTTTTTTTAAAGATTTAGTTATTTAGTTAGTTATTTATCTAATTTATTTTTGGCTGCTGTTGGGTCTTAGTTGTGGCACGTGGGATCTTCATTGCGTCACATGGGCTCTTCGTTGTGGTGCACAGGCTTCTCTCTAGTTGTGGTGTGCAGGCTCCAGGGCGCATGGGCTCTGTAGTTGTGGCGTGTGGGTTGTGTAGTTGTGGCGTGTGGGTTCCCGAGCACCTAGGCTCTGTAGTTGTGGCACGCGGGCTCGCTAGTTGAGGCGCATGAGCTCAGTAGTTATGGCATGTGGGCTTAGTTGCTCCACGACATGTGGGATCTTAGTTCCCTGACGAGGGATCGAACCCACATCACATGCATTATAAGGTGGATTCTTTACCACTGGACCACCAGGGAAGTCCCTAAAAGGCTTTTCTAATGAGATTGGTAGGGATATGAATGATGTAATTTTTTGGTATTTAATAAATAAATGATGTCAACAGTTGAAAGATAACTGTTATCTTGGCAAATCATTATTTTCTGAATGATCATGATGCCTGGATAAAAGTTCCATTCAAAAATGCAGATTCGACTAATGGGTTTTAATGTAATAAAGTACAAAAATTCATTGATACGATTTTATATTCCATATTGCAGATAATTTTTAAGAAACTATTTGTTGAGTTTGGGTATAGTATCAAAGAAGGGAGGCTATTAAAATACTCCTCCCTTTTCCAACCACATATCTGTATGAGGAGAGATCTTATTCATATACTTCAACCAATAAACATATTGCAACAGATTGAATATAGACACGTATATGAAAATTTAGCTGTCTTTATTAAACCAGACATTTAAAAAATTAACAAAAATGTAAAACATTGCCTATCTTTGCACTAAATGTTTTGCTTTGTAAGATGGTTATTTTAATTCACATAATCAGAAATCTTTGGGATCAAAGTATAAATGGATCCTGAGACCAGGAAGTTTGAGAACCCCTGTTTTGGAGGTTAAATATCCTTCAAATAACAGTTATTTCAAGACCCATTTAGGTAATGAACAGACCATAAGGGTGAGTCATCATCTTTCTGATATAGTTACAACTTATGAGAAATTATAAAAATAAATCTTTAAAAAATATATATTGTTTATGTTACAACAACACGGCTGTTTCTGTGATGTAAAGAATATAGCAAAATGTATCAGGTAAGAATGCTCTGTAGGGGAAATAGCTAGATTGAGCATTCTTTTTAAATATCAGTTTGATTTATGTCAAATTCAGCCCAGGATTAAACTGAAAAAAAAAAAAACTAAACTAAAAACATGAGCCTTATTCTTAGGTAAGCAGTTAACTTTCTGGAAAAGCTGAACAATTCGTTCTTGATAGGTCCTGCACCTGTGAATAATAGATTAATTCTTGTTAAAATAGATACAAGATAACGGGCACCCGTGTCTTTAAGCATAAGAGGTATTATAAACACAAAATAATGGAAAATAATTTTTTTGTTTTATCTTGGATATTAAATATCATAACTGCATTGTGATTTGTTAAATTCAAACTTCCATATGCCCATGGCTTCATTTTAATTTAAATGAAAAAAATAAACAATGTGGTAGTGAAGAAAAAGGTAGCTTTCATTTATATATATGTGACTAGCATATGTGGTTATATGTAAAGATCTTTTAAAGCAACATTATTTTTTGGCAAGTCAGTCTTTCCCTGCAACCAGTCAGTGTTCATTTTGAAAATTCTGAGCAGGCTATATGAAGGTCATGTGATGTATAACTGCAGCGGATAAAGCTTGTGACTAGACTTTTAAAAACTTAATAATAAGGGCAGATCAATTTTTTAACATCATTTCCACTAAAATTCATTTTTGGAAGTATGTAGACAGTAACTGATAATAACTCACTTCCTTTCACAATCAATTTCTGAGACTGATATACAAATACAGCATGTACCTTTTTTCTTTTTTAATCTGAAAATTTGGCAAACCTAAGATTTTATTTGGAGTATTGCTGTGTTATTAAGGGTTATTTTTATACATAGTTACCTTTTTTACCTAGCAAAACAAATGTGGGTTTGTGTAGACTTTAAAAAATTTATGTATATCTGTAATACATATATAATTTCTTCTTAGGGAAATAAGAGATTTTTAATTTAAGTTTCTAAAATAAAATTTAAGCCAAAGTACGTAAACTGACCCTGCTGTAATAATATTTGGTTAATGATACTGCTTCTGGATGAAAATGCAAGCCAATTAGAAATTAGTGCATTTGTGTGAGATCTGTTGCTGAAATTATAGCGACATGAGAAGAAGGAATAAGATTAGAGAGTAGTATATTGTTTTCATCATAGAAAATGACTAAAGAAAAACTCTCTTGAAAATCTGGTCAGGACCAGGATATATCTACAAAAAGTATGTCATTAGATAAGATCTGCTAGGTCTAGGCATGGGGATACAGATAAAGTGTTTCTATGTACTATGAATAACATTCACAATCACAAATGCATGCATAAAAAAACCTTTATTAAGAAATGGGTTGAGCAATATAAAGAAAATTCTTAAAAAAATAAGGCTTGAGTAAATGGAAATATATTTCCCGATGAAAGACAGGATGTTATAAATTTGCTGTCTCTTGCCAGTTAGCTAATGTTTGATGTCATTCTAATGAAAATGCTAATGAATGGGAATTGGAGAACTTGACAAAACGTTTCAGGGTTTTTCTGGAAGAATTAATAGATAAAAATGGTAAAGAAATGTTTGATAAAAAGTAATGAGTATGGGCTTTCTTGGTGGCGCAGTGGTTGAGAGCCCGCCTGCTGATGCAGGGGACACGGTTTCGTGCCCCGGTCCGGGAAGATCCCACATGCCGTGGAGCGGCTGGGCCCGTGAGCCATGGCCGCTGAGCCTGCGCGTCCGGAGCCTGTGCTCCGCAACGGGAGAGGCCACAGCAGTGAGAGACCCCCGTACTGTAAAAAAAAAAAAAAAAAAAAAGTAATGAGTATGATATACTTTCTGGATATCAAGGCTTTTTAATGATTCTATAATTAAATCTGTGTGATTCTGTTATTTTAAAAAATCAGTTCACATTACGAAAATAGCTTAGAAACAAACCTCTCTAATTTTTTTTAATAGTTAGATTTTTATTACTTTATTATTATTAACATCACGATAAGAAATTATCACTTTAAGAATCAATGTTGATGTTGACGGTGCATCGCTAAGGCCTCTCACTGTTGTGGCCTCTCCCGTTGCGGAGCACAGGCTCTGGACGCGCAGGCTCAGCGGCCATGGCTCACGGGACCAGCCGCTCCGCGGCATGTGGGATCTTCCCGGACGGGGGCACGAACCCGTGTCCCCTGCATCAGCAGGTGGACTCCCAACCGCTGCGCCACCAGGGAAGCCCAAACCTCTCTAATTTTTTAAATAAGTTGGGAGAAGGATTAATCTATAGAGTGGTGCTGGGGCAGATGCTAAGCTATTGGGGGAGTAAACTCCCTTTAGTTATCAGCTTCCATTAAAACTAAAGTAAATACCAGCTGAGCTAAAAAGTTAGGGGTAAAAGTTTTTTTAAAAAAAAATACAGCTAGAAGGAAAGAGAAAGGACTGTGACTTGAATGAGGGAAGGTTTTTTTTTTTGTTCACTTTGTGTCTCTGTGTTACATTTTGGTAATTCCCTCAGTATTTCAAGCTTTTCTTTATTTGTTACAGTGATCTATGATCAGTGATCTCTGATGTGACTATGATAAAAATATTACTGACTTGCCGAAGGCACCAATGATGGTTAGCTTTTTTTGTAGCAATAAGATGTTTTTTTAAATTGTCATGTACATTGTTTATTTATTTTAATCTCTTCATGTCTTCTATTACTTAAATAGTTTTTTATTAGTTATCTATTTTATACGTATTAGTATATATATATATGTCAATCCCAATCTCCCAATTCATCCCACTACCACCCCTCCCCGCTTTCCCCCCTTGGTGTCCATATGTTTGTTCTGTACATCTGTGTCTCTGCTTCTGCCTTGCAGACCGGTTCGTCTGTACCATTTCTCTAGGTGCCACATATATGCGTTAATATATGATATTTGTTTTTCTCTTTCTGACTTAACTTCACTCTGTATGACAGTCTCTAGGTCCATCCGCGTCTCTGCAAATGACCCAATTTCGTTCCTTTTTATGGCTGATAATATTCTATTGTATATATGTACCACATCTTCTTTATCCATTTGTCTGTCAGTGGGCATTTAAGTTGCTTCAATGACCTGGCTATTGTAAATAGAGCTGCAGTGAACATTGGGGTGCATGTGTCTTTTTGATTTATGGTTTTCTCTGGGTATATGCCCAGTAGTGGGATTGCTGGGTCATATGGTAATTCTGTTTTTAGTTTTCTAAGGAAGCTCCATACTGTTCTCCATAGTGACTGGATCAATTTACATTCCCACCAAATGCAAGAGGGTTCCCTTTTCTCCACACCCTCTCCAGCATTTGTTGTTTGTAGATTTTCTGATGATGCCCATTCTAACTGGTGTGAGGTGATACCTCATTGTAGTTTTGATTTGCATTTCTGTAATAATTAGTGATGTTGAGCAGCTTTTCATGTGCTTCTTGGCCATCTGTATGTCTTCTTTGGAAAAATGTCTATTTAGGTCTTCTGCCCATTTTTTGATTGGGTTGTTTGTTTTTTTAATATTGAACTGCATGAGCTGTTTATATATTTTGGAGTTTAATCCTTTGTCTGTTGATTCGTTTGCAAATATTTTCTCCCATTCTGAAGGTTGTCTTTTCGTCTTGTTTATGGTTTCCTTTGCTGTGCAAAAGCTTTCAGGTTTCATTAGGTCCCATTTGTTTATTTTTGTTTTTATTTCCATCACTCTAGGAGGTGGGTCAAAAAAGATCTTGCTGTGATTTATGTCAAAGAGTGTTCTTCCTATGTTTTCCTCTAAGAGTTTTATAGTGTCTGGTCTTATATTTAGGTCTTTAATCCATTTTGAGTTTATTTTTGTGTATGGTATTAGGGAGTGTTCTAATTTCATTCTTTACATGTAGCTGTCCAGTTTTCCCAGCACCACTTATTGAAGAGACTGTATTTTCTCCATTGTATATCCTTGCCTCCTTTGTCATAGATTAGTTGACCAAAGGTGCGTGGGTTTATCTCTGGGCTTTCTACCCTGTTCCATTGATCTGTGTTTCTGTTTTTATGCCAGTACCATATTGTCTTGATTACTGTAGCTTTGTAGTATAGTGTGAAGTCAGGGAGCCCGATTCCTCCAGCTCTGTTTTTTTCCCTCAAGATTGCTTTGGCTATTCAGGGTCTTTTATGTCTCCATACAGATTTTAAGATTTTTTGTTCTAGTTCTGTAAAAATATGGCTTTGGTAGTTTGATAGGAATTGCATTGAATCTGTAGATTGCTTTGGGTAGTATAGTCATTTTCACAGTGTTGATTCTTCCAATCCAAGAACATGGTATATCTCTCCATCTGTTTGTGTCATCTTTGATTTCTTTCATCAGTGTCTTAATAGTTTTCTGAGTACAGGTCTTTTACCTTCTTAGGTAGGTTTATTCCTAGGTATTTTATTCCTTTTGTTGCAGTGGTGTATGGAATTGTTTCCTTAATTTCTCTTTCTGATCTTTCGTTGTTAGTGTATATGAATGCAAGATATTTCTGTGCATTAATTTTGTATCCTGCCACTTTACCAAATTCATTGATTAGCTCTAGTAGTTTTCTGGTGGCATCTTTAGGATTCTCTATGTATAGTATCATGTCATATGCAAACAGTGACAGTTTTACTTCTTTTCCAATTTGCATTCCTTTTATTTCTTTTTCTTCTCTGGTTGCCGTGGCTAGGACTTCCAGAACTATGTTGAATAATAGTGGTGAGAGTGGACATCCTTGTATTGTTACTGGTCTTAGAGGCAGTGCTTTCAGTTTTTCACCATTGAGAATGATGTTTGCTGTGGGCTTGTCATATATGGCCTTTAGTATGTTGAGGTAGGTTCCCTCTGTGCCCACTTTCTGGAGAGTTTTTATAATAAATGGGTGTTGAATTTTGTCAAAAGCTTTTTCTGCATCTGTTGAGATGATCATTTGGTTTTTATTCTTCAGTTTGTTAATATGGTGTATCACATTGATTGATTTGCATATACCGAAGAATCCTTGTATCCCTGGGATAAACCCCACTTGATCATGGTGTATGATCCTTCTAATATGCTGTTGGATTCTGTTTGCTAGTATTTTGTTGAGGATTTTTACATCTATATTCATCAGTGTTATTGGTCTGTAGTTTTCTTTTTTGTAGTATCTTTGTCTGGTTCTGGTATCAGGGTTGTGGCCTTGTAGAATGAGTTTAGGAGTGTTCCTTCCTCTGCAATTTTTTGGAAGAGTTTGGGAAGGATGGGTGTTAGCTCTTGTCTAAATGTTTGATAGAATTCACCTGTGAAGCCATCTTGTCCTGAACTTTTGTTTGCTGGAAGATTTTTAATCACAGTTTCAATTTCATTACTTGTGATTGGTCTGTTTATATTTTCTATTTCTTCCTGGTTCAGTCTTGGAAGGTTACCTCTTTCTAAGAATTTGTCCATTTCTTCCAGGTTGTCCATTTTATTGGCATAGAGTTGCTTGTAGTAGTCTCTTAGGATGCTTTGTATTTCTGTGGTGTCTGTTGTAACTTCTCCTTTTTCATTTCTAATTTTATTGAATTGAGTTCTCTCCCTCTTTCCCTTGATGAGTCTGACCAAAGGTTTATCAATTTTGTTTATCTTCTCAAAGAACCCGCTTTTAGTTTTATTGATCTTTGCTATTTTCTTTCTATTTCATTTATTTCTGCTCTGATCTTTATGATTTCTTTCCTTCTACTAACTTTGGGTTTTGTTTGTTCTTCTTTCTCTCTTTCCTTTAGGTGTAAGTTTAGATTGTTCATTTGAGATGTTTCTTGTTTCTTGAGGTAGGCTTGTATTGCTATAAACTTCCCTTTTAGAACTGCTTTTGCTGCATCCAATAGGTTTTGGATTGTTGTGTTTTCATCCTCATTTGTCTCTAGGAATTTTTTGATTTCCTCTTTGATTTCTTCAGTGATCTCTTGGCTATTGAGTAACGTGTTGTTTAGCCTCCATGTGTTTGTGTTCTTTACGTTTTCTTCCCTGTAATTGATTTGTAATCTCATAGCGTTGTGGTTGGAAAAGATGCTTGATATGATTTCAGTTTTCTTAAATTTACTGAGGCTTGATTTGTGACCAGGATGTGATCTGTCCTGGGGAATGTTCTGTGTGCACTTGAGAAGAAGGTGTAATCTGCTGTTTTCAGATGGAATGTCCTATAAATATCAGATCTGTCTGGTCTACTTGTGATTTGAAGCTTGTGTTTCCTTAGTAATTTTCAGTCTGGATGATCTGTCCATTGGTGTAAGTGAGGTGTTAAAGTCCCCCACTATTATTGTGTTACTGTCGATTTTCCCTTTTATAGCTGTTAGCATTTGCCTTATGTATTGAGGTGCTCCTATGTTGGGTGCATATATATTTATAGTTGTTATATTTTCTTCCTGGATTGATCCCTTGATCATTATGTAGTGTCTTTCCTTGTCTCTTGTAACATTCTTTATTTTAAAGTATATCTTATCTACTGTGAGTATTGCTACTCCAGCTTTCTTTTGATTTCCATTTGCATGGAATATCTTTTTCCATCCCTTCACTTTCAGTCTGTATGTGTCCCTAGGTCTGAAGTGGGTCTCTTGTAGACAGCATATATATGGGTCTTATTTTTGTATCCATTCAGCAAGCCTGTGTCTTTTGGTTGGAGCATTTAATCCATTCACGTTTAAGGTAATTATCGATATGTATGTTCCTATTACCATTATCTTAATTGTTTTGGGTTTGTTTTTGTAGGTCCTTTTCTTCTCTTGTGTTTCCCACTTAGAGAAGTTCCTTTAGTATTTGTTGTAGAGCTGGTTTGGTGGTGCTGAATTCTCTTAGCTTTTGCTTGTCTGTAAAGCTTTTGATATCTCTGTTGAATCTGAATGAGATCCTTGCTGGGTAGAGTAATCTTGGTTGTAGGTTCTTCCCTTTCATCACTTTAAATGTATTATGCCACTCCCTTCTGGCTTGTGGAGTTTCTGCTGAGAAATCAGCTGTTAACGTAATGGGAGTTCCCTTGTATCTTATTTGTCATTTTTTCCTAAATTTTTCTTTTTGTCTTTAATTTTTGTCAATTTGATTACTATGTGTCTTGGTGTGTTTCTCCTTGGGTTTATCCTGCCTGGGACTCTCTGCGCTTCCTGGACTGGGTAGCTATTTCCTTTCCCATGTTAGGGAAGTTTTCAACTATAATCTCTTCAAATATTTTCTCAGGTCCTTTCTCTATCCTCCTTCTGGTACCCCTATAATGCGAATGTTGTTGCATTTAATGTTGTCCCAGAGGTCTCTTAGGCTGTCTTCATTTCTTTTCATTCTTTTTTCTTTATTCTGTTCCATGGCAGTGAGTTCCACCATTCTGTCTTCCAGGTCACTTATCCATTTTGCCTCAGTTATTCTGCTATTGATTCCTTCTAGTGTACTTTTCCTTTTAGTTATTGTATTGTTCATCTGTTTGTTTTTTCTTTAATTCTTTTAGGTCTTTGTTAAATATTTCTTGCATCTTCTCGATCTTTGCCTCCATTCTTTTTCCGAGGTCCTGGATCATCTTCACTATCATTCTGAATTCTTTTTCTGGAAGGTTGCCTATCTCCACTTCATTTAGTTGTTTTTCTGGGGTTTTATCTTGTTCCTTCATCTGGTACATAATCCTCTGCCTTCTCATTTTGTCTGTTTTTATGTGAATGTGATTTCGTTCCACAGGGTACAGGATTGTAGTTCTTTTTGCTTCTGCTCTCTGCCCTCTGGTGGATGAGGCTATCTAAGAGGCTTGTGAAAGTTTCCTGATGGGAGGGACTGGTGGTGGTAGAGCTGGGTGTTGCTCTGGTAGGCGGGGCTCATTAAAACTTTAAAACTGCTGATGGGTGGGGCTGAGTTCCCTCCCTGTTGGTTGTTTGGCCTGAGGTGACCCAGCACTGGAACCTACAGGCTCTTTGGTGGGTCCATTGGTGGACTCTGGGAGGGGTCACGCCAATGAGTACCTCCCAGAACTTCTACTGGCAGTGTCCTTGTCCCTATGGTGAGCCACAGCAGGCCCCCACCTCTGCAGGAGACCCTCCAACACTAGCAGGTAGGTCTGGTTCAGTCTCCTATGGGAGACTGCTCCTTCCTCTGGGTCCCAGTGTGCACGCTACTTTGTGTGTGCCCTCCAAGAGTGGAGTCTCTGTTTCCCCCAGTCCTGTCAAAGTCCTGCAGTCAGATCCCGCTAGCCTTCAAAGCCTGATTCTCTGGGAATTCCTCCTCCTGTTGCTGGACCCCCAGGTTGGGAAGCCTAATGTGTGGCCCAGAATCTTCACTCCAGTGGGTGGACTTCTGTGGTATAAGTGTTCTCCAGTTTGTGAGTCACCCACCCAGCAGTTATGGGATTTGATTTTATTGTGATTGTGCCCCTCCTACCGTCTCATTGTGGCTTCTCCTTTATCTTTGGATGTGGGGTATCTTTTTTGGTGAGTTCCAGTGTCTTTCTGTTGATGATTGTTCAGCAGTTAGTTGTGATTCAGGTGCTCTCGCAAGAGGGAGTGAGTGCATGTCCTTCTATTCTGCCATCTTGAACCAATTTCCAGATGAGGGAAATTTTAGTAAGTTTAAAATGCATTTTTGACCAAAAACAAACAATAAGCAAAATAAAAGGATAAAAGCAAACCAAACTAGGGAAATATGATAGCACATATGATAGGTATAAGGGCTTCAAAGAACATTAATATAGAAAGAATATACAAATCAGAAAACTTTAAATGGACAAAAACCATGAATATGCAATTCAAAAGATGTGAACATTGGCTTATAATAACTTGGACAAATAATTCTCAGTAACAATAGAAATGTAAGTTATAAATAGTCTTATAGGGCTTCCCTGGTGGCTCAGTGGTTGAGAATCCGCCTGCCGATGTAGGGGACACAGGTTTGTGCCCCGGTCTGGGAAGATCCCACGTGCCGCGGAGCAGCTGGGCCCATGAGCCATGGCCACTGAGCCTGCGCGTCTGGAGCCTGTGCTCCACAACGGGAGAGGCCGCAACAGTGAGAGGCCCGCGTACCGCAAAGAAAATAAATAGTCTTATATAAATTTCAAAGGTTTCTTTTTTCATGTTTTTATTTTTACTGAGACCATCTAATGCAGGCCAACTTGAAATGGTCCTCATAAAACAGCATTGTAACTTAGAACAACCTTTTGAAAAACAGTTTATAGTGTTTATCAGCTTATAAAATATTCATGCTTCTCCACTTAATAATTCTACTTTGAGGAATTTTCCCCAAGGACTTAATCAGAAATGCAAGTCAGTGTTTAGGCACAAAGAAGTTTTTAATATAAAAAATTAATATAAAAAAGTGAAACTAGCGTACATTAATAACAAATGGCTAAGTAAATTATGATAAATCAGTGCCGTGTAACCAGTAAAAATATTTGAGTTTTTGACACAATGAGAGGATGAAAGTTGAAGATTAAGAACATTTTAATGGTGTTAAGTTGTTTTTAAAATGTCCACAATCAGAAGGAGGGAGAATATGTCAAAATGTCTAACATGGTTTTTACTGAATAATAAAAGGGAGTTTTTTTTTCATTCATTCTTATGCTTTCTCATACATACCAAATTTTCCATGATGATATATAATCGGAAAAAAATAAGATACAACTTTTGAGGAAGTTCAAGTTTTTATTGTTTCTGACTATTTTTGTTCGTTGATATTTAATGTGTTTTAGCAGACAGGCTCACAGGGAAAAATAATAAATTCTTAATATTTCCTAAATTCTGCAGTCTCCTTTAAAAAAATTTTTAAAGATAAATTACATTTCATATTCATGTCAAACTATGGGAATAAGTGAATGCCCCTTGGTTACATTTCAAGTAGGCCCGTAAGTATTATCACTTCTTTCTCTACTTCCAGTAGTGTAAATATTTGAATTATCCTAAGTAATGATGTTTTTATTCTAATTTACACTATGATTTGTTTCCACTTAAAAAGAGACTTTCATTTACATTTTGTATTGTGTTGTATTTAGAATCAGAAGTGATAAATGACTGAATGGCGAATTCCACTTAGTCCGTAAAGCCAGGCTGCTGAAGTGCTCTAGCTTTTATAAGCATGAAACCTTGAACAAGTTATTTAATCTCTCTCTACTTTAGTTGGTCTTTAGTAAAATGAGGATAATAGTACATGTCTCACAGAGTAAGGTGAAGTAAAATGCTTAATGAATTACTATATGCAAAATGCTTTGAACAGTGCTTGTCATATAGTAAGGGAGCAATATATATATAATTATGTGCATATATATATATAAAATTATTAACTGTGATATAGTATTTGGAAATACAGGGTCCCTGGGGGATTGCAGTCCTGCAATCTTATTTAAAAATTAATCTCATTTTAAAATAAGATTAATGGTTCTTTAACAGTATAAGGAAAAATGTGGCTTTAGTCCTTCTGATCAATGTAATTTAATAGTTAGTATCAATAGTAAAAAGAAACATTTAGCATGTGAATGCCACTTGTGCAGTTTTATTCATGAAACAATAGATATGGAAAAAGAGCTCACCACATCCATAGAATCACCATACTTTACAAAAAATTAAATTAGTCCCCTTCATATCAGAGCTTTACTGTTTTGTTGTTTTCTTATTATGAGCTCCTTCTAACCTAAATTAGTAGACACTAACCCTAGATATTGTCCTCCAATGAGTGTCTGACCAGTGTAGTGGAGGAGTATCTTCTTTATTTCAGAGTTTAAATCTTTAAATAAAAATACACTGTCAACTTACATTTTAAACGTGGGGCTTCCCTGGTGGCACAGTGGTTAAGAATCTGCCCGCCAGTGCAGGGGACATGGGTTCGAGCCCTGCTACGGGAAGATCCCACATGCTGCGGAGCAACTAAGCCTGTGCACCACAGCTACTGAGCCTGCGCTCTAGAGCCCACGAGCCACAACTACTGAGCCCACACACCACATCTACTGAAGCCTGCGTGCTCTAGAGTCTGTGCTCGGCAACAAGAGAAGCCCACGCACCGCAACGAAGAGTAGCCCCCGCTCGCCACAACTAGAGAAAGCCTGCATGCAGCATTGAAGACCCAACACAGCCAAAAATAATAAATAAATATAAATAAATAAATTCATAAATTACTAAGTCATGGAATTGGAAGGGACTTTAGAAATTAGTACACCATTCCTCCCAGTATCTCTTTTTACAGTGCACCCACCCCTCCCCCAACCCCAGCACAATTCGTAATGGGGGCAGTTTTTTTTTTTTTCCTTTGGCCTTGCCCGCAGGATCTCACTTCCATAATCGCAGGCCACAGCCATGAAAGCCTGGAATTCTAACCACTAGGCCACCAGGGATCTCCCTCGGTTATTCCTTTTTGAAGTGCTCGTTGCATTCTTATTCTTCTCTAGTCAAGTTCGTTATGCTGATAGTCTGAAAGTTGTTCAATTAGTATAATTGTAGATTTTTACCTTAATATTATATCTTGAAACTTGGGAGGAGGGTTACTGTTTTTTTTCTAGTTTCTTATTAATAGTTGCCAGGAGCTGAATTTCTACTATATGTCAGGCATTTTGCATAAATATTTAGAAGTCCTCACAATGAGTTGTATCACAAGTCTTTTCTCAAATTTAGATTTAGCACACCTCTTCCAGGAAGCTTTCCTTAAAACTTCCCCTTCTTGCAAGTCGATCAGGTGTCCTCCTTCTCTGGGTACACAGTGCCCTGTATGTATATGCAGTTCTGTCGTTGCCCTTTCCATTTAGATCATAATTTACTTCTAGTTGTCTGTGTTTCCCCCCTCCCTCACCAGGTCTTAAGTGTTCTGTCAGAAAGAAGTTGCTCTGTGTACCTAGCGCAGATCTTGGCACAGTGCCTTGCACACTCAAATATTTGTCAGAGCAGTTGTGCCTTAAGTCATGCAGTTATTAAGTGCATGAACTTGGGTTGGTCTGGCTTCCTAGTATCATGGTGCTGACACAGAGAGTCATTAATTTCAAACACTTTCCAAATATTTTTTCTTTCAGAATGATGATTTTTACCAGAACCTTTGTGTCTTCATTGCAGGGAAGTGTGGCCACGGCTGCCTTACCGGAGAGCGGGTCTTCCCTTGCCTTGCGAGCCCTGGGGTGGGGCTCACTTTATGCCTGGTGTGGGGTTGGTGTGATCAGCTTCGCAGTCTGGAAGGCCTTAGGAGTTCACAGTGTAAGTAACTGCAGTCCTATAATTGCTATCTGGAATGTTTATTCTACTTTGTGCGGTCTAAATCTTCCAGGTTCAAATTTGCATACAGTTTATTCACTGTCTTGTGAAGTGATGACAGAGAATTGACTAAATTTTTACTAATAACTAGGCAGCTTCTCATTACTTGTAAATCATATAAATAATTTAAATATATAAGGGTGGTGAAACTTCAAATATAATTAAGTAATGACTAATGCATAGCAAATGTTCGTTCTGTATAAATTTGTGGGAGCTACTTGTTCAGTAAAATAATTTGGAACAACTTTCTATGCTGTTTGACATCCATATATATAAACATCGTTTAAAATAAAGCATTTTAAAATTATTATTTAAATTATTAATGTGTTTACACATTATTGGAAAAAGAGCCTAGTACCTGTGTGTGTGTAACTTATACTCCTAGGTAAAAAGCTGTACATTCGGAATATTTGGCTTCTTTTTATTTAAACTGTTGGTAGGAAGTTCTGTGGACCAGGATCTTTGTGACAGGTGAGAATTGGTGGTGGTTTAGAATGGGTGGCAGAAGTAGAGTTGTTGAAAAGAGGTTCTGGATATATTTTGAAGGTAGGGGCAACAAGGACTTGTTATAAACTGAATGTGGGAGGTGAGAGAAAAAGTCAAGGATGTCTCCAGGCTTTTGGTCTGAACGACTGGAAAATGGATGGGACCAGTGTGAAAGGAGCAGATATTAGGGGATCATGTCAGGGGCTCAGTCTGGGACTTACGAGTTTGAGGTAGATTTTAGATAGCCAAGTGGAGAGTCAAGCAAGCAGTTAGATATAGAAGTTGGAATTCAGGGAACAGGTCAAGGTGAAGATCTAAATCAGTATGTGGATAGTATTTAAACCATGAGATCAGATGAGCTCATATAGACAGTGAATGTAGAGAGAAAAGAGAAGAGGTCTGAGGAAGGAGCCCTTGGTTTAGGAGCTCCTAAGGTTTAGAGGTCGAGGAATGAGAGAAGGTTTCCCTGTTGAAGAAGCAGGGGAAACCAGGAGAATGGTGACTTGGATGCCAGGTGAAAAAACATCTTTCAAGGAGGAGGATGCTGGGTATAAGTCATGTAGGATGAGAACTGGTAGTTCACTGAGATGTGGTGGTCATTGGTGGGTAAAGCCTGAGTGGAGTGGATCCGAAGGAGAATGGAGGAGAGAGCTTGGAGGCAGTGTGTATGGGCAAGTCTTGAGCTTTGCTGTAAAGAGAAAGAAAGAAATGGAGTCGTAGCTAGAAGGGGGAATGGGATCAAGAGAGGTTTTGTTTTTTTTTTTAAAGTTGGGAGAATTAACAGCATGTGTGCGTGCTGATAGGAGTGAGTCAGTGGAGGGGGGAATTGATGCAAGGGAGAGGGAATTGCTGGAGTAATAGGTATTATTATTATTGAATTTTTCACATTTAGTTTAATAATAACTACATAGGCATTATTGTACTTTTCACTTAAAATATACTGATAGACAAACAGATGTCGCTTTTTTCCTAGTCTAAGTAACCTTTATTTTTTAAGTAACTGCCTGCTACTCATTGTTTGTAATAATAAAGTAGGGATCACTTGAAAAAAGTTAGAAAACCCATGACTGAAGATTTTTGATGATTTTTATTGTTACCTCAATTTTGCTTTGACCAATATAAAATCTCTTCTTCCATTTCAGGCATTGTGCCAGACATTTTAGACATAGATTATTTAATCCTCACAACAACTATGAAGTAGGTGTTAATATGCCCCATTCTGTAAATGAGGAAATAGGGACTCAGGTTAAGTCACACAGCTTGTAATTGGCAGAGTCAAGATTTGAAGCTAAGTCTGATGGTCTGCAGAACCTGGTTCGTTTTCAATTTTACCTCCCTTAGCTAAGGTGGGAAATAAAGGAGTAGGTGGAAGGGGCAAGGGGAAGGAGGTAGTGAATCTGGTTTTGACTGTGGAATGATCCACACAGTCTTGATCATTTGACAGGTTTTACTGGGTATCTTCAGTGTGGACCTCCCAACATCACAATTGACTTCATTCTCGTATAGGACCAGCCATTCTTTTTTCATATGAGAGCAGTTATTTGAAAACAAATGGAAAAGATTGGGAGGAAATATGTTTGGTGGTAATATGTGAAAGAATTATGGGCGTGGGGGTGAGTTTTGTATTTTACTTTTCTGTGTAATTCTTAAATATGTATTGCTTTGACAATAATACTGCTTTTTTAAAAATAGTCCTAGATTTTATTTTTATTAATTTATGCTGACTATAAAGCACAACTGCCTAGGAGTACACAAAACTTCCTTGACTACATATGAAATCTGCTTTGGGGGAGGGGCATGCAAATAATAATAAAGTTATTAAGCTTTTGGTTTCTATTAAAATGACGGTCTGTCAGTACTTCACATTGAGCGCATGGAATTGATAGGTAATGTTTCTAGAGTTTAGTAATGCAGGTCATAAATTGAGTAGTAAAGTTTTAAGGTATTTGAAAATATGAACAGTCTTTGATTTGGAAGAGTCATAATGAATCAATCCAAATTTTCATAGACCAACAAAATTAGGTTATTTAAATTATATGCTTGAGAACTTGGGCTTTATGGGCTAGACTGTGCTATTTTAGTTTCTAGAATGTGAAAGTTTTTGTATTATGGCACTGATAAGAGGATTATTACCTAAATAAAATATTTGGGGGTGGGATTCTTTTCTGATTGGCACTATTGAATGTATGGAGACTTGGAATCCTTTTATATTGCATCTTCATGTCTTTAACCAAAAAGAGAGAATGCAAATAACCTCTCCCTACTGGTAAGTCATTAGGCATGTCAGTTTGATTTCCACATCCGAGAAGTCTCACAGAAAAATGAACCCACTGATACTTTTTTAGGATACATCTTTTAAAAGCAGTCGTGTTTATTAATTTGTTTATTCAAAAGACATTTGTGGGCCTACCCTGAGCCTGGCACTGAACTAAGACAGCACTCCCCAGTGGACTGTTAGTATATAAGGCATAGGTTTTTAAGCGTTATGGGTGACTTTCCAAGGAAATTCTTATTATATGACCCTGCCCTGAAGCTTGTGGAGAGCAATGTGGTATATTTCGGTTCTGCATTTAGAGAGTTGTTTGTTTGTTTTTTTAATTAATTTATTTTTTTTTATTTTTGGCTGTGTTGGGTCTTTGTTGCTCCGTGCGGGCTTTCTCTAGTTGCGGTGAGCGGGGGCTACTCTTCGTTGCAGTGCACGGGCTTATCATTGTCGTGGCTTCTCTTGTTGCGGAGCACGGGCTCTAGGTGTGTGGGCTTCAGAAGTTGTGGCATGTGGGCTCAGTAGTTGTGGCTCACGGGCTTAGTTGCTCCGCAGCATGTGGGATCTTCCCGGACCAGTGCTTGAACCCGTGTCCCCTGCGTTGGCAGGTGGATTCTTAACCACTGTGCCACGAGGGAAGCTCTGCATTTAGAGAGTTTTGATGAGGTTGCCGATTCCAGTGATGAACTTTTTTTTGCGGTACGCGGGCCTCTCACTGTTGTGGCCTCTCCTGTTGCGGAGCACAGGCTCCAGACGCGCAGGCTCAGCGGCCATGGCTCACGGGCCCAGCTGCTCCGCGGCATGTGGGATCTTCCCGGACCGGGGAACGAACCCTTGTCCCCTGCATCGGCAGGCGGACTCTCAACCACTGCGCCACCAGGGAAGCCCCCAGTGATGAACTTTCATCGCTGTTTACTTCCTCTCATTAGGAAATGTCATGTGTCTATGAGGAATGAAAAGTTTTAGTCAAAAAATGTTGCGCAAAAATGGTTGCGGTCTGTGCACTCAGTAAGTAATTGAGATGATCATTCTAGATAAATGCATGTAAATCAGAATGAATCCAGTGTCAAAATAGTTGAATTGTATTAAATCTCCAGTGTAAACCAGTTCCATAGAAAAGGGTGCCATCTAGTGGCTGACCAAGAGCAGCTTGCATTCCCTATTTTAATTCACAGCTACATCTGCTGGCTGAAAAGGCTTAAAGCAAAGCTCTTCAGTTTATTAGAAATGTTTTGGATTTACTCTTTGTTTATTCATAATTAGTGCAGAATTTCATTCACATGGAACATGTTTAATACATCAGATATAAATAAAAAATTTTAATTTACACAGATCATTTAATCAGAGGTTCCAAAAAAGGAGAGCTAGTGGAAGCTATCCTGTCAGCCAACTGTAGCAGATCAGGCTGCCCGGGATTTAAAGTGGCACCCTGCCTGCCTTAGCGTAGGAATCAGTGCAGGTCCAGCCTGGCATCGCCACACCAGCTCCACCCTGCTAACCAGCCATGGGCATGGCCTGATTGCTCAGAATGGGTTCATCACTTACTTTGAATTATGGTATTTTATCATGTGTTATGATGGAGGCAGCATTAATTTTATAACAGGAACTGAATTGCGAAAATAATGAACATTCACTATGGGTTCACGGTTCCCTACTGCAGCTGTGCACATGATCCTGGTGCATTCGGGCCATGTGAGTGCACAACATGGTGATGTGATTAGATTGTTTATTAGGGCAGATGTTTTAAGTTTAGAGAATAGTGGAGATAAATGCTCTTCAGGCAGTAAGGGCGTTATTGATACTAACTGGTAATCCCCCAGTTGTCAAAAGAAAAAACCATGCCACCTATAGTTATTTACATGTTAAAACTTTTTTACCTTTTATTATTTATAGTAGGTATTGAGCAAGAGGTTGAGCATATTTATGGTTAGGCTGTCTTGTTTTTTTTTCTTCCCTTTGAAGGAAAAACATAAGGTGTATAAAAAATTCCTGATAGATATGATTGGAATCACTATAGCTTTTTATGCCTAATGGACCCGTGTTCTGCATTTGTTTGAAGTTATCTCAAAATACTGGTCAGAATCACCCACTGCTAACATTTACTGTGGTTGTGTTAGAATATATTCATGATACCTGGCGTAGTTAAATTTGCATGTCATTTATAGTTGTCTTCACAGGAGCTAAAACATCGATAGAAATAAAACCATGAATGGAAACATTCTCAGTTATTGTAAAATACTGTAAATTGTCCAGAGATTTAAATTTTAAAATTAACTCTTATAAATGGAGTTTTTTTTTAACCATGGGATAAGAGGTATTTGTTTTTATTTACATATATTGGTGTTTATTTTCAAAGAAAAAATATATTTAGGACCTACTTTTTTTAAACAAAAATGGGTTTTTAAATTTATTTAGTTATTTGTTTGTTTGTTGGCTGCATTGGGTCTTCGTTGCTGCGCGGGCTTTCTCTAGTTGCGGCGAGCGGGGGCTACTCTTCGTTGCGGTGTGCGGGCTTCTCATCGCGATGACTTCTCTTGTTACAGAGCAGAGGCTCTAGGCTTGTGGGCTTCAGTAGTTGTGACTCGTGGGCTCTAGAGTGCAGGCTCAGTAGTTGTGGCGCACGGGCTTAGCTGCTCGGCCGTATGTGGGATCTTCCCGGACCAGGGCTCGAGCCCGTGTCCCCTGCATTGGTAGGTGGATTCTTAACCACTGTGCCATCAGGGAAGCCCATGGCTTTTTTTTAATTTAAAAAAAAAAAAAAAAAAAATATATATATATATATATATATGTACTCATTGTATGAAAAGAAAAAATCAGTGTAGAAAAGGTCAAAAACAAAAATCACCAAAGATCTCCCTGAATTGTAATCACTTATTATAGTAGGAACATCCTTGTAGAGCTTCTGTAGGCATGCACATATAATCATATATAAATACTGTTTTACTATGGAACTTTTTTTCACTGAATACTCATAAGAACATCTTTGCACAGTGGAGTATATGAATCTCCATCACTTTTAATGGCTACATGGTACTCAGTTGTATGTTATAATTTACTTAATCGGTCTCCAGCCAACAGCATTTAGATTGTAATTTTTCACTATCAAACACCATGTGAACCTCTATAGGCATACATCTTTTTGTACTCTTCTTTGTCAAGAAATGTGTTCTAAAGACAGAAGATGCTATTGTTGAATCAAAGTGTATTTTTAAAATGTTTTTAATATTTGTTGCTAAATGGCCTTCCAGGAAAGTTTATACAGTTTAGAAGATACCAGCAATGTATACAAGTTTCCTAGCACCCTTGCCATTAGTAGCTTTTATTACTCTGAAACTTTTGCCAATCTGATACATGGAAAATTTCTTCCTTTATTGTGTCTCTCTGAAGACCTTGCTGCTGTAGAGGCTTTTATGGAAATAATCTGTGACTGGAGTCACGAATACTCTCCAGCCCCAGTCTTGCCTCCTCATCTAATATAGGTTGCTTTTTGCTCAAAAGGCCAGACCTCTTTTTCTTTAAAAAAATAAAACATGTTAAAACATACATATTTTAAATATTTCTCTAAAAAGTGTCATATGACTTTCCTCTTCAAAGAAAGATTTTTTTAAAAATTCTTCTCCATTATGGTTCATCACAGGATGTTGACTAGAGCTCCCTGTGCTGTACAGCAGGACCTCGTGGCTTATGCATTCTCTATGTAATAGTTTGCGCTTGCTACTCCCAAACTCCCGGTCCCTCCCTCCCCCACAACTGCAAGGCTGTTCTCTGTGTCTGTGAGTCTGTTTCTGTTTCATAGATAAGTTCATTTGTGTCATTTTAGATTCCACATGTAAGTGATAGCGTATGGTATTTGTCTTTCTCTTTCTGACTTTGCTTAGTATGATCATCTCTAGGTCCATCCATGTTGCTGCACATGGCATTATTTCATTCTTCTTTATGGCTGAGTAATACTCCATTGTACATATATATACATCTTCTTTATCCATTCATCTGTTGATGGACATTTAGGTTGTTTCCATGTCTTGGCTACTGTAAATAGTACTGCTGTGAACATAGGGGTACATATATCTTTTTGAATTACAGTTTTGTCCTGATATATTCCCAGGAGTGGGATTGCTGGATCATATGCCAACTCTATTTTTAGTTTTTTGTGGAACTTCCATACGTTTCTCCATAGTGGCTGCACCAATTTACATTCCCACCAGCAGTGCAAGAGGCTTCCCTTTTCTCCACACCCTCTCCAGCATTTATTATTTGTGGACTTCTTGATGATGGCCATTCTGACTGGTGTGAGGTGATACCTCATTGTAGTTTTGATTTTCATTTCTCTAATACTTAGCAATGTTAAGCATCTTTTCATGTGCCTATTGGCCATGTGTATGTATTATAAGAAAGATCTTTTAAAAGAAGTAATATTATACCTTATCTCTGAGACAATGGTGAATGCACTCTAATAAAATTTATTTTCTCCAGCTCTTTTTGGTAGCTGTTGCTAGGCATACTTTTATATTAATATTTAGGCTCACTTCTTAATTACCTTATGACCAGCTTGAGGGCTTTTGCTAATTACAGTCAAATTTCTTTTACTTTTTGCTAATTTCAGTTTTACCAACATTCTGGTGTATCTCACATTAAATACATTTATTCTTACACTGTGTTTACTTATTTCAAATGAAAGCAGCATTGTAGGGTGAATGCTTGAACCCCACATGTAAAATAAAACTATGGAAAAGCTTAAAAGTTTTTAACTTCTAAGATATCTAAGAAGGAAATAAACTTCATGCTGTATACTTTTCATTGGTTTAGGTCAAAGATTAAAAACAAATTCGAGTCTCCTGGCAAATTGTTTAATGGTAGCCACTTCTGAGTGGTCTGCAGGGGAACTCTGAAACACGGCTGAAACATTTCCCTCTGTGTCCTCGCCTAATCTAATTTCAGTGCTTCCAAAGATTTCTACCAGCTCCGCCCCCAGGAAGAAAGCTTCAGTTTCTTATTCTGACTGCCTTATGTCAGCAGCCGCCGCCTTGCTTCCTCTTCCTGATGGTACTTCCTAGACCGCCCAGAACGCAGTCGTCATGATCTTGCAGAGATAGCTCCATCTGTCAAGCCCTCGGGCCTTCAAACAGCTTAAGCAGTGAGGAATATTTTTCCTGGAATCATTTTTAAATTAATTGGAAGTGGCACTGTGCATCAGTTAAATTCAGGTCTGAGGTGACAAGAACATCTCTATATTTCTTATTTCCCATTCCATTGCAGCTCTAATGGGCTTGGCATCCCGGTGGTGAGAGGTACTCTGTGTGAATGTCAAGGAGCAATTTGGTGACAGAGAGACCGAATCAAAGGGACTTGCTCAGTTTAAAATGGGACGTAGTGACTGATGTACTGTCCCTTTTTTTTTTTTGCCAAGGGTCGGGGAAAATCAGCCGTTTTGGCGTATTGCCAAGATTCCTCTTTAAAAACCTACCAGTTTCCTTTTACAAGTAAAATAGGGCCCCAAGCATCTTATAAAGCATTTTATAAAGTAAGAATGTGCAACACTTACCAGGAAAGATAAGCTCTGCCATGAAAGCCTTCTTGTTCCAGGCCTGACACAAACCAGGCTTAATCACCTCAAGAATGTTCCCAGTCTCACTCCACTGGAGGGAAGGTAGCCTTGATTTCACTTGGGTTTTCTTACTGAGCATAGAAAATTGGTCTCACATGAGCAGATCTCTAACCAAAGCATTGTGGAGTGCAGACCTGATAGCGCACGCTTTCCCCTTAAGCTTTGTTTCAGTATTTCCTGACTGAAATACTTCTAACAATTTTAAGAAGAAATCTTTTTTTTTTTAATGTGCTGTATATCTTTCCACAACGCAGATTGTGTTGAACGTAATTTCACTTTTTCTTGATGACTCAGATATATCAGTTACTATTTGCTTCTGTGCTAACAGATTCTGGGCTTTCATAGTTCTTATTCTTTCTGTACTTCTTCCTGATCCTACTTTGGCTCTTGTTTTTCACCTCCCACCATCCTGTTGACTTCAGGTTCCTCCTTTGCCCTGGTATTTTCTCCACGGTTCTGTCCATTCCAGTGGCTTCATCCACATGCAGACAACTGCCAGGACCGCGTCTTCAGCCAGACCCCTGAGCTCCTAGCTCACGGGCCCGTTTGACTGGACACTGATGCTTGGATGTCCCACTGGTGTTACGTGTGTTTCCACTTGAACTGTCATTTACTCCCCCCACCATTTCGCCCCCCAACCTACTGCCGGGTCACCCACCGTGAATGGCAGTGTCATCCATCATCTAGCAATGCTGCCTGGACTGGAAAGCTGGCCTTTATCGTGACCGCACTCTCTCTCACCCCTGTATCTGATCAGTCACCAAGTCTTGCTCCTCCCCCACCCTCACAGCCACTGTAGCTGGGGCACCTTCCTGCCCCAAGGTGCTTATTACAGCTAGGGTCCCTTCTCTCTGCCTGCCACCTTGCCCCGTCGCAGCCCTTTCCCCACACTACCGCAAGGACGCGCTGGCCTTCCTCTTCCCCGCAGCTCTGCCTTTCTACCATGGGCGAAATATCCATGCTGCGGCCAAAGCCCCACACGCATGAGGGCATCCACCCGCCTCCCACCCCCATCTACCCAAGGACCTCGCTCCCATAATGATCCCCAGCCTTTGACGGTGATCAGTTTTCCCTCTGCTGCAGTGTGTGGAGTCGTGTTCTAGTTTCTCCCACCTCTAAAAGTCTTCTCTCGGTGTTCCTCGTCCTCCTCCAGGTACCAGCCCATGTGCCTGCTTCCTGTCATTGGAGAGGTTTCTTGAAAAGAGTTGGTTGTGATCGCTGTCTCCACTTCCTCTCCTTTTTCTCCTCAGTCCAGCTTCTTTCCCAGCACAGCCAAAACTGCTGGTGTGGGTCGCCAGTGCCGTCCTTGTTGCCAGGTCCAGGTCTTGTCGTCATCCTTCTCTTACTTGACCTCTCAGCAACACTTGACACGAGGGAGCATTCTCCCCTCTCTTGGCTTCTACCCCTTCCACCTCACTGGCCATTTCTGTTCATCTCCTTTTCTGGCTCCTCCTCTGCAGACCTGGAAGTGTTGGAGTGTCCAGTGGCTTCATACTTGCACTCTTCTGTTCTCCATCTGTCCTCAGTCCTTGGTGCTCTTGCGTAGTCCCTGGCATTAAAAACAATCTATACAATCTGATAATGTCCAAATACATAGCTCCAGCCTGACCTTCAGATTTACCTTGAAACCGCACGTGGTCCATCTCATCTCACAGGCATGTCAAAGCCCCACGTCCCAGCCAGAAGTTGTGGTTTCCTCTCCTCCTCCCTAACTTGCTCCTCCCTTAGTCTCTCCCATTTCAGTGAGTGCCACTCCCATCCCCCCAGTTGTTCAAGCCAAAAACCCAGCAGAGAATCATGGTAGATTTTCTCATTTCCCGTCATTCCCTTCACCTAAGCCGTGAGCACCTGCTTGTTAGCCCAGCTGCTAAACAGAGCCTAGCTCTTTCATCTCTCTCCACCTCCAGTCACCTTTTGCCTAGTGTATTGAAACAGTTTCTTGTCTAGTATCTCGGCCTCTCCTTTACTTTCTCTAGAATTTTTTTTCCCACGTAGATATATTTTAAATGTAGGTCAAATCATGTCACTCCTTTATCTAAAAACCCTTCAGCATCTCCTGTTGAGGAAGTCTCACAGGATGTAGCCCCACCTACCTCGCTGACCTCATCTTGAGCCACCACCATCACCTCTCCCATACCACGCCCACCTTGCCCTGCCAGGCCCTGGGCCTTCTTGTTCCTTCAGCACTCCAGCCTTATGCGTAGGGCCTTTCTAGCTTTGCCCAGGAGACTCCTTCCCTGGGTCTTTGCAGGGCTGGCTCTGTGTTGCCATCCAGGGTTTCAACGCAAATTTACTTCACCCCCTCAGAGAAGCTTCCCCAGACCATCTAATTAAAATACAGTAGCCTCTTCATTCCCACCACTCAGTTCCTCTCTGATGTTATCCGGTTTTGTTTTCTTCACGACACTTGTTGCAAAATGAAGTTATATTGACCATTTTAAAATGTTAATCTGTTTTTGCTAAAAGAACATAAATTCTAAGAGAGTGGAGTGTACCTTGTTCATTGTCGTATCCTCAGCACCTGCACCGTGCTTACTAGCACAGAGGAGGTACTTAGTGAACTCTGTTGGATGAAATCTGATCACACTGCCGCTGTCACTTCAGTGGCGCCCTCTTGCCTTGAGAATACATTCCAGGGCCCTTGAAGACGTTGGTAAGTTCCTGTGTGATCGGGCCCCTGCTTATTCTTTAACCCATTGCTTCTCGACCAGGGTGGGGGAGGTGTGTGCGGCAAATTTGCTGTGCCCCATCCGCCCACCTCCACCCACGACGGAGATTTGGCAGTGTTTGGAGGTACTGTCTGGGCTGTCATAACTACAGGAGAGCTACTGGCATCTAATGGGTAGATGCCAGGGAAGCTGCTGCACATCCTACAGTGCACAGGACAGGCCCATAAAGAATGATCTGGTCCAGAATGTCAGGAGTGCTGCGGTTGAGAGTCTAGCTGTGCCTCTAATAAGCCTCTGTCACGGTCAGAGGTCTAGCCGTGCTGAAAGGCAGTGTGCTTTCTAGCCTCAGAGCCTTGTCCTTGCTGCTCCCCCACCTAGAACACCCCTTTCTTTCTTCACTATTCCCAATGCTGCTGACCCTCTTTGTTGCCCAGATAGAGTCTGGAGGCAAATTAGTTTTTAAACTTTGTAACGTGGAGTTAATCTGTTTTGGCAGTTTGGAGTTTATAAAGGTAACTTAAGGTTGCCTCAAACTGAAAGTAACTTCCATACACAAAAATATCCTTTGTGTCCTTTTTTTTTTTGATGGGTAAGGCTGCTGTTACTGGACTAGAGTAGTATTTCTATTAAGCCAATCGCAGAGAATAAATGAGCTGAATTAGTAAAACAGCACTTAGTGCAGTCAGAGCCTAAGCCATAAAATTAAACTCTCTCTTTTTAGATATGATTTAGGATGTTTAAACACATACTAATGAATATTAATTTCTTTGTTTTTCATGTTTTGTGCCACATTAAAATAATTCCTTTTTAATGGTTCATACAAGCAGCTTTTTTTTTTTTTTTTTTTTTTTTTTTACACGGACCTCTCACTGTTGTGGCCCCTTCCAGATGCGCAGCCTCAGCGGCCATGGCCCACGGGCCCAGCCGCTCCACGGCACGCGGGATCCTCCCGGACCGGGGCACGAACCCGTGTCCCCTGCATCGGCAGGCGGACTCCCAACCACTGCGCCACCAGGGAAGCCCAAGCAGCTTTTTTACATTGCATTAAAAGTTAGTGTAAGATGATGCCTTTAAAGAACAAAAGTGAGCTCTGGGTAACTTATCAGAAGAGCTTGCCAATTCATGTTACAGTATTTGAATACCATAAATAGGAAGTTGGTGCCAGGGTTGCTTTTTGAATGGACATTCTACCTTTATTCTACACAGTAGACAAAGCTTTGTGGCCCTGCTTTTGTCCTTCCCCCAGCATTCCCAGTACTGCTGACGAAAGAAAATACTTTGAGGTACTGGGATTTGTAAAGATGCCCCACACAAGGATTACGGAGTTAGGTAGATTTTAGTATCTATGAGCAACAGAATCACAGCCCACTAATTTTTTTAAAAAAACTACAATTTGCATTTTATGAGTTTCAAATCACAAGACTTTTAAAATAATTGTGTTTATATAATGTTCTACTTGCATGCTGGTGAGTTTATAGCTTACAGTATTAACACTGCTTTCATTGCATCTTGTTTGTTTGTTTTTTCAAATCCAGGGTTTTGTGCACGGATTATTTTCTTAAAAGTTTTCCATAGAACAAAACATTTTAAATAACTTCAAAGGATAAAAATATTCCTTCTGCCTTTGCATATTTATTTTACTGTGTTTCTAGCACTGTAGAATTTTCTTTTTAATTTGTATGTTGTAAGGTGGTAAAGGTGGGCATTAGCTTTGAAAGTAGTTAAGAAATCTTTTAGTTTATTCATAGCTTTATCTGAAATTTATGTATCAACCTTGCTAAGAAACCCCAGACAGGCACCATTTTACTTACCCCTTTATTCAGAACTCCAGCACCAGGTGGATTCTCCAGCCCTGCCTTTCCATCTCACTCACATTTTAGCCCTCTAGCCTTACTTGGCTCAGTTCTGTAGTTATTTCCTCATTCTTTTCTACCATAAACATTTACTGAATCCCTATTCATATACCAAGCTCTGTTCTGGAGGATAGGGATATGCTGTTAAAAAGGTGATCCCTTTTGGAGTGACAAATTCATAAGTAATTACATTTAACTGTGTGTGATAAATCCTGTAATGGAGAGAGGTACACAGTACAGTGGTGGCGGATTTTTAAAAAGTCAATTCTCCTTGGGAGACTGTAGAAGACTTAGGAGAGCGTGGAATATTTGAGCTGGACTCCTAGATGGAAAAAGGGCAGGGGGAGCTGGGGATGAGAGTCCAGGTGGAAGGAATAGAGTGACTTAGTTTACAACCCTCCTTGGTCCAGACGCTTGCTAGTCATCTTTATTTCCTGATCCCTCCCTCCTAAGTGGTGTAACCAAAAGTATTATGGCATAATCCTGCCATCAGCCATAATATTATACTGAATTTTGAATAGATAATTTGAATTAGATTTTCCATTCAAAAGGAATAATGAGCCACCTAAGACAGAAGGTCATTAGGGAGCTGGCTAGCTAGAGTTGGCTTTCCACATCTTTGGGTAGACCTGTCATCTGTTCATCTGTTTTAGTTCTTTCCTTCTTATCTCAAGACTTACTGTAAATAAAAGGCTGCTTTGTTTGAGATATTTTTATTTTGGAGAGTGTTATTTTTCTCAAAATTGATTTAGTGTGGCTAAGGGGAAAAACTGAAGAGGCAGCTGTCATAGTGATGGTATTTCTGAAGAGGTTCAAACTCTAGAAAGAAAATTACTGTAGAAAAAGGCCGTCTAACTAAGAGTCTTTATGTCCTTGAATTTCATCCTCTAGAACACTTATAAGAAAAATGACTGGTCAAAGGAATCATTGTAGGAAAAAGTGAGAACAGGCATCAGGTTAAAACATTTCAAGCTATGACTGGGATAAAAGAAAGAATAAGATGTCAGCCACCATTAAATAAAGATCATTTAAATATTCTCCTTTTTAATTTGACAAACGGTGACCATAAATCTGACCACCGGGGTGGAGAGAACGCATGTATGTGGTGCTCTTACCATTTTGTGTGACACGGAGCTCGTACTGTACCATCTAAACAGGATGGCAGGGTCTCCACTGTTGCCACACTTTTCTCGCCTCTCACCAACTCCTTTGCTTACTGTTGCTCTCTTCCTGGACTGCAGCTCAGTGGCAGAAAGAATGAGAATAGCTTTTCAAGTCCTGAATGTAAAATATTCATTTTGTCAAGATTTGGTATTCTAAAATGGAATATATATGTGTACACACACACACACACACACACACACACATATATATACATATACAATTTTTTTTCCTGCCTGTGAGGAGGCGGCATGTACCAAGAGCTCCGTTAGGGGAGGACATACTGCTTTCTTGGAATGAGAGGAAAGCTTTGAGGAATCATTACATGGTCAGAATTCTGTTTATATAAGTGAGGAGAAAGTACTGTTATTTTTGTTTGGACTTTTATAGTTTATTGGGTTTAAGGGTATGTGTGTGTGTGTGTGTGTGTGTATATATATATATATATATATATATATAAAAACATATATGTATCAGATGTAAAGTTTTTATTTCCTTAGAAATTTGAAAGGACATTCATAACACTGACCAGAAGAACGCAGAGGAAAGTAAGGTACACGGGTGCCATATTGCACTAGCTAATATTTTAGTACTTTAATCAATAATCTGGTTTGTGCAGTTGGCCAAAATTTGCCATTTTAAGGACGTAGAAGATATATCCTCATGCTGATATCAGGCTACATCATCACCATCTTTCTACTCGAGAAGTCGTTTTCGATCAGGACTCTCAATTAGGAGCTTTCCTTTGTCGCAACTGTTTGACTAGCTCACGGTCGGCTCTTGCCCCTTGTCGTCAGGATCCTACGACTTCCGCAGTCACGGTCGTGACTGACATAAAGGCAGCGGAAGCCTTTCCAAGTGTAAGGTTCTCGAACTGGCTACAACGGGAAACAGGAGTCCCACTTTTCCAACGGATGCAGGGAAATGGTGCAGGAGGCCATTGGGAGACAAAGGATACGCACCTGCTTATTCCTGGCAGGGATACAGTTATGAAAATTTAACCTTATTTTCATCTGTACTGAATGGAAATGTTTTTACTTGGCATATGTAGTGAAAACAGAAAATCAGTAATCGCAAGGATCTGGGTTGTCTCATTATATATGCTAAGTAGTGGAGAGAATTCGAGTTCTTAAAATTTTAACTCCAGAATTCATTTGCGAGAGGAGCCCTACCGCGTCGTCATCGTCGTCCCCCTCCCCGCAATCAGATCAGACCTGAAGTACTTTGCGGAGGCCCGTTTGAGGCCACGAGAGCTGGGCTCGCCTTGCGCAGCCGCAGTAGCAGGCCGCGTCCAAAGGTCCCGGCCTTGCGCAGCCGCAGTAACGGGCTGAGCAAACGGCCAACGGTCACAGCTCTCTGCTTTTGAGCTTGTAAGGCTGCCTGCTGCTTTCTTCCTATCCCTCTTCTTTCACCTCTCGAGTGAGTAGCCATGAGCTGGGCTGTGGGAATGCAGCGGGCCAGGCAGAGAGTGGGCGCTGTGAGACTGAATTGCCTGTGCCCGGGAATGGTGTTGAGTCCCTGCCAGCCGGCAGGCATCGCCCACAGGGGCACCTGGCCCATCGCCCCCGCGTCCAAGATGGCTACGGTCAAGTGTGAGCTTATGAAGAATTTCCCCTCAGAGGAGCCCGTTCGTTGCAATAAGATCTCCATTGTAGGAGCTGGATCGGTTGGCATGGCCTGTGCTATCAGCATCCTGTTAAAAGGCCTGAGTGATGAACTTGCCTTGGTGGATGTTGATGGAGACAGACTGAAGGGTGAGACAGCGGATCTTCAGCATGGCAGCCATTTTGTGAGAATGCCCAATATTATTTCCAGCGAAGATTACCTTGTCACTGCAAACTCCAACCTCGTGATTATCACAGCAGGTGCACGCCAGGAAAAAGGAGAAACACGCCTTAATTTAGTCCAGCGAAATTTCGCCATCTTTAAGTTAATAATTTCCAGTATTGTTCAGTACAGTCCTCGCTGCAAACTGATTGTTGTTTCCAATCCAGTGGATATCTTAACTTACGTAGCCTGGAAGTTGAGTGGATTTCCCCAAAACCGTATTATTGGAAGTGGTTGTAATCTGGACACTGCCCGTTTCCGTTTCTTCATCGGGCAGAGGCTTGGTATCCATCCTGAAAGCTGTCATGGGTGGATCCTTGGAGAGCATGGAGACTCAAGTGTTCCTGTGTGGAGTGGAGTGGACATCGCTGGTGTCCCTCTGAAGGATCTGAACGTAGATATAGGAACTGATAAAGATCCTGAGCAGTGGAAAAATGTGCACAAAGATGTGGTTGCTAGCGCCTATGAGATTATTAAAACGAAAGGTTATACTTCTTGGGCCATTGGCCTGTCTGTAGCTGACTTAACAGAAAGTATTGTGAAGAATCTTAGGAGAGTGCATCCGGTTTCCACCAGAATTAAGGGTCTCTATGGAATAAATGAAGAAGTATTCCTCAGTGTTCCTTGTATCCTGGGAGGGAGTGGTATTACCAACCTTATAAAAGTAAAGTTGGCCCCTGAAGAAGAGACCCATCTGCAGAAGAGTGCAAAAACACTTTGGGAAATTCAAAAGGAGCTTAAGTTTTAACGTTGTTTAAAACTACCATTCTGAAGTTATTGAAGAAAAGAGAGTAGTTATGGAGTTGTGTGTGTCCAGTTTTTGAATAAACTTGAATTCCTAGAAGTTGGAAACAGGGAAGTGGGTAGAGTGACTCCCCTATTTATTTAGACCCCCCCCCCAGCTCTTTTATTTAGCATCCAGATGCTGAATTATACTTTTTTTTTTAAACAATTCCTAAGTGACTGCATCTAAGAAGGTGTTTTCGTACCACTGATGTACCGGTCCTCACCCTGTGTAGGTGTGTGTATAGTTGCCACTTGTCCAAAAAAATGTAGGATGTAGGTGTTTGTTGTGTTACAGAAATTCTGATTCTTTTCATTAAGTACAGGTTCATTCTTTTGTTCTGGATGACTTATACCTATGTTCATTTATATACTATTTTTTTGACGTTGTAACTTCCTATACAATGTGAAAATAAACGTATACACAGAAGCATTTTCTGTAATGGAGCCATCAGCTGTCTTCATTGCCCTGTGACAGCCTATCAGCCAGGCTTTCAAAAAGGCATCGTAAAATGGGAGCTGGAAGCAGGTCCTGTGTGTGCTTGTGTGTGTGTGTGTGCATGCTCATGTATATGTACCAGTGAAGCAGGATCATTAAAAAATGAAAATAATAGTGATTTAGTTGGTAGCTATTATAAAGTATTTAAGGCAGTAAAATATAAAGCTTCAGAAAGACACCTGAGAGAGGTGGTAACAGTTACTAAAAATAAAGTCTGACTGAAATAATTTTAGAACTGCTTCTGAGAACCTGACCTGTTAGCACATTAAATCAAGAAGCACATTATAAATTGTTCTTATTGGGCTGAGTCTTACCTGCAGAGTGTGCCCTGGCCCTGACTAAGACACTCCAGGGTCATCTCTGTTGCTCAGTTTACTTCACATTAACGGAAAGATTTTGCTTTTGAATTGTGCCCTGTTGTTAGTCACTGTCATAAAATTTGGCCATTTTAATGAGTACTTCAGGGATTGTATTTCTCAGAAAGTTACATGTTCACTTTTTATTCCTAAATCAGTTGACTTTACTACAGATTCTATACTGTATGGATGTGATACATTGAAGGTTTAGGAGAAAGTAAAGATGCTCGTCTGACCTTTACCTAAGTGGTACTAATAACTTAGGAAATGAGAATCTTAGCCCTCCTATTCAATTGAATATTAAATAAATTATATGGTATGTTCAAACATATCTCAGGTTTGATGTGGATATCAATAGGCCTAATCAAAATTGAAACGTACTAGTATCTGCTTTCTTTTTTTTTTTTTTGCCTGCATTGGGTATTCGTTGCGCGCGGGCTTTTCTCTAGTTGCTGCAAGCGGGGGCTACTCTTCATTGTGGTGCACGGGCTTCTCATTGCGGTGGCTTCTCTTGTTGCAGAGCACGGGCTCTAGGTGTGCGGCCTTCAGTAGTTGTGGCACACGGGCTCAGTAGTTGTGGCTCGTGGGCTCTAGAGCGCAGCCTCCATAGCTGTGGCGCACGGGCTTAGCTGCTCCGCGGCATGTGGGATCTTCCCGGACCAGGGCTCGAACCCATGTCCCCTGCATTGGCAGGTGGATTCTTAACGACTGCGCCACCAGGGAAGCCCCTAGCATCTGCTTTCTAAATTAAGCCAGTCCTGCTTATTTAGTTTTATCAAGTAGACATAGGACAGTGATCCAACCCCCAAAACTGACCCTTTACTTAACTGTGCTGATCAGAGCTCCCCTATTATTTCATTGAACCATACTATTTCATTGAAAATATCAAAATGTTCTGATTACCCAGGAAGCTGTGTCATATTATGGGATTAATCGATGTGCTGAGCTCCCTGAAGGTGGCAAAAGTGGTGGTTTGATTGTTTCCAGGTGGTTCTAAAACCTTTTTAAGCTTAATTGCACCAAGTTTCTCTTCCCCTTTGTCCAGCCCTTGAATTTTTCTTCAGCCATGTTTCAGCCAAATTTAATGTAATATTGAAGGAGATCAGAGCCTGCCTTATGTCTGTTTTGTAATTCTCTTCACCAGCTACTTCAGTCAGGATAGGCTGGGTTATACTATAGTAAAAAAATAATCTCCAGCTGTGTGGCTTAAAATAAGAAAAGTTCGGGCTTCCCTGGTGGCGCAGTGGTTGGGAGTCCGCCTGCCCATGCAGGGGACGCAGGTTCGTGCCCCGGTCCGGGAGGATCCCACATGCCACGGAGCGGCTGGGCCCGTGAGCCATGGCCGCCGAGCCTGCGGTCCGGAGCCTGTGCTCCGCAACGGGAG